>NW_024350926.1:12429986-12511582 GCF_902729225.1 Pteropus medius
GGATAGAGTGTGCGTGGGTTTCGATTGGGGTAAAAGGCTAAAATGTATACCGATTATGTTCGCACAATCATTTCAGCATTCAAAAGAAAAACTTCCAAGATTTTTCTAAAATAAAACTTTAAATCTCCTTACTTTTGAAATGTTCATAGAAACTCCCTCGTTTTAACAGTTTCCAAGATATTGAGATCTCAAAACCATTAAAACAAGGGAGTTTATACGAAAATTTATTCCATTTTCATCACTCTGGTCTCTGCTTTGAGAGACGTGAAAATCTAGGGAAAAATAAATAGTATTGAGAAGAGGTCAGAGAGTCGAGAAAATAACTTTAAAGTTAATGAGAAAATGAAGCAAAAGGTGGAAAGTTATGATTCATGGTATTTTAGTGTGAAAATAAAGAAAATAATTTTAAAATAATCAGAATTTTAAATGGTACAACAAAACAGTTTTTACAAATTTAATAATTTTTATTAACAAAAAAAGATTTAATAAAATCCTTTAACAAAATTCAACATCAAATGGGACACCATTAGCTTTACTATGTGAGTCTCTAACCCCAAGTTTTGTTCCCTTTATTCTGGAATAATAGCAATTAAAATTCGTATGTGAGCGGTGTGGGTTATAGATGTCATTGGGCTATAAGAATCGTAGACTAAAATCAGTCTTCTCAGAATTGGAAAAAATTATGGCAAAATGGGAATTATTCATTAGGTTCTGTTCTGTTTTCTTTCGTTAGTAAGTCTCTAACTATTTTTCAAGAAAGAATATAATCATTTAGTTCTTGTGAAAGACCATTAAATTTTCTGGGAGTCAAATGAACAAAAACTGGTAAAAAGAGACAAGCGAAATTACTTTGTAACATATTCTATTTAACCCACTACCGAAAATATCACATCGACATGTAATCAGTGTAAAAACTATTGAGATGATAACCAAAATATTAATCTGTGGTTAGTCAACATAAAATTACAGGTGAGAAATGTTTTTAAATTCTTTTCTTACTAAGCTAGCTTGTCACAAATGCAACACCACAACCAGCAACACAGATTTAGATAATTTTACCTGCATTTCATTCATTCATTCATTTATTGTGTGCTGGAAATCCATTAATGAAATATTAATTAATGGCAGATGTGTTCCCATGGTCTAAATTGCATACTAAATTATATTTTCAAGTTCTTTTTGGTAATATTCTGTCTTCGGCTACAGAATGTCCATCGTTAGAGGCATGTCTCAGGTGTATCTTGCCGTTACAGATGTTGTTAAAATTATTTAAAACGTCCTGGTCGCTGTGACTACATACCAGATCACCCCGGATTTTATCGGGGTGAGGCCACCATGTCATTATGCTCACAGGCCCTCCATCAATATTTAAGAGCAGAGAGACCAGGACAGTTCTGTCTCTGACACACGAGTTCTGGGCTTTGAATCCGAGACTAGAAGGTGGGACGATAGCACGATGTCTGGAATCTTGGTTCCTCATGTGACCAGTGCCTAGTCCCGGGGGGACTCGGACAAGAGCCACCGGCCACAGCACCCCATGTGGCCTCTCCGTGGAGCCTGGCCTCGCAGCGGGCACCTCGGGGTGCTGAGGCTTTCTCGAGGGGCTCAGGGCTCCAAGCGCAGGTGTTCCGGTGCGTACGACCCACACTGCCAGCCTGACAGCACGGCCTCGGTGGTGCGTATGACCCACACTGCCGGCCTGGGTCCCACAGTGTCACTCTGCTCCGTTCTGTTGGTTACGGGCACGTCACGAGCGTCGGTCCACATTCAGAGGGAGAGGTCAGTTATTATTCTTTTAAAAAGTTATTAACATTCGAGTGTATTGGCTTTCGAGTTTCTTCTTCCGTGAAATGATGTCATTTTGTCATCGCGTGAGATGTGCAGAAGCACAAACCTTAGCTCCGTGACTCGTCCGTGTACCTCAGCCCTTGTCTCTGCCCTGCTAGTTCATCCATGATTAATACACCTGGTCCTTGCTCGACTTGAGACGTTTGAGTCAATATTTCCTCAGGATGTGAGCGGGGGTCCTCGTGGTGGTTATGGGTATTTTTGATAATGGTGATGAAATTGCATTAAGCAATTTAGAATCTCTCCCTTTGCTCCGAGGTGCGAGGTTTTGATGTATATGCTTTGATGTCATAACCTTCATTCTTGGTGTTTGTGGCTGGCCTGTGTCTAATGTGGGATGAAAGTCCCCTGGGAAAAGTCTAGTTTGGTGCTATGTACATTCTGAAGTCATTGCACGAGCTCAGCAAATATTTATTAATGAATATAATTGTCAACGTTATTAGTGGATATGATTGATTCATAGTAGTGATAATAACATGCATTGGTTATTACCTGAAGGAGGTACCTAGATCTGTTTCCTTAATGAGGGACTACAGTTAACGTGTGAGTACATACATATATGTGTACATTATATGTATGAGCACACACAGACACATATATACATATGTATGTGTATACGTACTTAACAATTATTGTTTTTCATATTCATATTGTGATGGAGAATATTTTTTGGATCAACATTTTACATTTCATTTAAATATATTTTAATCGTGAAAATAGGCAAAATGACATCTAAATGTGGCTTGCATTGACATTCAAGTTAATTCAGAAATGCCTTTTATTTATACATTAACATATACATCGAATGCACTGAGCTATCTGCTACATGCTAGAGACAAAGGAGCGGCAAGACGTGGTCCTTGTCTTCAAGTGGCTGGTCAGACAAGGCACACGGGCCAAAGCCGGTGCTTGCTGTCCAGGGTGCTGAATGCGGAGACACGGGGCCAGGCGTGTGACGCCATCACTTAGAAAGCCTGCTTTTTGGGATGCTTTCCTGATTCCAGAAAGAGACTAGCCTCATTGAGCACTGACCTGTGCTAGCCACCTTGAAGCTTCAGAGATCCTCAGGAGGTGTTTGATTTCCATTTTCATGTGAGAACTCTGCAATTGAGAGGAATTCGAGATTACGTTGTCCAAGGTCAGAGCAGAGATTCGAGTACAGGTCTATCTGTCTGCCATGCCCAAGGCCAAAGCTTTAGGATCCAAGCAATTAGACAATTAGGAGTCCTCCTCTCATTTGATATATTAATGAATCATATATTAAGGAACCTATCATTTGAATTATTGATAGTTATCATCCAAAGAAGAGTAGGAAGTAGTACGTTAATGCTTAGTCTCAAGGTAATGCTGTGAAACAGAGTTGGAAAATCGTACTGAGTAGTATTTTCTTTAAAAAAATAAAATAAAATACATAAAATTAATAAAAATAAAAACCTGTGCATTGCAGGTTTTTATACAGTCCTGGGGCCAGAGGCAAATCTCATATTCTTATTGAAAATATATTTTTACAATGTCTTATGTAAGTAATGTATGTAATGTCTTCTGACCTGATAACGTTCTGGGCTTGCGGAGAGGCGTGTTCTTTTCTGGCGCTGTGGCCCAGTGCTGTTGGAGTGCCACACAGTGTGTTTTTATGACCCCACATCACCGCGAGAAAATTCCGTGACTCACTCTGGTCCCTTTGTCTGGGTTCAAGGGCGATGTCGGGGGTCTCAGCTGTCCGAGGCTGAAAAATGAGCTGTCGCTGAACTCACCATGACACACAAGAGTCAGTGACTTCAGTGACTCTCTTGCTGACGTGTATATTTTCTTGTATAAAATTACAGGTATTTATGTACATGTTTAGTTCCTTGCGAGGATTTTTCATATACGGTGAATTCTGCACGTTAGTAACTGCATTTTATTTCTATGATCTCACGTAGGAGATCTAGACACACACCAAAAAATATGAGACTATGTTGCGAAATCAACATAGAATAGTATTTTCTTGAGCGACGTGGAAGAGAAATATTTACTCCAGTATTAAAATAGCATTTTCATGAGGGACAGCTCCCGAGAGCTGTGAAGACTGTGAGGTTCTGCCCGACTTGCATGCCAACTGGTCAGCCCACCTCAGCTGTAGGGATGCCGACTGGACCCTCGAGATGCCGGGGCTGAGGTGAAGGACTTCCTCACTCGCAAAGCAGCCGAGAACGGGAGCTCCAGCAGGTGTGAGCCTGTGCCCCGGCCCCCAGGTCTTGGGGGCGTGATGCAGAGGGACGAGATGGGGCGCGCATGCCCAGTGGGTGGCGTTCCAGAGGGAACCCCGAATCTTTCATAACGGGTAGCAACCGTGTTCTTCCTCTGCCCCAGAGGGGAAACTATCTCCTTCTTCCCAGGCTGTTTGCAATGCAAATATCTTTGAAAAGACGGTTAAAGCGAGTTTCGTTAGCGCCTCTCACGAGACGCGCAGAGACCAGGGACCCGCAGAGACCTGTCTCCTGACAGCATCACGCGGGAAGCGCGTCTGTGTTGGGGACAACGGAGGCCCGTGTTTGTGACAGGCTTTGATGTAGCACTGTGTGTGGTGCCGATGGAGAAAGGCAAAGAATGCACGGACCGACTGTGTCAGACGCGACCTCGGGACGGACAAGTCCCTTTAGGTGAATGACCTGCACAGTGTGCAGATAACAGCCTTGAGTGGCTCTCGTGGTGTCGGTGGCTTTACTCCTTGTTAGGACACCCGACTGTGTTCCCGGCAGCCTTCTCCTCCTCTGCTGCTCAGTCGTTGCTTGCAGGCCTCTGTTCATCTCCACAAAGCTCTTAATTTTACTGGCCACGCGTGAGCCGCAAACCAGCGTGTTTGGGGGGACGGTGATCAAAACCAGGATGGGAGGTTCAAGAAATTAACCTGTAAAGCATGATTTTCAAAAAGCCGCATCATCTAGAAACATCCCTGTAACTTGCTTGTCTTCCCATACCTCGGAGACTGACATTTCTCTTTAAAAGTCATCGGAGGATAATAGTGGATATTATCATAGAAATATACAGGAACCAGACTCTTTTGTTGCTTTGAAAGTTTTAGAGATAGCAAGTTTCTTTAAAAACAAAATAACAGCATTCACTCTGAATAACCAAGGCTCAAAGGAGCTAACAGGTTTTATACGAAGATCATTGAACTTGAGGTCCAGACACCTGATTTTTAACACAAGATGCTATTGACAATATGAATAATGAAACCCAGACTGGTTTCCTCAGACCTTCTGTAGTTTTCGATATTTAATTTTTTAATAAGTTGAAGAGGAGGCCTACGATATGTATTGACACAGTGATTCTTAACGAGTAGAATTTTGAAATTACATGACAATAATGAAATCTCTGCTTTAACCAAAGCTTATGTAACTGAAAAGTATGTAGTTTTGAAATTACACAGTAATAAAATCTCCACTTTCACGAAGGCTTCCCCAGGTGAGTCTGTACAAATTTTCTGTTGGACAGTCACTGCCGACATCCGAGAGAAAAATGGTTTCTGCTCCTTATTTTGTGATTTTCCCTTGAACTGTTTTTAAAGATCTTTCTGCATAATGACATAGCTTCATGACACACGAAGACAGTGTAGACTATGAAATTGCCGGTATCTTCATGCAAAACCTTCTAAATTCCAGACAGCTTTTGGATTCAGTGATTTTTCACGGGGTTGGGCAACTATCACCATAATCGATATTAGAACATTCTCATCACCCAGAAAGAGAACCTTATTGATCCTAGATCCAGATCTTCAACGAAAACCGATCTATTTCATTAAATAGCATTTTTAAATGAAAGATGTCTATCAAGTTTGATTTCAGCCTGAAGGAACTATCTCCGTTTAGAAAATTGATCTTCCCGTCATACTTTGATTAACCTTGAGTTTTTAGAGCATGGTTGCCGAGAGAGAGAGAGAGAGAGAGAGAGAGAGAGATGGAGGCAGAGACAGACAGACAGACAGACAGGCAGGCAGAAGAGTCATCTCCAGTAACATTTGTCGTGGACAAGCCGGAGTGCGTGCCTTGGAGCTAGCTCCCGTCGTGGTCTGTGGCCTCCCCACACACGAGCAGAAGAAACGATGCTCATACTCTAATAGATGAGCTGGACGGTCCCCCAGCAGTGAGTAGGAGCCACGTGCCACTGAAAAGCCCCCAGGGCGTGAGGCACACTGGTGCCTCTGAAAAAGAGAAACTCCACTCAAAATAATATTTCTCCAATAATCACTTTTTCCCACCCAATTATGACATCTCACATTAATAAAATACTGAGTCATGTCTATGAAGAGTCGAAAATACCCTTGAACGAGCAATGAACTAGGTGTCTTGCCTCTGGTCTCCTGGGCGGGTGGAGTTTGACTTAGCTGCACCTGAGGCGTCGATGCCGAGCTCACTGGATGGCCGGGTGGGAGCGGGGGGTGACTCAGTCTCGGCGGCTCGCAGAGCCCTGGGACACTTTCTGGAACACTAGCTGAGCAACTGAGGCTCGGGGCAGTGGCTAGCGCGCGGGAGTCAAAACGTCCTGTGTTCCGCTAAGTGCCTTAACCGCCGTCAGGCCTTCGCAGCGTGGGCGACATGCTCTTTCATGGCCGTGGACGTTGGACGAGGTGTCTGTAGCTGTGCTTTCTGAAGTGGAGCCGCTCAGGAAACAGAGACAGTGGGACAGGAAACAGAACTGCCAGGGGCCAGAGAAAATCCCGCCTCCCAGAGCAGCGTCTCCCCGCCACCCCCGCCACCCCCACTCCTGCGGAAAACCACAGGGACTGAAACTAGAATCAGATTTTTTGGGGGGCGGGGAAGGGGCAAGAAATCAGAGCAGGAGGGACGTGCACAGGAGCCCGGCGTTTCGGGCACGCAGGTCCCAAATGGAAAGTGACTTTTGTGAGAGCGGAGCTGTGACCTGTGGCGGGGTCACCCTTCCCGGAAGCAGAGCTGGGGAGACTCAGACCTTGTCCCCAAAGCTCCCGGTCACCGAATCACAAGTGACCCACACATCCCTCAGACGTGACGTTAGAATTTGCTCAGCCAAGAATTTCTAAGGCAACCCACTAGTTCGGACAAAAAAATCAGCCTTGTGGTTGCTACACCTGCGTCACAATTCTGTTTATTTGAGCTCAGTGTGAAGCTGGAGGAAACGTGGGGGGCTTTGGTTCCGCTCGGACGCACCAACACTTCCAAAGGGGTCTCCGCAGTGACCGCCGTGCCCCGCCGTCCCTCTGTCCTCGTGGCTGCCGGCCGCTTTGCGTTCTGTCACTTACTGTGGATCCACATTTAGCACTTCCAGTCGTGGGGACCCTGTTGTCGCAACTGCTGCTCGGTGACACGGTGACTGGAAACCGTGTCTGCTCTTCCCTGCAGCATCTCATCATGGATCCCTTCTGAAGCTGGTTCTGAATTCTCAGGAGGTTCTGGGCTGGAGCCGTCCGTTTTCCAGGACGAGGAAAAACAACTTTGCCCAGCAAAGAACGCCCCTTTGCTGGTGCATTTTTGTTAGCTGAGCCTCTTGCTGGTTTAAGTCTCCCTGGGCCCCTCGTCCCACCCGCCCTGCTGACCCCTCTCCCGCTTGCCGGCGGGGCTCTGCTGTGGGGACAGGGTGCCTTGTGAAGTCGCAGATGGTTCCTGTCTGGCCCTCTGCAGAAAACGTTTGCTCACTCTGCTCTAAAGCATAGAGACGACGCTGTCATTCCTCTGCCCGAAGTCTCGGAGTGACATTCCATCACCTGCAAGACAAGCCAGCTCCCTCGCCTGTCACGGAGGGCTGCCTCCATCACCCGGGCCCCGTGTCACTCCGGCCTCAGCGGCCTTCGTATGGTTACCTGCTGCTGTGTGGGCGCACCTGCCTGGGGCCCTCGCTTGCATGTCCCTCCAATGCCACGCTCCTCCCTTTCTGCCCAGTTAAATGTTTCTTACCCCATTAGAAGAGGTACCGAGGTCACCCCCTCCAGGAAGTCTCCCAAGACTTCTCCCGGAATGACGTGTTCTCCCTGACTTCTGTCGTCTGCTCGCCACATTATCTCTGCATGTGTCTAAATGGCAAACTCTGGATGTCATGCTCGTGAGCTGGCCTTGCTTATTTTTCTGTCCCGAGTAAATGTCACCAGCGTCTCACAGTTGGCACTGGCTCAGTTACTGTTCGGTGAACAAATTAAAATGCCTGACGCATAAGTTTAGGGTTAAAAGAGGACTTTATACATAATTATTAAAAATATTCTTTAACGAAAATGTAACATAAAATTGTTTCCAAACATGTAATTTTGATAGAACATTACAAAAATATGTGATTTTCATTTGGAGACATTGCAGCAAAAAACATATGAACTTAAGCCAATTTCTTTATATACAAAAATAAATTTCTTTGATAGGGCTAGAGAACACATTTAATAAATGTTTAAACAACTCAGCTTGCCATAATCCCTTATTATCAGATATCACTGACCATTAAAAATTACATAAATGTGCTATGGTTACAAATAGAGAAAATTTAAACCTTATATAGCTGAAATAGTTTGTCCCTACACTCTTGGCTAGAAGAAAAGGTTTAGTAGGTAGCATTAAATTTCTAGATGACACTTTGTATTTCTTTTATGTCAAGAAACTGTATTGCAAAATAACCTACTTCCTCCCACAGAAGTTAGTAAAATAATTACAGTATATATATATATATCACGATTTAAATATTAGTGAAATGTCATTTTTTAAAAATCTAAGATAATGTATGTCTATGAACTTACTACTATAATTAAAATGAACCTTAATGATTGAAATGTAAAAAAGAATTACTTCCTTTGCTACTTCTAACTGGGACAGACATCTAATGTTTTAGGTTTTTTACCATTTCTTCTCTTTATTTCCCGCAAAAAAAAAAGATTATTAGATTGATTCAGTTACATGTAAATGAATGTGTTTCTTAAAAAAGGAAGGTTTGCTTCAGAGATGAAAACATTTGTTTTTTTCTTCTTCAAATTAATCATCCCAAAAAGAATTATGTTTTTGTCATTGCAGAGCGAGGTGAGAAATGGGTCCAGAATTTACTAGGAGATTTTTGGGGATTTGGGATTTTTTTATTGCTGTTTTGTTGTTGTTTGGTTATCGCTTGTATAAACTCCGTAAATTCCCATGGCCTGATCTAATTTGAGGGTGGGGTCGTTTTCTGTTTTCACTCTAGTTTTTACCTTGTCAACCTTTGCCAGACCGATGGGTAATGCCCGAATGGCACCCACCCGTGGGGTTTCCCAGTGTCCTCTGTCACCGTTCGACTTGTTTATCCCTGAAACGTTTCATCTGAAAACTTGCTGCTATGATTTTGCTTAAATTCTGGCTTGATCGCTCTGCTTTTTTTCTCTAGAAATGAAACAGCCAGTGTCATTTCCAGCCACGCTCTGTCCCTCATGTAAGGTTCGTCCTCAGATCATCATAAGCCAACCCTTCTCTTAACCATGCGAAATAAGAGGCTTTCTCCGGGCCGAGCGGAAGCACGTGGTTCCGTTCCGTGCACACGCGTCGCGGACGGGCGGCCCGCGTGATCGGTTTCCACTAGCCTCTTTCTCTCGGCCGACCTCGTTTACCTGGCGACCGTCCGCTTTCTGCCCTTTGCCTGCCGGGCACCCACTCGATTTTGCTCGTGGTGCAGGAAGATCTGCTCTTTGAGAACTTACTAGGTAGAGAAAGGTTGGCGTTTGAGGCAAAACGTTTTCCTAGGAGGGTCCCCATCGGCGGCATTTGCCTTCCTTCCTGATGTCTCAGTC
Source organism: Pteropus medius (assembly GCF_902729225.1). Taxonomy (NCBI): domain Eukaryota; kingdom Metazoa; phylum Chordata; class Mammalia; order Chiroptera; family Pteropodidae; genus Pteropus; species Pteropus medius. Next base: position 12,439,582 of record NW_024350926.1, read on the forward strand.
CGACCTGGTGGCCCCCAGCACGGGGCACCGCCCACCTGCCGCCAAAGCCGCAGATGAGAGGGAGCTCGAAGAATGACTTTCGTAGTCGTTTGTTCTTTTATGGCAAAGCCTCTGAGCTGGAGCGAGCGTGATTCTGCCACCCTGAACACACCAATCACGTGGCTTTAGAAATGAACGCCAAGCGGAGCCTGTCGAAATGTGCGTTTATGTTGGGGAAGGTGCTGGACTTTGTGTTTTATGTGTTTCTGGTCAACAGTTTGCACCCTGGGCTGTAGCCATCCTCGCCCTCTGCCACCGTCGAGAGTTTGATTAAATTCAGCGACGGGTTCACGTGGTGAAGTCCCATAACGTATAGAGCAAAGTTACAGAAAATCTTAGATGCGGTCTCTCCCCTCAGGAAGGTCCCACGCCAGGCATGGCAGAGCTAAGGTGCATTCAGAGAGTGACGAAAATGGGCCGATACGTGCAAACAGCACCCTGTTAATATTTAAACCACTTAGAACTTAATACGATATATTATTACTTCATTAAAGTGAGTTGTATATTATCTAAAGTTAATCTTATAACGAGCTACCTCATTCTGCAGGGGAGGACACTGGAGAGGCGGTTTCGGGTCCCTCGGGACAGGCCTCAGGTCCCCGGCTCTGTTTTGTCCCCCACCGCCCCAACCCCTTTCTAGCTCATCCTGGGACCCGTTCGTCTCTAAATCGGCAGCGTCTGGCAGAGACCCTGGCACACAGAGAGCTAGAACCAAATGCATGCTTGTCGGGTAGACGGACGAATGAACGAAGAATCGTGACATTGTGTGATTGTCGGGACACTGCTAAGTGGGTCTGGGGGACACGGGGCGGAGAGGGGCTGCGCTGAGGGCACGGCGGCTCAGTGGCGTCACGGTCGGGCTCTGGGACGGGTTTGTCACTGTCCCGCTCAGGAGCAGAGGGAGCTGAGTGAGGAGCGGGGAGCGTAACCCCAACCAGCCTCAGGGAGCGGGAGCGAGGGCGTGACCCTGGCCTGGCTGGCCGCCAGCCAGCACAGCCTCGTTCTGAAAACCAGGCTCAAGTACCAAGTGACACTGTCTCTGACTCACCAGGACACATGCACTGTGGGCTACAGATGTGCTGCTCTGGGTGTGACGATTTGGTCACGTCTAATACCTGGGTGGCTCACTGTCACCCCATTCAGGTCTCTGCTAAAATGTCACCTCCTGAGAAACGCCATCCCCGAGTCCCCGTTGAGAACAAGCTCGCCGGCCCCACTCTCGGCTGACCCTGTACCCCACCTTTTCTCTCTGATAACCCTCACTCTGACCTGCCGTCGTCCACTCGTCTGCCTGCGTTCAGGAGAGCGGAACCGGAGCCCACCCTTCTGGGAGCCGGGGCGTGACCGGGAAAGCCGACAGCCAGCTCCTTTGTCTGACCGACGGTCCCTCCGTCCTGGGGCCTGGCCTTACGCTTGTCTGCGTGAACCCCCTGTGCAGTGAGGTCCCTGTCCCACCCGCTCTGGCATTCCGTGTGGGCTGCTCAGCAGAGGCAGGAACTGGGCAGCACGCTACAGAACGGGGTGCTTTCTGTCTCCCGATGCAGAATCTCCTCCTTGCTCATCTCAGCCACTTTGACCTTGAACCTCTGAGGCCTACGCCAAGGGCACATGTTCATACAGGCAGTGGGGCAAATCGGGGGGTCCCCCTGTGCAGGTGTGAGCTCCCCGCGAGGCACTCTGGAGGCCATGTGCACCCCCAGCACCCCAAGCACAGCCCAGGGGAGCTGCTTCTGCCCGTGGGGTGCACTCTGCCCCCCGGCAAGCAGGCCCACGCTCCTCATTTAATTTGTGCAGAGCGTCTGCGGTGTTTCTCCGACTGCATCGCCAGGCGCGGAGACCCACCAGGCAGCTCTCAGGAGGCTGTCGCCGCTGAACACGGCTCAGTTTAGAGCATCTTTTTCCATCTCTTCTCATTCCCTGCCTTCGCCTCAGGTCGGTTTAAAGCCCGTCACCGCGTCACATTCGGGATTTGTTCCCGAGGGCGACCCGCGCGTGGGGTTTGTCCCCTCTCGGGGCATGAGGAAGGCTCTGTGGCTGCTCCTCGTTACGCGTGACAGGTGCGGGGACGCGGGGAGGCAGCGAGGTGACGCTGAGCAGCCCTCTGGCACCACCGTGTGGTGGCCGCCTGGGTTTGCCGAAGCTCTCGGGACTTTGTTCTTCCAGGGTCTGGCCTGCGTCCACGGTCCTGCTGCGTCACCTTCCTAAAACCCAGCTTCTCAGTATCCGTGGAAAGGTACATTTGTATTGCAGAGCGGCTCAGCTTCCCTCGGATTACCGTCCCCGTGCGCGGCCTCGGCCCTGCCCGTGTCCCTGCTCCCAGCAAAGGAGCCACGTCCGTCCCACACCGTTGTCGCTCACAGACGTTAACCGGACGCCTGGCTGACTCCAAGCCGGGCCCACTCTGAGCAGACATGTCGCCACGAGTGCCGTCCAGGCCCCTGGGCCGCAGGTGCCACCACCACCCCGTCACCCCAGGTCCGTGCGGGTGGCCGCTGCCTCTGCCGCCCGGCCAGCCTCCACGTGTGCACGGCCCGTTGCCCACTGCCTTGCTGTCCATCTACACCGCAGGACCAGCCCTGCCGCGTTGTTTAGTGACCCCAGTTGGGGTGGCCGGGGTCCATGCCGGCAGCCACGGTGTCTTTCTGTGCATAGGATCCATCGCTGGTCCCTTTGCCCCAAACCCAGACTCTGGTGTCAAACCCAGCTGCTCCCTCCCTGTGCGTCGGCCCGCAGCGTGAGTCCGGCCCCGGCCAGCTGCCTCCCTGGACACGGCCCCCAGGCGCAGCCCTCGGCGGGAAGGCTGGGCCAGGCTGCCCAATAGCCAGCCAGCCATGGGGACATCCCCGCTCCCACATCAGTATGACCCCCGCGGGCTTCAGTGGCCTGGACGGGCAGCCCGTGGCATGGCCACCCCGCTCCCAGCACTCATGGTGGCCACCACAGCAGGCTTCGCACGCACGTCGGCCCGTGTGGCACAGCGGGCCACGGCCACCGGTGTCCTGCAGGGTGGCAACACGGTTGCTGCTGTGCCCCGTCTCTCCCAAGCTTCCCCTGGCAACCGGACCCGAGAGGGAGCATGTACAAGCTTCTCCGGGCAACGGACACACTGTGGCCGGCAAAAAGCCCTCATTTATGTGGGCAGGAACACGTGGGAAGTACGGTGACCTCGCTCTGGAGAATCACCCCTAAGTTCAGTGTTTGATCACATGTGTGTCTGGAACTGTGACATTGAGGGTGTTTTCTTATGAAGTCCAGAACGATTGAATATTATTTATTTCGGTTCTCCCTCGAGGGCACCAGTAGCTTTTAGGTTCTTCTTGACAGAAGCGAAAGGCCTTCCCGACCACATATGGCCGGCCGCTGAGCTTCCGCCTTCACCCGCCCTGACCGGGCATCTCACGGCCCACGTGCTCGTAGAGTTAGTCGGCGTGGCCTTGTGATAATGCACATTTTTTTTTTTTTTTTTTGCAAGTTTATGAGAAACCTGGTCATTAAAGGGCATTTCTGTGCGTACACGTGTCGAGGCCATTGTGAAGGGGGGTGTCCCCGGGTGGGGTCGTGGGAGGGTCGGGGCCCCTCACCCGCGGCCTCAGCAAGTCCTGTTCTTCTAAAATTTCTTTTACCAGAGATTATGACATATGTCTGTTCTCATTTTCTTTAACAAAACTTACATTTAAAAGAAGCAGAGCTCCTCAGGCTGTGTAACTCCTGCCTGACATTTAACTTAAACGTGCACGTGCCCCACGACCATGTCACTCAGCGAACCAGCAAACACCGGTGCTCGTGAAAAGCACGAGACACATCCATGCTGAGAGGTGGAAACAGGCGAGGCCAGCTCGGAGGAGAGTCAGTTTTTATGTGCATACATACGCGTGCGCATAAACATGAAGCCCACATAAAGGATGAACGTATGAACAATTACATAATTTCCAAATAAAAACGGAGAAATGTTAAAGGGGCAGACAGTCAGAGACCCCAGAAATGGCAAGCCACCTCACCAATCAGCAGCCAAGAGGGGGGCCGCCGTGCCTGTGAGTGGCAGGTGCCTGGAGTCCTGTGCGTCGTCACGTGGCACCGCCCTGTGTCTGTGTGACACCGCCCTGTGTGTCATGTGACGCGGCCCTGTGCATCCCATGTGCTATCGTGTGGTGCTGGGCCGCTTCTCAGATCTGAAACCAGTGTCTGGGGGCATCTTATTAAGACCTATGTTTTGAGACCTTTTTCCTTCGTGTGGTTACGGACGAAGCCAGTTTAGACACGCACACCTGACAGATACTATTCACTCATTGATGATAAATTTTCTGATTGACAATGGCTACTTCGGCCGGCACATTTTCATTTAAAAGGTGAAATCAGGACAGACACCCAACATTTTCTTCAAATGTCTCCCAACACCCCCACGCCCATGGCCAGACAGCCCGCGGCCACGGTGAGTCCTGCCGCCTGCTGGGGGTGTGGGGCGCAGGGCCTCTGGGGTGCAGGCCACCGGCTGACCCGCCCTGGACCCCACAGAGACTGTGGCCCGGGGGTGCACCTGCCTCTGTCTCATCAACAGGTGTTTCTCAGACTCTCAAGTGGAACGAGGCTTTGCGGTTGAGAGTCCACACTTTGATAAGATACAATAAAAAAAAAAAAAATTCCCAGAAAGATAAAATTTATTTTCAAAGATTTATGTTACAAACTTCCAATTTTCTTTTTTTAATTCTTATCTTCAACAGACATAAACTTACTCTGTCAAGTTGCTGTAAAATTTCTAAGCTCTTACTCTCCATTGTTGTAGATATTTTCTTGAGTTCCAGGAAGTTACTGAAATGGTGGCACAATTCTCATCCACAACCCCCATATTCAGGACCCACAATTCCCTCTTCAAATGCCCTGAGCCAGCTCCAAAGGCCCGGGGCCTCTCCTCCAAGTTCATTCCAGGGGGTGCAGGAAGCCCCAGGCCCAGGGCCCCCCGGGAACTGTTGCCGGTGGGGCTGCGTGGTTACATTCGTTTGTCTGTAGCAGTCAGACATATTTATCATGTCTTTACGATTTCTGGCTCTGGTGTCACTTGTGAGACTTAAAAAACGTTATCCGTCACGAGAACAGTGTCCAGGTGGCCCGTGCGACGTCTGTGGTTACCTGGGTCGTGACCGCCTGGCCACGTCAGTCACCAGAGTGGCAAACGTCATGGAACCCCAGAGAAAAGCACTGCCCCCAAGGAGAACAAGGCCACCCCGCATCTCAGAGAAGAGGGAGCAGCGCCGAGCATCCCGGGGAGGTAACCGTGCGACAGAAAACAGCGTCCCTACTCTGCGCTCGGAGGCGGAGGCGGAGGCGGAGGCGGGGGGACCCCGAACCTCGCGAGGCTCCAGCTTTCCTTGTTGAGAGAAGATGATTCTTCCATTCGAGGCGTCCGATTTTCTTTCTGTCACACCAGCGTCCAAACGTTGGGACACGGCACGACTATGCGGCCGGGAGGGTCGCTTTGTGGGGTTCGGGGCGGAAGGCGACATTGCAGAACCGTCCACGTGTCCTCTGAGTAAACGCCGGGCGCTCTGTGTTCGGCGCGCTGGGGCGGCCTGGCTCGTGTCTCTGGGAAGCGCGTGCCCGCGGGTCCCCCCGACACTACAAAGAAGAAGTGTCGCCACGCGCTAACTGCTCGTTGTCTCCCGTAAACGCAGTTTCGTCCCAGGAGTAAAATTCACCGTGCTGAACGGATCCGCCCGCTCTGTCCTTCGAAGTCCCCGGCAGAGTGTTTGCCCGTGGCCGGGCTCGCGCAGGGCGAGGCTGTCGCACCGGTCGGGGCCTCACCAGTGGCCGTAGGCGAAGAAGCAAATCAAATGCCAGAAAACAGACTTATCTAAGTAAACAGTGAATTTCAGTATAAAGGGTTTAAAATGAGCACCGTTTCGCTTGTCTTACAGCATGACTGTCCGCAACCCTAAAGCCTCTTATTTTCACGAGAACTAAAAATGAATCCTTTAAAAAAACGAGTGTGGCGCGGTAAAGTCTTCCCTGGAAACAGAGTAGCAAGAGAAAAAATATACTTTGTTAAAAATACACATCTCTGAACTTGTTACCGGGTAGCGATTCTTCCAAGGAGCCACTGATCCTAAACGCGAGTGCGGAGCCTTGGCAGGATGCTCCTGTGATATTTTCCTGCCTTGTAAAGATGATACTGCTGATGGCAACAGGACGCACTGGACACTCGCCACCTACCGGACACCGAATCTCAGCTGGCGGCCAGTCGAATCCTCATGACAGTCTTTTGAAGCAGCTGCCACTCTCGTCTCTATTTCAGACACGGGGAGGTCGAGGAAGTTATCTGAGGTCACGGAATAAGACAGCAAGTCCACATAGATCATGGGTAACCGGTCCCAGTCAACTAAACGATGTAATCTGTAGAGCTGGGAAAAGAATGAAAGAGAGAGACGCAGAGCTGAGCCTGTGACCCGGGCAATCCAAGCGCAGTCATCAAAGTGTCTTCTCGGCTTGTCGGAAATTATTTCTGAATCGTAGAAATCATTTTAACACCCAGAGACACTCCTAGAGAAACGATTTTCCTTAACCGTATTACATAAAAGCACTATTAAAAGTGCGATGTCCAGGGCCGCCACCTGAGTCGGCCTGGGTGGAGGGCGGGCGACAGCACCCAGGTGGGTCGGCCACAGGTTGGCGTGGGCGGGTTTTGTCTCCAGGGGCCCGCGGGCTGAGAAACAGGGCAGTGGCGTGTGGTCACTCTCCAGATGCGAGAGGGACCGACGCTCCTGAACAGAGCAAGAGGAAACTCACGCGCGACGGCGACGAGCATCAGACAAGCACCGTGCACCACGCCGAAGCGGTGACGTGGGGGGGACGGGGGCTCAAGCCACCCGGAAGGCGATGTGGACGGCACCCCTGGGCCTCAGCCATGCGCCTACCGTGCTTGGCACACGGGTGTCGCTTGATCTGATCTGAAGCCTTTTTCTTTCGAGAGCTTCGAGAGTTTCTTCTCTGGGCCTCCTTCCCTTCAGCTTGTCACGTTCACTCTCTGAACCCTGTGGCTCCCACACAAAAGTGGACAGGAAAGAAAGCCTTTGTAAAAACGACTGCACTTTAAGTTTTCTCTTTTTAATTAAGTTTATTGGCGTGACATTGGTAATACCTCGCCGGCGGCGTCCTCGTCTGGGACCCGCCGCCCGCCGCCCGCACGCGGAGCTGGCGCTGCAGCCTGGTGTCGGGGCCGCCCACCCGAGGTCGCGCGGCTGCAGCGCGGGGTGCCTGGCGCCCCCAGGCCGGGAGCACGTGCCGGCGCCGGGCTCGCTAGTCACGCTGGAGTCGGAGTTAACCTCCCCAGGGCAGAGAAGTTATTCTCTCCGCTCCCACACTGTGAGCGGGGATCATAAGGTCCAAAGGCCGCAGGGTGGCAGGGACCCTTCCTGGCCTGAGGCCACTTTGCGGAATCCGAGGCCACCGGAGTCCCCGGCTCGGCGGAAGGCTCCGCCCCCCAGGGGACCCTGGCCCGGCCTTTGGGTCCCCCAGGAGCAGGCTGCTCACGGGTTCTGAGTCGTGTCAGGCTGAGGGGACCTCAGATGCCACCTCGTTCGACTCCTGGCGTCCACAGGCGGCTGTAAGTCCCGATGCGCCGGCCGGCGAGAGCTGTGGCCACGATCCCGGGCTGCTTCCCTTCTTTTTCATTTTCTTCTTCTGAAAATAAATGCACATTTCAGATCAAGGAGGGCGCAGTGCGGGCGCTGCACGCGGCCCCTCCCAACCTCAGGGAGTCGCCGCCCCCGGACCCCTGCCCCGGCCACGGAGGAGGAAGCCGCCGTTTCCGTGGGAGCTACTGTGTCCTGTCTTTTTGGTGCTCGATGGCTGACGGATGTCGCAAAAGCATTTCACACGCAAACAGGCACATTTCCCTTTAAGCAGAGCCGTCTCATGACATTCCAATTTAATATCCTCTGCAGTATCTTATGGAAATTTCTCTAAAATGGGTTATTACTCTTTTGCTATTTATAAAACTGAGTTTACCTAATTTAACTTCCCCCAGAGAACCGTCGTGGATTCTTCGTGTCCTATTAATTCTTATTTTCCAACTGTAGTGGCTTGAAACAGCCCTCTTTCCTGCTATGATCTTTAAAAAAATTGTTTTTAAAGAAAACCGAAAACAAAAGTGAGGGACAATCAGACAGTGTCTCAGTGTGGGCCTCGGCATGTGACGAGCAGTCAGCGTCGGCAAGAATTCACATACCGCTTTGTTCCAGAAGAGAATGGCGGCTGCTTAAACTCCCAGTAAACATTTCGTAGAGTTAATGAAGTTCAACTCGTCCGCTTACACGACCTGCTATAATCCCAAGTCGGCAGGTCCTGTGACGACAGCGACCGTGCAATTTGCAGGAAGCGCGTGTCCTTTGCAAAAGCGACTGTGCAGCTCAACCTTTTCCGACTACTCCGCTCGGCTGCGCGGATCTGACCGCGGGGCCGTATCCGCGGGGCCACATCCGCGGGGCCACATCCGCGGGGCCTTATCCGCGGGGGCGCAGACAGGCCGGACGGGCACGGTGGGTCTCGACTCCCGCCCAGCAGCGTCGCCCCGAGCTGAGGTCCCGACCCTCGCCCGGCCGATTTAGCTGTTATTTCTCAGTCCATGAAATTAATTTGCTCCAACCTCCTGGCAAAGGCCGCCTCTAGCCACAGCTATTCCTGCGGGCACATCCGCATCATCATCACTGATAATATCGAGAATTTCATGTCAACGTTTGCAATAAAACCTCCAAGGCACGGAACTAACGGGGAGAAGCCACGGCAGGCTGACGTCCTCGCGTCCGGAACAGCGTGAGGCGGGGACAGGTCAAGGCCCGCGAAGCCGTGAGTGGACCCTGGAGCTTCGCTGCTGCGGGAGCCGCCGGGAAGGTGCCCGTGAAGCCAGCGGACGGGGCCCCGGGGTGGTGGCGGCCTGGAGGGAAGCGACGGGAAGCTCGTCCCGAGTTCGGTGAGGACCCCGCGTGACTCGCTCCGAGCTCACGGCTCGGCCTCAGACACGAGCGTTTGTGATCTGTGGGGCCGGACCGTGTTCCGGGCGTTGAGAGACGTGAGGACCTCGTCGGGGCCTCTGAGCCCTGGGCAGGTTTCCCCGGCGTTCGCCATCGTATCCCAGAAAAGTGGGGGGAAGGCCGACCTCGGGGTGATGCATCCGGGTGTCGGGGCACGTGGCCAGTGGAGTCTCGTGGGCGCTCGTGCGACTGTTCTAGCCAAGTCCCCCCGAGAGGCCATCGAACAAACCCCAGTCCGGCTTCTCTCCTGTCCCTCAGGAAACACGCCGCAGGGTGATGTGCACACTCGGCCGGCATCTCGTCCTGCAGGTCACGCTGGGCCCACGCAGGAAGCCCTGGGGAGCAAGGAAGCGGAGATGCCTCTCAGTTTGAAAATCAGACATTTCTGAGCTTCGAGTTCTGTATCCCAAGTCGTCGTCACCTGTGGGGAGAAATACTATGAGTCGATGGATTGATTGGTGTAAGATCTGGAGTCTTGTGGGAAAACAAGAATTAGACTCTCCACCTTTCTGAGACAGACTTGTAAATTTAAGTGGCTATCTCTTTTTTAAGGCGTTGTGCATGTCACATGTGCTTAAAAATTCAAGATACGTACAGTTAACCAAAAGTCGGCTACGATCATAATACGCTCAGTTCTCACACACGAGTGGCGGTGACGACGATGAATCTAAGTGGCGTTTAAAGACGGTCCTGGAGAGAAAACCCGCCATCAGCTTTATTCCGTCTTCAAATATCAGCTCAGTTCTACTTCTTGGCTGTGGCATGCTGTTGGATTTATCAGCACAAGACCTGAAGTCTTGTGAATAATAAGAATTAGATTTGTTTTTTTTTTATTTTATTGTTTAAACCTTCAATGAAAACACAATGTAAAGAATTAAGTCAAATTAGATACTGGTCTGCAAGTGTGGCACGTTATTTTGATCCGTGAAATAATAATTCCTACCCCGAATCAGTATTAAAAGGCATCCCTTGCTACGTATAGGTTTAGCAGTAAGGATAGGTGTGCTTATGACAACGATCCGTCCCCAAATTCGTACTTCGAGAAACATGTTACCCCTGACGTAAGTCACCAACAGTGAGCAGAATGCAATTCGTAGTCTCTTAATGCTGAGGTCGTTACTGACTTTGATGACGGTGCTTTTAGGGACGTGCGGGGAGGAGACACAGCGGGGAATGTGAAGTGGACAATGCAGAATCAGGGACGGCAGGTAGCTCTTTGGAGGGTTTTTGGCGTCACCAGGGTAGAGAGCACAGGAGGGCAGAGGCCGATGAACACAGAGACGTAGAGTGCACGTAGGCGCCATGCCACCTGGCAGCCACCTGGCGAAAATCCTGCCTCGCTTTACCTCCTGTTATCTGTGGGTAGCATTCTGGTGTCCAACGGGACTGGAAAATCGCCTGCTACCCTCTGCTGTGGTTGTAGTACTAGCGTGTGACCACACGAGGGAGGCCTTTCTTCACATTTCCTCATCCCGATGCTTTTTAAGAAAATCCATCCAGGTCCAGACTAGATGTAAGTGCAGACATTCAGCCTCTCAGAATATTACTCTGAAAAATGTAGGTTCCATTTGACAAGGAAAGTGAAAAATAACTCGCCGAGTATTCACAACCAGCCGCAGATTATTCCAGAAGAAATTCAAGATTGCTGAAAATACTAATTCAGCAACGCTGTTTTTAACAATTCTGAAAGGAGACACTGAAAACACATAAACATATAACTGCTTGAGAACGGAAGCCTGTTTCATAGTGATTGATTTAACATAAACTTTGTCCGTTTAAATCAAGTTCTGACTGTTTAAAATAGTTGTGTGATTGTACACAAGTGTATCATTGGCGACATTCTATGGTATGTAAGTTTCTGCCCAGTTTTAATACGTTTGCCAGAGAACATCAGTCTTTGACCTTTAATTAAGGATGTTTTAAGACTGATGTCTGTAGGACACCTGACGGCTTGCCGCGTGTTCCCAGGCTTTGTTCCATGTCATGCTGAAGGAACCGTCAAACCTTATTCCGGGGAAATCTGAAGACTCGACAGACTCTGGACAGAGTAAAACTTGATGCCGTCCCCAACCTTTGCCGGGCATTGCTGTCGCCTCCCCGGCCCACCCTTGTGCTTTGCCAGTGCATCTGTATTTGATGCCCTAAATATGTCACGGCGCTTTTAAATCATTGCAGCAATAGAAGGACGTGGTTCTCGTCGTTTCTTGGCCGGATTAAATAACCTAAAAGGGCTTGTAAAAATCTCAAAATTTAGCGCGCTTCTCCCCAGCTCCGAGAATCCCATTGTCCCATTAGGCGGCACTAGCCTTGGGAAAGGTCACTCGCCTACCGCGTGTTTTTCCAGTTGTCCGTCAGCCTCTGGGCCCTGGCGTCCCTTCCACAGGGGACACCCCTGGGTTAGGGCATTGTCTGGTAAGACATTCCTTCCTAGCCTCGCCGTCACCTAGGGTCCCTCCCACTGCTCTCCAGAAGGACGTCCTGTAGAAACCCCTGACGGCGCGCGGGGGCACGGATCACAGGGCCCCGGATCACAGGGCCCCTCACTGACGCCCCCAACGTTTCCTTGTTCCCGCCCCGCGGCGTCCGCCGGGTTCCCGCTCCACCCCAGCCCCTGTCTCCGTCAGCCGGTCCTGTGTCCTTCGCCTCGGATGCAGCGTTTTAATGAACCGACGCTGAAAGGAAGCACGTTATTCGGAGACCTGCTGGACATTGATAGAAGTCAAAAGTGGGGAAGCCGAGTGACGCCAGTTCCCTGTGACTGCGCGTGTCCCCCCAGGACCGCCCAGCTTCCCGGCGCGAAGCGCGAGCGCCGGACGCCGCGGCCCCGGAGCCCGCAGCCTGGCCCGGCTTCCAGCCTCCTCGCTGAACTGGAGCGCGACAGGGGCGTCGCCGCCTCCCCAGTGTCCAGCCCGGGGGCTGCTGCGGCGTGGACACCGCGGGCGAGCTCGGAGGGCAGCTCGGAGGGGAGCCCGCGGCCGCTGTCAGCACGAACGGGCGGCTCTGGAATAAGCCCGTCCCGTGGCCCAGGCGCTACAGCGCGCAGCGCAGGAAGCAGAGCTCGCCGCGACGGTCCCTTTTTCGTTTTTTCTTTTAATCCCACAGCTTCGGATGGTTCTTAGAAGATTGGAACACGTCCATGTATTATCAAGAGCCGGAAGGAAAACGGATCGCATACCGTTTTAATGACCACGGCTTCGTAATTAAGGAACCATGGGGACCGCGTGCGCGCGTGGCGCGGCTGGGGGTCGAGGGCACGCCGGTGTCGCCCAGCACGGTCCCGGCCAGCAGTGACACCGCTCTCCAGCTCTTGCGCGAGTCCGACCTCCGGGTACCTGCGGAGCGCGCCTTTCCGACGGGAGCCACCTGCGCGCCCCGCGGGTCGGCGGCCTCCGTCGCGCCTCCTCGCCCCTCCCCCGCGTGTCGGGGCCATCGGTCTGGCCGAGGCTCATCCGGCGCGTGTCCGCAGACGCGCCTTCCTTTCCCACGGCACCATCTAACGTTATTTTTCTTGCATTTGCTCTGAAACTCGCGCCGCGTGTCCTCCTGAAGTGTGTGATTGTGACGCCGCCCTGTGGTCCCCTGTAGACGGTGCAAAGTCCCAGCGGGAGCGCGCGTCTCCCCGCGGCCGGATCAGCGCCGGCCAGCTGCTTCGGTGTCGCGTGTCGCGGAGGAGCCCCCGTCCCTGGAGAAGCGGTGTGAGTCGGTCACGCTTCGCCCGTCCGGAGGGCCCACCCGGGAGCCCTCCCCAGCCCCGGGGAGTCGCACGGTCCCTGGTGGGACCGCGTCACCGCGCCTGCTCCCTGGCCGCCCGGGCGCTGGCATTCCCATGAGCGCGGCCCCGCGGTTCCCCGTCGCCCCAGTGCGCCCCAGCTTTCCGCACCGCCCGCCCTCGGGTCCCCTGCGGCGCTGGTCCTGTGAGCCTATGACCCTGCCACGTGAGGGCGACAAAGGTGGCAGCCTGTGCCGTGAGCAGACGCAGGAGGGCTCGGATGGCCCCAGCGTCCCAGCCAGATCGGGCCACTGCGTCCTGTCCTCCTCCCCACGCCCCACGGCTGGAACGCTGGCCGTGGGCCTCCTTCCTTGCGTCCTGCAAGGAGACTATACCAGGGACCGTCAAAGATCCGGGCGTTGCACAGTGACACACACGCACGTGTACAGAAGGCACAGACAGGGCGTTTCTCACCGTGTGCCTAGCGAAGCCGTTCCCCAAAACGTCTTGCACATTCACGGGATAAGGCTTACCCCCTCCTTTTTCTCATTAATTCAGAACTGAAAGGGTGCCATTGTTGGTAGGTGGGGTCACGGTGCCATCCTTTGTGGGTGGGGTCACAGTGCCATCGTTGGCGGGCGGGGTCACGGTGCCATCGTTGGGGGCCCTGCAAAGAGCAGTTGAAGAGGCCTGGCTTCAAAGCCTTTCTTCTCCACCGACGTGACAGTGACGCAGTCGCTCGCTCATTCGCCCACGAGGGTTTGCGGGCACCGCTCCGGGGCGGGGTGGCAGTCGTGGTTGCACTGCCGGGGCGAGGACAGGCGGGAACCGAGCCGCGTGCGTGGCAGCGGAGCGTCACAGCGATCCCAGCTAGACGGGGACAGGGGCAGGGAGCGGGGGCGAGTGTTACAGGTGGGGGCTGATGGCTGGGCGGACATTCGAATCAAACCCCGAGTGCGGTGAGGGCGCAAGATGCTCGAGCGTCCCGCGCTTGGCTTCGTCCTTGTCGCCGGTGCTTTGGGGGAGCGTGGAACCGACCAGTCTGCGTCGAAGCTTCTCTAGCCGGTAGTGGCACCGCACTGTCGCTCTTCACGCAGCGGGAACGCAGGAGACGAGTCAGGGGCGCTGCAGCACAATTTAAATGGTTAAAAAGGGAGACGTGTGACCGAGCGTTCATCCTGCGCAGGTGATCCGGGCCCACGCAGGCGCTCGGAGCGCATCTCACCGTGGGGCGGACACCTGCTCACGCAGGAAGGCGCGGGGTCCGCGGGGTCCGCGGCGCGTGGGGCCCGAGGAACAGTCCGCCCGGGGGCTGAGCGCGCCCTGCAGCCCGCGCTGGTGGCTTAGGCGCCGGTGGCTCAGCCCCTCATCCTGCCAGCTGCTGCCCACGCCGGTGGCTCAGGCGCAGGTGGCTCAGGCCCTCATATTTCCCAAGAGCAGTTTGCGTTTCATTCATTCGGCCCCTTCGCGTGAGGTCCGGCTAGACAGCGAAGCGGACGGCAGAGGGCGCCAGAGGCCGCTCCTCCCGCGAGGCCGGCCGCGTTTGCTGGGCATCTCTCCCCCGTTCCTCCTCTCATCCTTCGGTGAATTAATAACATGAGAAAAATCTAAAACCGTGGGGAGTAGATACTTACCAGACCTCTTCAAAAAGTGTATTTAAACGCTTCGAATTTCAAACGCATGAGGAACGAAAATGTTTAATTCCAATGTTGTATAATCATAAGATAAACATCTTCAATAATTTGGTGAAAAAAAAATTACATGCCTTACTGAAATATATATCCAGTGTATTTAAGTGAATCGTGAACTGTCTGAGTGTATTTGAGTGGACATGCATGCACACACAGATATCTCAATAATATTGGATTAGCTTAAAAAAAATTATGCAGAAAATTCCATTCTGCCGTCTGGGGAGCTGTCCCCAGCGGGCCCCCTGACGGGCAGGTGTAGTAACATGGCGCCGATGGCTCAGGCTGTCAGTGCTCCTGGAGTTAAAACCTCTCACAGTGACGTCTTGCTTTCGAGACCTCCCACCCTTTGTATTATTTTTATAAAACTGTTTCGTAGTTAGCACTATTCAGCCTTTTCTTAGCTATACATGATAAGTGTGCATGTTTTTCCAAATCTTTTTCACGTGGATTATAGACGTGGAGTATGTGAATTTTTAAAACAACGAAATGCACTTAGAACAGTGCTGGGCGGCACAGAGAACACAGCGTAATTGTTGATGTTACTATTATTTATATAGTTAACATCATTAATATTGTTAATAGTTATAATAAGATTAATAATATATACAGAACCACCGCATTAGATCACTTATTTCTACACACAATAAGCATTACAGAAAATATGTGTGTTGCATTAATGAATTCTAATTATAAGGCAAATGGGAAAGTTTATCGAAACGCAGAAATGTACTTCAAACTCCGAGTTCTGGCAGCAGTTGAGTTTAGAGATAGAAGCAAATGCTTCCCATGTAATAAACAGAGCGTCTGACATTTTTTCATCTGAGAAAGTTCAAAGTGTCAAAAATAAGTGACAGAATATGTAAATTTGTCATTTGAAATATACTGTGTAAATCGACAAAAATTATGATCCCTATTGAAAATTATGACAGTTTCATAAAACATTGTTATATGAAAAATAGTTAAAAACAGAAATAGACATTTTAGTAGGAAGATGGGACATAAAGGTAATCATTGAAGTAGATTTTGGGGAGCAAAGGTGACCCATTGAGCCGGCCAGAGCTGAGAAGGAGCAGGACACAGAATTCTGTGGACGAAGCCTGGGGAAAAGCAGCTGGCCGACTGGATTAAGGTCATTCAAAAGCGTAGAGAACGCGTCTGCCAATCCTGAATCTCAGCAAATAAGAGTATTTCAACATTTTCCACACGTCTCTGCATAGCAGGCATCTCAGAACCTCCGGCGGCACCCTCACATTTGCACGGGACGTGAAGCTTGAACGTGTCCTTGAAGCTCTCGAGCCCGAGTGTCCCATGAGGTGGCAGTCCCCTGTGATGACCTACGGAATCCACCGGGCAAAGAGATTTGGTGTCAAATGTGTTTCTACGAGTAGGTAGGGCCTTGGACTACAATTTTAAGAGGAAGGGAAGATTTTACGTCTCTCTACCAAAGGAACTTTTGTTATCAAAAGTTAAATGTGCTTCTGCTTTAAGTCGCAGACCTGGCACCAGGTCGCGATGCTGGGTCAGGAGTGAGCGTTAAGCCGCGACTTCGCTTCCCGCCCTGTCCCCATGGGCTCCAACACTCTGCTGTTGGACTTGAAAACGAATGTAAACATACAGACCTGAACAAATTGAGTGTGAATGTCCTACAAATTGTGAATATTAAAGAAAGCATTACCTATGCATTTTTAAAATGCTTCGGATGCGCATAAAATGGGTAAAACTCATTATGTCTTAACTTGCATTTGGTTGAAGGAACTCTTTGGGTTCAATCAATGGACCATCTTCCCGCTGAATACCTGAAGTAGCCTGGAAGGTGTTCCCTTCCATTTTTCTGGACTCTGATTATAATTTGAGAGTGGAAATCATTCTAAAACACATAGGACAATGAAGAAATGTTTTACATGGCAAATTTTTTTTTTTTTTACATAATGCTAAAGATTTTACATAACTCTGAAGATGATCTCAGAGCCCGCATTGGGAGAGCAAGAAATGTCCGTTGCTGACACTCTAAAGACAGATTTCACTGTACTTTTGAAGCATGCTAAAAATCTACACGCTTCTACCAACCCAGCATGTAGGGACAAACCCAGAACTTGCTGTTTCAATGGCAGTTCCTTTTTCAAATTGTATAATTCGCGTTGGGTTTTCTTCAATCTCTTGTACCCTCAAAAACTGCCCAGAGCAGCGTCCAGTACACAGAAGTTGCTTATTAAATGTCTGCCTGTTCGTCCAAGTCGTTTTCTTTGATTGACAAACGAAAGAAAGTGCTCTGACAATAAAAACGTCCATGCCGTAGATTAGTGAATGATAAGTTTTTAAGAAACCCATGCGCTTCTTAAATAAGCATAACTTCCTTTATATTCCGTTCAACGCTAACTTTAACTATTTTCCTTCTTAATGCATCTCTGCAAAGGGAGCAGTTGGCGAACTCCACGTGCGCTTCGAATCTGACAGTCAGTCCTTCCGCACGCTTCACGGTCATCTTTCCCAATTTTGTCTCGAAACCCCCTCGGGCGGTCGGCGTTGACTCCTGCTCGTGGGACATCGGGATTCCGGAGAGCGCGTCTCTCCACGGCGGCTTCGCTTTTTCCCGCTTTCGTTATGGATTTCTGCCCGGTCCCGGGTCTGAAGAAGACACCGAAAGGACTTCGAAGAGCTTTTGTTTCGTTTTTGTACTTTTTTCTGCTTCGCAGAGTCATTCGTCCCTCTCTCTGCCTGGCGCTCGACTCGTTTTGAGCACAGTGCCTGCAAGGCTGTCAGTGATTTCCGATGGGACTGTCCCTCTCGAGGGGGTTCGGGAAGGAAGCATCGGGGCTCTCATCTTCCTTCAGATGATTAGGGGAAGGGAAGAAGTGAGGATTTCAATAATGTGTCCTCACCAGGAAGCTCTGGTGTCTAGAGAGATGTCCGTCTAACGCCGTGGGGCAAAGGGCGAAGACCTCGCTTTCCCCTCGTGGTTACGGTATCGGAAAGGAGTTGCAGAATTTCTAGGAGCAGAGACCCTGGAGGTCTGACAGTTCAGAGCCCTTCGCCTTTCAGGCAATGACACTGAGGCCTGCGGGCGAGGAGACACCGCTGGGCCGCGCAGGTCCCAGTGCAGGGCGGGCTGTAGACCCGATTTATTTGTCCCCGTCCACTGCTCTGTCTGTCCCTGCTACGTTCTTCGACACCAGTCCAAAGGCCACTTGCTGTGCCGTCCTCTCCAGCCTCCCTGTGCCTTTCACGGGCTGGATCGTGCAGTCGGGCTGAGTACACAGGACATGCAAGGACCGAGCAGGTGGTTCCTGTCGCTGTCTCATCGTGACTGACTGATCCTGGCAGACGGGACAATTTGGTTTTTATCCCTAGCATTTTTTTTTCCTTTTTTTAGCGTATGCTGGGTACTCGAGAATTACGTGACAACGGTCCCCGTATGCCTGTTAGTGTGGCTCGTTCTTGCTTACTAGGTAACGCCAGAAATTCAAGATCACAGAATATTTGAGGAGACTTTCTTAAAGGAAACACAGTTCGACACCAGTTGGTCCTTAGAGTCAGTCTTCCTCATTTTTACTTAAACTTTGATTACAAGAAGGCGCGTGCCGACGTCTTAGAAGGAAAAGTAGACGTAAAGTTTGGCACTATCTACTTTTAAGTAGCCTGGAGTTCTCAGGACATAAGTATGCTTAGCTAAATATTTAAAATGAAGGGTTTTTAAGACTTAAAACTCATAAGGTTTATCGCACTGCCAGTTCTGAACTGTTTGAGAAATATACGTTATTCTGGAAGATTAGCAAATAAATAGCTCAGGAGAAAATTAACTTGCATTTTTCCATGAACCTTCTTAGATATGCTCAAATAACATTTATATTTTTAGTTATAATGTGACTTTTAATAATTTATGTGGTTTAAGAGATTTTAATGAAGTTCTCTTTTCACAAATACATACTCAAATATAACCATTCACCAATTCTATTGTTTTTCCACTAATGTTTTTACACTAATTTCTCTTAATAGAGGCTCACAAAACACCCCCTTAAATATCGTATGTAAGGGAACTGAATGGGAATTGCTTGATTCCCTAAATAGTAATTGAAAGTTCATTTATAACTACCAAAATTACCACCCAAAAGTTGGGGAATATTTTTAAAACTAAACTATGAATTAAAATTTTAGCACTCGATATTTGACTTAGGGATCGAATATGTGACGATGTTCATGCCTCAGATACAAATATTATCAAATGTGAACATCTCTTGGCTTCTGAAAAGCCAGTTTTGTCTTCCCTGTCAAACCCTTCATGTTTCGTGCTTACGAGCAGTTACGAATGTCTGTCTTTCCTCCCCCCACCCCATTTTCCACAGATGCTACACTGCCCGTGACTTTCCATCGTGGCTTATGTTGGAGGATCTTTTCTTTAGGAAATAAGTGATAGGTGATTCTTTATGTCGCTTTTAGAATTTTTCCAATCTATGAAATCCCAGAGCTAAGGAATTACTGATTGAGACCTGTGGACATTAAGTTTGAGTTGCTTATGGTGTGATTACATTAGGAGTGTGGTTTATTCCTTCCTCCATGTAGTCTGAGACTTTGTTGAAGTCCAGATGCCAGAAATAGGTCTTAGTTTGTTACTTGAGTGTACATATACAAACCTTGATCTCAGGCATAATACTTTTCATCCTTTGATTTTTTTTTTTTTGAACATGTTGCGATCAAAATCAGGTCCTAACACCCGCTGTGTGTTCCACGCCTCAAATAGCGTTTACTCAGGTGAACGAACCGATCCTACAGTGAGACATCCGAACCTGTCTCACGGACTTCGGCGTGTCGTGTGTAGTAGCAGCTGCCCGTCACTGGGTCCCCACCCAACCCTAAAACAATGACGATGACAAGTGAGGGACACAGAAATGACACAGGGATTACACACACCCCTCTCGAGGGGTGCCGGGGGCTCAGGCTCGATCACGTGCACACGGATAATTGTGCCGAGCTGTCGCACTTGGAGAAACAATGAGGAATGACGGTCGCGGGGAAGCAGAAAATGTTCACGTCGGCGGAGACGTCAGAGTCGAGCCTCAGCAGGTGAAAGGAGAGAAGTAGACTTCTCAGTAGAGAAGTCTGTTCTTCTCTAGCTGCCAACGCCCCGGCTAAAACAAATTTTATCAAACAGGCTGACAAAGAGTTACAAGTGTTGCATCAGTAAAATGCGTGGTCAATCACATAAGCCAATTATTTTCAGACAGTGCTAGATATAGATTGGAAATTATACAAGCAGTTAAACCTGGTCAAGGGTTGACTTATGACCTTCAAAGGAAAGAAAGTGTGGTAAATGTAGGCATAAGAACAGCGTACCTGCCAGGAAACGGTATTGTGCGATGTCGAGAAGAAATAATTTGCCTGTTCCTTTATGATCGCAACCAAATGTGTTTTTCAGAGACTTTCTGAATCAGAAAAGTGTACCTACGACATATTCTGCCTGGCAATTTAAACTGCTGATCAACCTGGAAATAGAAAAACATAAAGATTGCCTCCGCATGGAAAATGCTTAAAACCAGCAGTATTTATCGATATTTTCTGCAATAAAGGAAAATAAAAGAGGCAATTACTTTGGCTGCTTTCTCAGTTAAAGCTGTTTTTAAGGAAAACTCCTCAGAGCAATGGCTGACCTGGCCGGCAGGCGAGGTGACTTTTTATGACATTTCAATGTGCCTTCGGTGCACGTACTTCTAAATGATGAGCCTGAACTACCCTCCTTTTACCCACTTCTGATAGCATTTTGCAAGAAATAAACACATCCAGCACCAGCAGAAAACAAAACCATTTTCTGTTCCTCCGTTTATGGGAGATGGGACTTCTCCGGATTGCTGTGGCTATAGATTTTTGGGGAATGGTGCTTCAAAGTGAAGTCAAGTGATATTGCTTTTCTCTCAAATTACCAACCAACTGAAAAAAAAAAATCATTACTTCTAAATTCCAGATTCCACCTACGTGGTAAGCTGTACGAGGGCAGCTGCTTTTTCGCTTTTTTTACTTAAACACCGTCCGTCTGGGAAGGGCCCACCCCCGGTGGGCATGGCCGTGTTGTTGGCGCTGTGGATTGCCTCCCACACAAAGGGTCCCCTTGTCCCTGTACAACGGGTGGCGGTTTTTAGTGCAAGCCAGTGACAGAGAATTTAAAAGAAAGATCAGAAAAATGGTTGGAATCCATTGAACGTGGAGATCTTTTCTCGAGTCTCTTTCTTATTTTCACATTTCGTCAGGAAAGCTGATGCGGAACAAGCATTAGCACGTAAAAGAGGTAAGTAACAGCTCGCTTTCACTGAGTGCGGGATACCTGTGCCAGTCACGTTCCTTTATTCCATAAATATGTGTCGAGCGCCCACCCTGTATCTGGTGGCACAGACGAAATTGGGAGCAGGAAGTGATCATTGTCCTCAAGAAACTTGTCATCAGATAGTAAAAGAGACCTGTGTGAAGCCACGATAAAGACTCACGACGTGAATGACAAACGCACAGGCTCGTCCGAGGCCACGCTTTCCGGGGGAGCTGAGGGCCAGCTCAGTATTGAAGGACAGCGCGAAGATTTGCACGTGAAGATGAAGAGACGTTCTTCTCGCTGACGGCGTGTGAACAGGTGTAGTGAGGGGAAGTAGCACGTGTATTTAAGGGACTACAGAGAATTTGGCATCGAGAAGGTCGGGCCCGGTGAGGGTTAACGCTGGGATGGTGGGGTTAAAATGGAGAGAGATATTTACTTTCTTTCAGTTTTTTAAATTAAATTTATTGAGGCGACGTTTAAACATTATCCTGTAGGTTCGGGAAGACAATCAAGAATTTCAAAGTTTCTGTGTAGCTCATGTGCGTATGTTCACATACGTGTCAGGGTAGAGTTTGTAGTTATGGGGGACACGGAAGTGATACAGAAGTTATAACGCCCTGGAATGTTGTCGGTTGCCAGGGCTGCCGTGACAAATTACCCTGGGCTCCGGGCTTCGATAATATACATGTGTTTTCTCACAGTTCCAGGGACTGGGAAATCCAAGACGAAGGTGCCGGCAGGGCAGGTGACCTCCCGCGGCCCTGTCCCTTGGCTTTTAGGCAGCCACCGTCTCGCTGTGTGCTCACGTGACATCTTCTTTGCGCTGAGCTTCTGGGAAGAGCAGTCTCTCTGGGGTCTCTTGACCCTGATCCTGTCGTGGGGGCCCCGCCCACCTTCATCAGCTCCCAAAGGCCCCGCCTCCTAACGCCATTGCTTTAGGGATTAGCGCTTCAGTGTGTGGATTTGGGGGGACACAACCGGTCCGCGCGTACACGAGAGAAAAGGGCTGTTGTCATAACGAAGGGAAAGGGCGACAAGCCTTGGCGCGGGCTGATGAGATACCGTGGAAAGGCGCCCAGAAGAGCAGTTGCAAGGGGCACACAGTGGGCTTTGGTGACCAGCTGGTGGGAACCGACGGGGAATAAGCAGTCCGGTCACCTCCATCGTCACCCGTCGGCTCCAGGGCGCTGGGCGAGGGCGCTAGCCACCTCCCCTGCACTCTGCCCGGCTCCCCCCGTTTTTCCGCTGCCTCCTCCGCTCCCTCGGGCATGATCCGCAGTTGCTTTCAAGGACCTGAGTCTGTCCCCACTGGGGCGTCTGCACTTCCAGCGGACAACGCAGGCGAGTGTAAGATGATGCGACCCACACTCAGCCCCCCGAGCCGCGGCCCGGGAGGCGGCTACGCGCGCGGCCAGCTCTGCCGTAGCATCCGCTTTTCTAAACATCGCCGCACTGGGCACAATTGTGCGATAAAAAAAAAAACCCACGGCATAATGAGAACATCAGAGTTTGGAGCGTGGCATTCAGAACTTTCATTAGTGACATGCTTGTCTGTTTTTAATGATAAGAACCTAATGCGTCTGTGTGGATTAACAGGTAAGAAGTACATACATAGCACGATAGGGGATCTTTACCTCGAAGGCCCCAGTGTGCCTTCGGCATCGGAGGAGTCGCAGCTGGGGGTGACCGTGACAAGCTGAGGGCGGAGGGCGGGCGTGGCCCTAACACGCACCTGTGCTGAGCGCGGTCGCTGGCCGCACGTCCCATCTCCACGGAGCTCGGGTTCGTGGAGGGGGTCGCACCTGAGCCGCCTCCCGCCGCTCCCGTCCGTCAGTCTCGGGAACAAATCCACGTTTCCAGAACAAGACTCTCAGCAGAACCAAACGCCTAGAGGTGGGGGCGGGTCTTCCACGCGAGAACATGCGCAGGTAGAAGACGGGACCGCGTGCAGAGGCGCGGACCAGCCAGAGAGCGTCACGTGTGCCGGGCTGACCTTCCCACGTCGATCCGTTATACTGTTCTTTCTTTTCTTTTTTGAAATTATCTTCTTCGCGGTGATGGTCCTAATTGGCCCCCTTTTCCAACTCTTAAATCTTCATCTCTCATAATTTGACGGGAAATGGTTTCCCTGCATCTACTAACATCTTGATTTTATGAATGTTATTTTATTTCTGTATAATTTACCAGATAATGGGACGCCATCGCACACATGACAATGCCTTCGGCCTAACAACAGAATTGGTTTCGCCTCGATCTTAAATGTCACAAATAGTCCTCCCAGGTGCAAAAATAAAGAAACAACATTCACATCCTTGAAATGACTAGAATGGCAACTTTATGAATTCCAGACCAGAGGTGATCGTGTTTTCAGAAATATTACAAACTAAAGGTTCAAATTAATATGAGGTTTTAATTCAGCCAAAGAAATGTTCGTAGGGGATTAATCTAAC
Source organism: Pteropus medius (assembly GCF_902729225.1). Classification (NCBI taxonomy): domain Eukaryota; kingdom Metazoa; phylum Chordata; class Mammalia; order Chiroptera; family Pteropodidae; genus Pteropus; species Pteropus medius. The sequence continues at coordinate 12,462,786 of NW_024350926.1, forward strand.
GTAGCCTATTACAAGTTAATAAAATAAAAGATGTGTTCTTACATGGATCCATTAAATCAATTAACATGCACTTATTAAATGCCTGCCATATGCATAATACAGTCTTTGGGTCTGTGATCCTGTTTCATTTCAATTCATACCTTACAATTTGCAGCGCGTCCCCCGCGCCGAGTATTGTGGGCGTGGACTCAAAATACTCCTGATGGCACACACCGAACGGGACGAATATTTTAATGAAAAACAACAATATTATTGAATTCACTCGGTGATCCTGCTGATTGATTTCCTGATAGACACCAGCCTTGTCGTTCCACGTGGATGATCGAATTTATTTTAGAGTCCACTCCTTTGAGGACACTGCAGTCTAAGTTTTTCCGTAAGTTACTGCTTCTAAGTGATAGATACCTTCTTCGGATGGAGCAGACACAGGAGGAGATACGGAGTATTGTGAAAATGAGAACACGTGCTGTGTAGTCAGCAGAATCACCGACCCTCGTCAAACTCTGTGCAGTGCACGGTCTCCGGTAGCGTCTACGAAGTGTCCTACAGAAGTCTTCTGAATGCTTCCCCGAATCTCTGCAGACGACCCGCAGCGTCTCAGCGTTCTGAGCATGCGTTAACTCCCCGGCTGCATCTGGAGGGCGCTGGTGGCATGGGGATCTCTGAGATGGTTATCCTGCCGACCGGCTCGTTGGAGAGCTGTCCTGTAGACCCTTCGATGCCCGTTTCCTCCCATCCCCCCACCTGCCCTTCAGCTCGCGTTCCTCGCTCCGCCCACTGTGGTACTTTACAGCTGAGGACAACACGAGAAAGTCGATAAGGCTGTACGGGTTAATCCTACGACTCTTTATTGGGACACATTAAAGAAAAAGCATTAAAATGGATACGTGAGAATGCGAAGTATTTCACCTATTCATCTCTTCCCTCCCAAGGCCGTTGATTAGCTGAGGAGCTTCTCAGTTTCCCATCGTTCTTTCCTCTAATAGAATAGTTCTGGATAAAACTCGACTTCGTGTTTCAAATACTATGTCATGTTCATTAGTGGAGGGTTAGTTTGGAAGAGACCTTGGAATCTTACCATCTAAGAACGTCAGGGGACAGAATAACAAGGTACAAATAAATTCAAATGCACGGCCAAGGATAAGATGCAAATAAAGTAAATTAGAGATTACTAATGTGAAAGAACAATTCTCTATGATCGTCTGCCATTCTCACACGTAAATAATAGAGACGATGCGATCAGTCTTTAAGCTCCACGGCCAGACATTAAATAATTAAAGCAAATCCAGGAAAACGAAGGGGAAGTGTGGATGGCGGAGGACTTGGTTTGGGGAGATAGCGTCTGTTATTTCATATATTTTTATAAATTGATCGGTGAAGCCCAGTCAGAAAGGCGAATCTACAGGGAGAAAAAAATGGCATAACTGCTTTAAAATGGTATGATGCCAAAATGCTTATCCCTGTAAAAGTGACCTTGGAGGCTAAAAAGAAAAGTGATCCAGCCCCTGGGAGCATTTACAGTTCTAACATTTTTACGGGCAAGGGAAAGCACGGAAGATTTCCACATGGCTGGTATTTATTAAACCTAAAAGTTAAAATTACTTTCTTCAGTTTTACTGGAGTACACAGATTTTGTATTGTTTGTCAGGATAACTTTATAAAAGATCCAGAAATGACAAATGTGCCCGCAGCGGACTGCTCCTGAAGGAAATCTAAAGGGACTTTGGTTTCTGTCACATGTAAAGTGCGGTGTTCTGGGCTACAGGGAGGGTGCCCTCTATGTGTACATCTCTCTTGACATCGAATCTGGGACATTCTAGCCACCTCTGAAAGTACAGATTACATTTTAGCTTTCCGAATCTCTTTGCTGGAGGAAAATTAAATTGTGCATTTTAATAAGAACAGTTTATAGTCATCATTAAGTAGGCAGAGTGAAAGTGAATTGAGGAAGGGTATAATAAGATTTAAAAATGAAGAGTAAGACGTCCAGATTATTATCTGATTATCTCCCTAAGGAATTAAGCACAGCCCCATTTAATTTAAGGAAGATTAGTAGCAGACCTCCTCAGCTACAAACACAGACGTTCCTATCCTCTCAGAGTCTAGCGTGGAGACGGATAGATAGGCCCGTCGCAGAAGGATGCCCCAGGTGCTGTGACAACCACCGAGGCAGCAGCTCTGACTCCTGGAAGGAAGCGGGGCGGGGGGAGAGATTTCACACAGAACGAAGGAAGCACAAGCAGGTCGGCGATCAGAATCAGTGGGGTGGGAAAATGCCTTCTCGGCTTTGTGGTGCGCGTAGATGTGAACATCTGAATAGAGCGAGATGTTAGCGGATCAAAGGCAATGAGCCCAGGAAGGACGAATGTCAGGATCACACTGGGTTTCTTCCCAAAATGCAGGTCTGGCACAACGTTTGAAAATCAAGCAAAACATTTTAGAATAACTGAGGAAGAAATCACATGCATCAGCAGCAGCTGCAGAAAAACATTTGACCAAATTCAACGTCTAAACATGTTAAAAACTCTTGGAAATAGAAGGGAATGTCTTTAATGTAATAAGGAGTTTCTGAAAATACAAATAGACGCATACAAGAGCAAAGTCATGCTTAGTGGGAAATTATGGACACTTTTTGCCCTGAACTGGAGAGAGAGAAAGCGATGTCCACTCTCACCACTCATATTCAATATTATGCACTGAGGTGAGAGCCATTGGAAAGGAATAAAAACTATCTCTACAGACAACTGGAGTGACACACAAAAAATCGAAAACAGTCAAGACCGATTTATTAGAATTAGTATAGCAATTCTAAAATGTCAATATACAACGTCAGATGTATTCTATGTACCATCCAAAGCCATAAATATGTAGAAAACAAAATTCTAAAGGAACATCATCGAAAATAGCTTTCAAAATTTCCAAAATTTCAGAATAAAGCTCATCGAAGATGTGGAAGGCCTCTACACCAAAACCTGCAAATCCTGGTCGTGGATTTGAAGACCTGCTATTATGGTATCATTTCTCATTAAATTAATCCGTAGATTCAGTGCGGTCCTAATCGAAGTCCCAGTAGGTTTTAAAATGAAAACTGACCATCTTATTCTAAAATTTAATGTTGAACATACGAAAGACTAATAACATAAAAACACTCTCGAAGCAAAAAAATAACAAAACGGTAGACTTATCGCACTAGATATCAAGACGTGGTATTGTATAAAGTAGCAATAATTAAGGCGGCGTGTGTGATAATGCCACAAGCTGAAACCACCAGACAAATGAGACCGAATACAGAATCCAGAAAAGATTCACGCACACAAGGACCATCGATTCATAATGACGGTGACATGGGACCACAGTAGAGAAGAGATGGGCTTTTTACACTGTGTGGGATAAATTGAGACTCCATCAGTATCGACGATGACACAAAATGCTAAAAAAAAAAAAAAAAAGCACTAATCTTGACCCTCTACTTCACACCGTGCAGAAAAAATTATTTTCCATTGAGTACGAAAATGATAAAACTTCTAGAAGTAATTGTAACAGCTTATTTTCATTATCTCGGTGAGTGCAAAGCTTTCTTAAAGATACCAGAAAATAATAACCACAATAGGAAAAAAATTGAAAGATTGAACCTCATTAAAAATAAGAACTTGTGTTTATCAACTGCATTATTTAGAGAGTGAAAAGCAAGCCACAGTGTGGCACATATACATATGTATGAGAAAGGATTCCTATTCAGAATTTGCAGAGAATTTCTACAAATCGAATTGAATGGAAAAAAAAAAACCCTGAAAACTTAACAGAGAAATGGGGAAAAACTCGAAATAGCACTTTAGAAAAGAGGATTATACAAATGAACAAAAACACAGCTGTTTTCAACCTCATTAGTCACTAGGGAAATGCAAATTAAAACTACAGTGATATTCCAGTAACACCCACCTAAATGATTAAAACGAATTTACCGATGAATGCCAGCAAGGACATTGAGCTCTTGGAACTCCTGTGCATTGTTGGGGAGAGTAAATTGATCCACTTTGGAAAACATTCTATCTCTACAATAATTAAAGCAGGGTCTTGGTCGTGTTTAATAAGGCCGATCATACATTACTTTATGAATGAGTAATTCTACTCCTTGCTGTAAATATACACTCCCTAAAAACGAATATATGTGTTTACCGGAAGCCTCACACAAACATATCTCTAATAGCCCCACACCAGAAACCACCCAGAAGCCCGTCAGCAGAATGTGTCGATGCTCCCAGACACCTCGCAGGGGACGGCAGTCCCCACACCACGTTTAAAGTCACAAACATAATTATGAGCACAAGAAGCCAAATACCAGTGTACACGGGGTGTGATTCTATTTGTATAAAGTTCAGAAACAGATACAACTGGTTTACGGTGTTATTAGTCAACATTCCGGTTAACAGTGGGAAGAGGCAGGATGGGGTCGGCGTCTGGATGTGGGTGCTGCTTGGACAGTGTGTCCCCTTCGTGCATGTATCAGGCCCTGCATCTGCCCTCCGCACTCGTCAGTATAAATTTTCCGCACGTGAGAATCACACACAGAAGTGTCACCTGGGATTCGGCATCATGTGTTCAGTCACTGTCTGTCCAGCAGAAGTTGTAAACTATAAAATTTTTTTTTACTTAAAGTATAGTTGGCATATTATATTACCTTGGTTTCAGGTGGACAGCACAGTGATGCCATGTATATACCTACCTACCGCACGGGGTGATCACCGCGGTGAGTCTGGTACCGCCTGTCGCCATGCAGAGTTACTGCAATGTCACCGACGATGTTCCCGGAGCTGTACTTTACATCCCCATGACTTGGTTCCTTTATAACCGAAGGTTTGCACCCTTTATCTCCATTTTATTTTATTTTTTTGTGAATAGAGACGAACTCTTGTGCAATCCACTGGTACAATTCCCGTGGATTTAATTAATTCAATGGAAGCCGTCAGACATTTTGAAGTGGAGAGAAACATGACAAGATTTTTGTTTGAAAAATGTCGTCGCCGTGATCAGAGGCATTTCATAATCGCCTCTGGCATTCTAGTTGGACCTCTCGTGACATCGCTGTCTCCGGCCCCGTCGCCGATGGCGCGTGTGACGCACGGGCTCCAGCATCCATCCCGGCCTCTGCCCACGTCCCTCTCTCTGCCTCGGGAGCCGGGAGCTGAGAACGCACAGCGCGCGCCATCTGTTTTGCCGAGGAAGGTTGTGGCGGGCACAGCCCGGTTCCGGAGCCAGCTCCTGCTCCCTCCTCCTCAAGGCGTGTCATCTGTAGCGATGGCATTGGTGCCACAATCGCAAAACAGACACGACCGGACACTGGACGGCGGCTTCTTGGGCCCGGGCGGGCAGCGGCGCACCTGGCCGCGCAGCTCCGCGGGGCAGCTTGGAGAGCCACCAAGGGAGGCGCAGGGTAACGCCGATTCCCTCGAATTTCTCTCTGCGGAAGGTGCCGAGGGGTGAACCCGCTGTCTGCAGCCGATTCCTGACCGGCCGGAAGAGAACTTGGTCAGCATCCCACGGTCAGGGTCAGGGGTCAGAGCTGAGTGGATGAGCGGCTTCCGCCTTGTTCTGTGATTAGAGGGTCATCCCGGCCCTCTTACCTGTCGTCGTGTGGAACAGGACATGGGAATTAATCTGTCCCTCGATTCCATCACTGCAGGCTTGAAAACTCTCAGGTAACTCTCTCCACCTTCGCCGAGTCCAGCAGCCTCCTCCGCGTAATTGTCAGCAGCAGGGTCCGCATGACGGAAGCACCGCGTAGGTCACCGCACCCCTGAACAGCGAGTCCTTGCAGATGTCACTCACTTTCGCCCCCTGGCCCATCACGCCAGGTCGCCGTATCTGCCCTGGACTGGCGGAGCGGCAGGTGCAGGATCTGGCATGCTCCATCTGATTAGAATTCCAGTGACCGTTTTCGTCTTAATCTGAGTAACGAACAATTGGAGTATGATGACACGTGGGTAACCAACAACGCGAGAGCAACTTCTAGCGACGTTATTTGTCGAATGCCAGTTGTGTACCTGCGCCCCTTCAAACATCAGCATGCTCCCGCCAGCTTTCCACGGACCTCAGCCTCTCCCACTGACGCTTCATGGTCCCCTGTGAGTCTATCTCGCATCAGCACCCTTGATGCAGCAGCCGGTCACACAGCCTCGGAGAAGGGCGAGCCCCTCACCGTCGAGGGCCACGCGCAGGACTTCAGACTTTACAGAATAGGTTCTTCCAGGACGTCCCTCGGCAGATGTCTGTATTCCCCACTAAATAAACGCGACATGACCACATCATCCGGATGGCACGATGCGCGTGCACAGAGCATATGTATTGGATCTACCAAAAAAAACAAAGTGAAATTAATATAATTTCAGTGAGGGATCATAGACAGAGTCTTAAATTTTATAATAAAGAATTAGGTTAATCTAATCTGGAGGGGGAAACGTGGCTATTTATGATGCTGGGGATATATGCCACCCACCCCACCAAAAAATAGCAAAAATAAACATAAATATTTGTTCTCACTGAATCAAGATCAGGTAGTTAGAAGCGGGTATCTGAGTGCCTTTCCTGTTATACTGTTTTCTTACAAACATTTATTTTAGTAGTCTTAGAAGTTGAGAGCCAAACGTTTTTAAAACTGAATAATCACCTTTTCGCATGCTATATTTGTGTTTATGTTTTGTGAGTCCCCAATGATGCGTTTAAATATTTATCCCACAGTCCATGTGGGCTTTCTAGAGCTTTCCAAGGCGTGATTTAAAGATAACAGGATATTTAGTGTTCGCCCAACTGAAAGAGACAGTTTGGAAAATAAACTTTGAGACTCTTTTTTTCCACCTAGAGCTCCTGTTTCTGCATCCAAAGGCCATTTAAGAAAATATCCAAAAATGGTTTTTATAACAATAAAGAGAACCAGAAAGGTCATTCACATGTTTCCTGTTCCTGTACTGCCGTGCTACCGATGGCAAGCACGGGGTGTATTCAGATCGTCGTCTTTGAACACACGTGCGAGGTCAAAGACCATCCCGGTGGTTTGAAGCCCATTAGCAGACACAGATGCACAGAAAATGAGGATTCGTGCCGGATTCCCAAAATGCCCTCGGGCGACGCGATGCTAAATTATACCTGAAAAATTCAGTCTCTTCACCCCGGCAGGCTGAAGTAGCTCATCAATGTGATAATTATAACTAAATATGAACAGGAAAGGAATTTGGAGGCCGGGGCTGCTGCGGCTTCTAATTTGTAGATGGGATGAAATGAACGGTATTAATATGCACTTCAGATATCTTATGCGCGTTTTATATTGGAAACGATTGGAAATTTTTGAGTAACAATTTTTAATATTATCATTAGAAACCAAAATATGCTGAATGGAACCTATACATGGAAATTCACAGTTAGCTGGTATGTTTTAAAAGTCCGTAATGAATCACACACCTTAATGTTGGTCTTTGTCCACTTCAAATATTACGTTTTCAAACTGTGAACAAACCACCATATTGTCTAGCCCTATATTTGCAAGATTGTGTGTGTGTGCGTGCGTGTGTGTGTGTGTGTGTACACTTAGCTTTCTGGCTTAATTATATCTATTTTTAGTTGGAAACTTTCTCCAGGTCATTCTAACCCACTTGATTCATTTCCATGAAGAACATTCTCCAAGTCCGTGCTGGACTTTAGGTTGGTGCTAACACATCATGTGCACTGATTAGGCTCCTATTCTGCCGCTACATAAGTGTCTTTAGGATCCTTGTCAGTGAACCCGTAGAATCTGTTATTGGGCGTGCGAGGATGAGTGGGTATCGGAACGCCCCCGTCACACGCTTTGGTATTCCATGGGTCATGCGTATAGAATGCTGACGAAAGCCTGGCACCCTGTGTGACGCCCTAAGGAATGGCAGCTCTTAATTTGGCTCCTCTGAACACGCGCGGTGCTCCCTCCCCGTGACGAGCTCCGGCACACAGCGTGTCCTCGATGTCAGCGCGTGGCTGGTGACATCCAGCGGCCTTTGACAGCGTCTCCTCCAGCCACCCAGTGCACCCCCTCGTCCCGCAGCCCGCAGACCGCACTGGCCCAGCTGCCGATAAAGCGAATGCTCGCGACAGAACCGCGTCGGGCCCTCCGCGTTCCCCCAGCGCGTGCCGTCTCTGGCCGTTTGGGGAACGGCCACTCTGCCGGGCGAGGGCGGCGTCTCCCTGGGGCTTTGGTTTGCATTTTCCCGATGTTGGACGACGCCGAGCGCCTTGTCGCGTACCCGCTGGCCGTCTGTGCATCTTCTCTGGGAAAGTGTCCGTTTGGCTCCTCCGCCACTTTCTACTCAGATCGTTTGTTTGTTCTTTTTTTTTTTTTTTTTTTGCCGTCGCGTGTGGTATGAGTTTTGGATATTAATCCCTTAGTGGGTTTACGGTTTGTAAATATTTCCTCCCGCTCAGTAGGCCGCCTTTTCGTCTCGCTGCTGGTTTCCTGCCTTGCGCGGCGCTGTTAGCTCGATGCGGTCCCGCTCCGTGACCTCTGCTTTCGCTGCCTTTGATTTCAGAGTCAGATCCAAAAAATCGTCGCCAAGGCCGATGTCAAGGGTTTAACCCCCCACGTTCTCTTCTAGGAGTTTGATGGCTTCGGGTCTTATGTTCGAGTTGGTTAAGCCATTTCGAGTTCATCGTCGTGTATGTGTAATGTAGCCGTATAGTTTTATTCTTTTGCATGCGGCTGTACAGTTGTCCCAATGCCATTTATTAAAGAGACTGTCCTTGCTCTGTTGTATATTCTCGGCTCCTTTGCCATAGATTAACTGACCGTACATGTGCGGGTTTATTTCCGGGCTGTCTTTTCCGTCCCATTGACATATGTATCTGTTTTTATGTCAGTACCATGCTGCTCTGATGACTGTAGCCTTGTAGTATAGTTTGATATCAGGTAGCATGACAACTCGAGCTTTGTTCTTCTTTCTCAAGACTGCCGTGGCTACTCGGGGCCTTTGGGGTTCAGCCCATTTCCTCCCCACTCTTCTGGCTCAAAGTTGCCCCCCTCCCCTGTACGCACACCCCCACTCTCCTCTCCTCTTCCTTCCTGTCCTGCAGAAGGCACCCTTGAAGTCGGCTTTGATTCCTCGGGTATAGTTGAGGTCCCCAATTTTGATGGTGTAAAGCCCGCCAGGACCCAAGCAACGAGGCCCAGATATACCATTCGGGAGTAGACGCTTTATATGCACCGAGGTGAGCAAGGTAATGTAGGAAGGGGTCGGTAAGGTGGCCGTTCCTAACGGACCCTCGGGAGGTCACCCTGGTATGAGGCTGGGAGGGCGGAGTTGGCCTAGTGTTGGTGAGTACGAGTCAGGTTATCTGTCTTAACGTGGATCCGTGAGTGTGTGATGATGTGTAAGGCTACCTGCGTGGTTGTTTGATAGTGAATGAAGTTAATTAAATTGTTCCATGATCTTCGCAAAAACCATTCAGATTAATGTGAATTTTAATGAAAAACTAACAACGTAAAAAAGTACAAATTTAATTGTACTTTGAAAAGGTGAAATGAATACCATTTGCGTGACCGTGTCAGAAGGCTATTGCTGACTAATAGTCATCAATGACATATTTATTTATATCGTAAATATATATAGCATAGCACATGTGTCAGACAGACACTGTATTAATTTTGATTACAGTAGCTTTTATGGTTTATCGGTCTTATGCCATAAGTAACTTTTATCATTATTATCATTTTAGTCAATATAAACTATATCTTCACACCTGTGAGTATATATAATTTCATTCAAATCGGTGAACTCACTGAAATTAACCTCCAGACCAAAAGATAATTGCAAAATCACAAATATTTGCATTAAGTAAGAAAATGACGTCAGTCAATGAGCATGAATTTGGCTATTGTCTGAATTCGGTGAAAAATTGTCTATGGTGTATAGTCTTTATCATTTAAATTTGGTTATAGAAAGTCATTTATTCAAGCAAGTATTCACCGAGAGCCTACCTAGTGCCAGGCTCTGATCTGACCTTGGACAGGCATCTCTGAGGAAAAGACAGCCCGGTCCTCAGGAAGCTTATGTTCTAACAGGCAGAGACAGACAGGCGAAAAACAGACGCGCAGACACGACTATTTCGGGTCATTATAAAGTGCCGTGGAGAAGAATTCAGCAGAGAAGTTCCTGTGAGATGTGAGGTGGCTTCTGGGTCAGTCAGAAAGGGCTACTTATTTTATTTATTGAAATATTTTCATGTCTCCATTAGAGAAAACACAAGGAAAGCTTTTCTGGTGCCTCATATCGTGTGCGGACGAATTCAGTGAGATGGGACCACAGTGACTTTGACACGGGGTCTGACTAAGCAGCGCAGTCGTCAGCCAAAAGTTGGGGAAACCAGACAGGAATCCTCTGAAACCTCCTGAGCTCTGTGATTATGACATGTCATCACTCGAGGACGAAGCTGTCTGACACGGGAACAGTCCTCCCGTGGAGAGCGATGTGGGCATGGTGTCCCCTGCTGTCGGCGAGCACCTGCCTTCGCTGGCCCTGGACTGTGGCCTGGGCAGCTGTAGGCATCTTCTGCTCCGGGCCGGGGGGGACGTGGGGCTTCACGCTCCACCAGGAAGTCAGGGTGCAGGTCCCCACTGCCACATAACCCCTCCTGGATTTTTCCACATTCCAGGCACTTCGGGGTGTTTGCCACCCTCAGAGCAGAGGGGACCAGACAGAAAGGCAGCCCCTGCACTGTCCCATGGAGGTGACACTGAGAAACACGTGCAGACCAGGGCGTGCCCCAAATTCTGTGAAAATAGAGGGCTCGGGACCAAAGCGAGGTGGCGGGGTGAAGGTGGGAGAAGGCTGTGTGGAAGCTTCTCGCAGGGGGGCAGAGTGCTGGCACATAGTAGGCACGCACTGGGCCCAAGACCCGCCTTGAGCCCCCCGCCCCCAACAAGGCCCGGGGGTGTCATGTGAAAACACGCAGTTCCCGCTTTGCCTACGAAGTAGTCGGTCTCAAGGAACAGACGAAACTAAAAGTGATCATTGCTTTAATGACTGGACCGTGCAGCGAGAGCTCAGGGAAGAAGAGAGAATTCAGCCGGTTTTCACAATAAAACACAAATCGAAACGTACTCGAGTGGCTAAAAGACATAGGGCCCGAAGGAGAGTTTTCAATACAGGTAAATATCAAACAAGGGGTTTTCTACATATGTTTCAGATGCAGATCTCAGCTGTAGTGTTCTCGCTGAACGTACGAATCCGCTCTTAATTGCACGTCGCCCCAGGCTCGGCCCCCGAGTCGTGCAGGCTTCATTGGAGAGCCTCGCTGATGTCAGCCCGGCCGGGGGAGGTGGAGGCGGCACAGTGTTCTCCGGCAGATTTGCATTAGATGGAGTAGTTTCGGGCGTAACGTCTCCCCTGTAATTTTATGAGAATGGTATTACCCTGGATTTCACTGTGCGATCGCTGGTTACCTTCTGTCAGTGAGCGAGTCTTACTGCAAAGCGGGGGCATCACCCGTCTCTTTGTCTCCGTGGGCAAAGCGGTGACTTCTTAGAAAGTCGGATTTTCTCAGAATGACCATGTACAGAAGCAAACGCAGACATCAGAGATGTAAGTAAATTCTGACCCAACTTTTCCATGGGACTGCGGTGGGAGAAACACACCCGATTTATTAAAAGACTAACCAGGACTTCTTCAGACACATCCTGGAGCAGAAAGGGCATTGTAGCTTTTCTCTCCCTAACCTTTATCTTTTTCCCAGCTACATGCTTGCAAGACCTTGTGGGGAGAGAGTGGGCATTTCCCTTGTTACTATGGAAACCCTTAGAAAGGTTTGCAAAATCAAAATCAACAGCGAAACAGATCAAATGCAGTTTCGGTCTAGCTCAGCATCCTTCATTCAGGCACGATCACAGAAGGCTGGGCTCACTCGCTCGCTCGCTCGCTCGCCTAGAAGTGATTGATCTTCTTTCCTGGAAGTCTATTGAAAGGTTTGGGAGGGGAGCCTGAAACTTCTGTTTATTCATCCAGTTTCAGTGATAACTCTCAGAGGAAATGAAACAGTTCAGAATGGACGGGGAGAGGTAATTGTGCACGACAAGCTGAATATTTAACAGGATATTCATTGCTAAACTTCTTGGTGCAGAGCCTGTTCCTAAGAGAATTCACTACAGGCACCATCTCAAAGGGTTAAAAGGGGTCATCCATCTGTCATCTGCCCTGAAGGGACCGATTCTGACGGAGATGGAGCAGCATAGTCACCCCGGCCGAAAGTCCAGAACAAAGGTGATTATGGGACTGGGAAAGCCACTAGGATTTAGCTAAAAATCAGAGTCTTATAATAAAACTGTTTTATGGCAGAGCAGTATGCCTGTCACGAACAGCCGGCCAACGAAAGCTTTCTCTAGAAAGCACAACTCTTTATCACTTTATCTTCTCTATTGTCTCAGAGAAGCGTTGCCCGGTGTGTCCTGTCACCGACCCTATTCACCGTCTTAGACAGGTGACTTGTTCTGTAGTTGAAGGCGACACTTTCTATTCTTCCTTCTGAGGTCCTCAGATGCTATCAGATACTTTAAAACACAGAAGAACCGTCAGCCACAATTACTGTGTCAGACGCCAAAGAATGACAGAAACATGCTGTTTTTTTGAGTGTGATAATGTACCCTTTGGTCCCTTTGTCACCTGCAACCTGAACGCTAACATTTCTCTTGTTCAAAGAAGTTTTATGCACCAGAGAGTTCTCGGAGGGCTAGGGCTGCCAGCCAGGTTTAAATGCCTGATTTGCCTTTCGATGCCTTTTCTTTCTCGTGCCTGAGAAACGACACATGGTAACGGCTACGTGTCTCTTATAAATATGATTGGTACAAAGTACGGATCTACTGCTGATTACTTCCATGTGATTTCCTGGTTCGATTGTGAGTCTCGATGCCGCACGCACTTGAACCATCTTTCGCCTTTGCTTCTGTGTCTTTATACGCCCCCCTCGTTTTTTTTTTCTATGCGGGCGATCATCGCCTTAATGCACATGGCAAATAAAAGACTCACGGAAAAATCATTGCGCGTCTCCCCCCTAAACTGTGCTGGCTGAGGTCTGCGATTAAACAGCAGGAAGAAACCGTAAGGCAAGTCGGGAGATGTATAATTACCCAGCCGTGCACACGGCGGGGTAGCCAGAGTGATGTCGCGTGAAAAAAATCTAACGTGTTACTTATGTTTCATTGTGTCAGTCGGCTGTATTGTGGTGCATTAACTGTTTCTATATTCGAATCATATAAAATATGAGAGAGCAGGAATGTAACAAAACTAAAGTATGAAGAACGCTTGGCAATAAAAGCAAATAGACTCCTTAAATGAATTTCTATCTTACGCTGATAATATTTGCAAAAAGTGGAATGTACTAGAATTGTTTGCTGTCCACTGGGTATATAACAATATCTGAATTATCCCATCATCAGAATCCAGTGCAATTGCATTTTCAATCATATCTTTTATGCGTGTTTTCATCTTGGAAAGGCATAAACTAACCCAGAGGCAGCCGTAATCCAATTAAGGCAATAATTGCACACTTAAAATCTCAGTGTGGGAAAGAAGGAAAATGTTCTCATGACTTGCTTTAAAATTGAAAAAGTATGCGCATAACTTCCTAATCTTCTCATGCCATAAAGATTTAATCTAATGTCCTCTGGAAAGAATAATGCCACTTTCTTTGAGAGAAGCGGAGGAGAAGAGTAAGAGAGCCGAGCCAGCTCTGCCGGGGGTTCGCACGGCGACACAGGGGCCGCAGGCACAACTACCTGCAAAGCCGTCGGAGGTGTGCATCGCACTGAGCGCTTGAGAATTCCTGGGGCCTTTGAAACCCGGTCCTCACTCCTCTGTAGGTTGGTTGTTTGTAATTTCCCGTAAGGGAGGGGGCGGGGAAGGCAGAGGACCCCCGCCTGCGTCTGATGGAAAACAAAACAACTGTAGTTCATTCATCGCTGAACTTACAGGTGCATAATGGTATAGAATTTGCGGAGTGATACTGAAAAATGTTTGCATATCTCAGACATCGAACTGGCCAGAGCCAAACGGGGAGAAACCACTTTAAGAAACTCTAATAACTGGAAACCTGTTTTGACAGATTAGGTTGAGGCGGACTCATTAGTACAAATAACTTTTCCTTTAGAGTTTACATATGGACTTTTTTCACGCATTATTACATCATTCTATTTATTAAAGTGTGCCGTTTATGTTTACTTTTTCAAAAACTCCTTTTATGTCTAAAACAAGGTATACCTGTAAACTCCCTTGCCGGAATGCCAGATGACCTTGAGAAAACCTTTTTAAAAAACAAACAAACAAACAAACAAACAGAGCTAAAGTCTTAAAGTTGAATATGTTTTCGAGTCTTACACAAAAACTAGAGTAGGGTCTACATGATATTAAGATATCAAATTGTAAAAATAGCGCAATCCCCAGACCGCAGCTAAGAAAACGTTGTACATCTAATTTTATCTTATTTCACTAACTAGGAACAGATACTTTTTTCCTGGTCGCTGCTGATATGCTTGGGGGACCTTACCCACCTCCTTCCGGGAACACTTGACGTCGCTTCGGGAGCATGAGCACGAGCTGTCACCGGTGCTCTGCCCGTCATTTTGGCCGGCGTCTGCTCCCTCTGTGGGGTGCCCTTTCTTCCATAGCTTTAGCAGACTGTGCAGAGATGCTTCGGAGGTGTCTTCCATCTCTGACCCCCGGCACTGCCATAGCCCAGACCTCCTCACGTAATTCCCCTCCTCAAAGATACTGGATGGTCTCCGTGGCCTGGACGGTGGCTCTGGGCTCATGCTCAGATCCATGTCACATGGGTGTACTGCAGGAGGCACTAGAATCCATACGACTATTCATCATTGCCTGTATGATGATGAAAAACGTATGTATGTGCTCCCATGGGTATGTCATATACACACATACTACTTTTTTGGTTCTAAAATGGTATGTTTAATTTAAAAACATATATATATAAAACATGGTACTACATTTCTGATCATTCCTAATGCCATTTGTTTATATTTTATTTTTAAAAAGCTATCACAGAGGACATCATTATGTTTCAATGCTTTAGAAAAGTGTCCTCGTAGTCACAAATGTGGGGAAGCCCTAGACAGAAAAATGAGACACAAACCTTGTCACGCGGACATGGTCACTCGCTGCTGCTTCCTTCTGAGGCCACGCGTCCTGGGCGTCATCGGGCTGCGGGATTGTCCCCAGAACTCACCTACTGTCCTCCGTCCCGCACACCCTCCTGCTGGCAGGTGGCCTTCGCCAGCATCGCCGTGTAGAGACCCCGGCCCTGGCCAAGGTCTCGCTCCAGCGTCTCGCCCTTCATGACTGTCTCTCCCAGTTCCTAGTGAAATTTATCTTTTCCTTCTCTTTCCAGATAATATAGTGTAACCTTTTCTTACTTTCTATGTTTTGGATTATACATTGAAAATTATGTTTATTCCACTATTCTCTAAGATTTTTTTTCATTCGAGGTCCATTTATTCTCGTTTAAAGCATTCTCAGAGCATCGCACAATGCTTTGCCCATAACAAGCTGTAACTGTCTAATGCAGTTGATCACTTAAACGAATATTTACTAACCACCTGTAACGTTACTTTCCAGTCACTGCTCTAGTGCAGTGACCATAGCAATAACCAAAGCAAAGTTCTGTTGAGGAAAGGAGAATAAATGGCCATTTTCTACAGGGTAGACAGAAAAAGCCAGTGAGGAAGGCGACATTCGATCACACACCCGGAGGAAATGAGAGAGCAAGCTCTGCGTCTCCCTGGATAGTTCCAGGCATAAACAACAGCCCGTGCTAAGTCCCCGAGGTACGTGGGATATTGGAGGACCACCCAAGAGGCGGCAGGTAGAGTTCATGAAAAAACCTGAGGTCAGAAAAGCGTCAGGGGTATTGAATGGGTAATAAGACAGAATTAAAGGGAAGAGTATAATTTATTTGTAACTGAATTCACATACAATATCTACCTACTTTTAAGCAACGCTATCCATACTTCTGAGTGACTCATGAAATAATCTTTTTTAAATAAAAATTTTAAATCATTATACTTTGTAATGGCCATCAGACCCCATCATTAATTCAAAGAGACTCAAACTGAGCCCATCCAGAGGCCAGAAAGGTATTATTTGAACAAGAATATTTTCTGATTTACCTTCTTTTAAATATCCTTATATTTATGATACAGTAACCCTCTCTATCTTTAAAAATCTTGCTGTGAGAAAAAAATAAATCCATAATTTGATAGAATTGTTGTAAGACTTCTTAAGGCATTGTCAGGAAGAAGCAAGACTGCCACCAGTCTGAGTCAGTGTCCAACCGGTGTTTTAGCGGTCGAGATGGACAACGGTTTGATGTCCTGTGGTCGCTGGAACATGAGTTGTCATAGCTGTCCATCTTCACTATATTCTATCTTCTACAGATCTTTACTGAAGTATTTCTTAAAATTCTTTATTACCAATTAGATAGCAAAGATAAAAATTATTATTCAAAACAAATCTATATATAGATACCTTAAGTAATTGTGAGGATGAAACCAAATTATATCATATCTCACATGTTGACATTATTCATTGCAGAATCAGAAAAGCCATATGATCTAGGTTTAAACTGTGTTTTTTTAGTTTATAGTAAAAAAAAAAAAAGATTTGAAGCTTTATAGGTGAGGGGGGCTCTCTGGGGGACACTATTAAAATTCAATCCTTGATTTCTCTATTATTTTTTAATTTGTTTTTATTTTTCGGTTATAGTTGACATACAATATCCTATGACTTTCAGAGGTACGACCGAGTGGTTAGACATTTATGTAACTTAGGACGCGATCGCTACGATAAGCCTGGTCCCCGCCCGGCACCATGAAGAATGATCACAGTCTTTCTGACTGCACCCCGGTGCCGCACAGCACACACCCCCACGGCTGTGTCATAACGGCCGGTCTGTGCTTCTTACCCCCTCGGTGTCTCTGTTGTCAGTGCTTGCTGGGAACTCTGATCTGGCATCTGAAACCTCCAGTCCTTCTGTGAAGTCTGTCACGTGAAGTCTGTCACATGAAGTCTCTAGCTGGTGTGGATGAGGGCCTGTAACTTCTCCATGGAGCCATGTCTCCACGGAGATGGAGTCACGTGGTCTGGTTGAGCATGCTCGGCGGGGCCCTAGTGGCCAGCTCGGGGGCAGAGATGCACGAAGGCTGGCTGACAGCACCCCCGAGGCACGTCGGTCTGCCTCACGTCCTTCAGCATTTGCTTTGCTTTTGTGGGCTCCAGCCTGTGACTGGTCCTGATTGCGAGAAAACTTATTCATTCTCATATTCATTCTGTCTGTCTGTCTGTCTACCTACCTACCTATCATCCATCCATCCATCCATCTATCTATCTACCTACTATCCATTTTTCTATCATCCATCCATTCATTTATCTGTCTACCTACCTATCATCTACCTATCCATTCATCTATCTATCTGTCTGTCATCTATCTATCAATCATCTATCTACCTACCTACCTACCTACCACTCATCCATCCTCCACCTTTTTATCTACCTACCAATGTATCATCTATGCATCCATTCATCTATCATCTCTATCATCTATCTATCATCATCTATCTATTCCATGCATCTTTCTATTTCACAATGCTCCACAAAGCTGAAGTTCACTTCTGTAGAAGGTGATCATTCGTACGCTTTCTTTGAACTCGGCCGTCACGTCACCTGCTCCTTTAGATTCCTCTGCTGAGAATCAGTGTTGTGTTCACATCTAGACCTACACGACCACCGTGGCATCGCCTCTGACCCCGCCCCACGGCTCTGTGGGCGTTTACTTCCCAAAGAATGTTACAGTTAAAAATACTGTGGGTTTGTATTTATTGAGAACAAAAGATACACTTGAAGCAACTAGTCTCTCAGCAGAATAAGATGGGCGTTAAGGTAAATATCAATATATCTTTTTAAAATCCCATCATGAATGCAGAGATTTTTATAAGATAAGAAAAATGGCCGTAAGAAGCTCTGCCTTTATACTCTGACAAGCCCTGCCTCACCAGCCATGAATGCAACTTTCTCAAAACCAAGATTTGGTGTAATTGTGCTTTTTCGACAGTCTAATTGACTGAGCCACATTCAATTTTCATTTTAGTAAGTCGAAATTGACATTCCATGTTGTTAAACCTAAATATCATAGAAATTGGCAAAAAGAGGAGGGTGGGTGGGGAGGGGGTGAGCAGGTAGGTGAAGAGTCACTGCATCAGCGCAAGTTGGCATTGAAGGTTCAGGGAGTTTATAGTTAAGCCGAGGATGAGCACCTGCTGTACTGTGAGGCTAGAGTTAAGTTAGGGAGAGCGTGCACTGTTGTGCTTTAGGGCACATAAGGTTAAGCCTGCCGCAGAACGGTAGAAAACGCATTCAAGCTTGTCGACATAGATTAATTAGGTGACTGTTTTTGCAAGTGCCACATCTAACTAGGCTTTAAATATTATCAAAACTTTAGAGACTGCCTACCTCCCACCAAATTAGAAATGCTTATAAAAATCTAAATTCTAATTTTATATGATTTTATTATTAGAACGTCGCTTTCATCCAGATGGAAAATGGGACAGACAGCTGGAAATGCATTAACACTAATACCAAAAATGATAGAAAAATAATAATATTTGACATTTCTGGAACTCTACTATATGCTTGGTAGTGTTTTAAGCATTTCATTGTATACGACTAATATAATATATGTAACAGAAAAATAATCGAACATGAAAAAGCAATAATTTAGTAACCGGTGACGCTTTGAGTTTTCATTGCAATTTCAAAATGTTATTTATAATTTTGATATCTAATCTCTAGGAAAATGAACACATAAAATTCAATCCAAATATGTATATTGGCTGGGGTGAAAGCATTAGCTTATATGTCCCGTGAGGAAACTGAGAAATTAACTCTGAAAGTCAAAATATATTGTTTGACCAGTATCTCTATTCTTGGAATCATATAAAAACAGAAACAGCATCCCGAGGAAAAGCTTTCCGGGCACACGTGCAAGTGAAATGCTCACGCGTGAACGCATCTGCTGGGAGTGTCGCCTTCTACGGAAGGCGTGAAGGTCTCCACACTCAGAACAGCAGAGATCTCCCCATCGTCCGGTCGTTCGTGGGGCTCATCGCACCCGCAAAATCGTGCGGCACAACCTTTTGCTTCATTTTCCTGTTCGTGGTTATTGAACTTCGTGGCACGATTTTCCGAATGCGCTCTCATTTCGACTCTGGGGTTTCGGACACCTTTAGTTAGAAAAGGCTGCGTTATATACGGTTAGTATTAGCTCAGGCTCTTAATGGTCTCTTGTCAGTGACACGGTATTATCTCTAGAACTTCATTTGTGTTGAAAATAAAAATAAAATCCACATCTATTTCCTTAAACTCCTTACAGAGAGTGTGGCACGTATTTTTACTGTGTCTTCTGCCTTAGGCTGCTCAGCGTTGGAAGGTGTGCTAAGTGGATTTTGTATTATATGATTTTTTTGACCCCTAGTGAACTTGAAACTGCTTTAGCGGAATAGCTGGATGTATTTCCTTAAACAAACACACATCGTTCTTCGAATTGCTAGTATCTGTCTTCTTAATAGGCTCCCGGGCAATGAGAATCTTGACTTTGAAGTCACCTCTGCTGGGTTCATGTGGACGTCTGACTGTTTTTTACCATTTTTCCTCCCATACTTGAACAGCGTCTTTCGACTCAAGTTTGTTTAAATGTACAGCATATAGTCGTAGCGTATTTTTTTACCTGTACCCTCAGATTATAACATTTTTGGTATTTTATTCTATACGATCATAAAATAAGAAACCATCATATATATGAAATGCCTATAAATGCATACAGGCCACCTGGGACACTTAGTTCTATCTATTTTATGGCATCAGTAATTGACAAGGGGCTGGTTCACATTAAATAGAAATGTACTTACCCAGAATCAGAAAACGTTCACTTTTAATTGAAGTGCAAGGAAAACTTCATTTACTTTTTTCACTTCTGGCTTCACTAAGGTAACAAGAGAAAAACGGTCACTTTAAAAATTTTAAAAGTGGTCACTTTCACGGTCACTTTAAAATGGTCACTTTAAAGAATTTTAAAAGCGGTCGTAAAATTTTTCTCAGCACAGAATTTGTCCTCCCAAGGCTATTTATATGAAACTAGCCTTTTTCTAATGGTCGTTTCTGACATAGATGTCACACTCAGGTTTGATTAATGGGCACAGAATCTCCCGAAAAGGCTGTGGCAACGATCACTCGGCAGAGTCCTACGTTTATTCACTATTTAGACAGCGATATTTTTCAGATCATTCATCGGAACCCGAGCTAGATTTCGAGAGAGGATTCTACTAGCATGGACACGGAAGCTTCATTTGAGATTGAAAGAAAAACATCATTTAAAATTCTACTTTAAAAACATTCTTTGTCACTTGGATATGTAAGAAAGACGTTAGAGAGCCAGCACAGGAATGAGATGTGTCAGAACCCGTGTCACAAAGATAACAGAGTTTGTCACTGAGGTTTTCTTTTGGGTCCGTGAAAACA
Organism: Pteropus medius; assembly: GCF_902729225.1. NCBI lineage: Eukaryota > Metazoa > Chordata > Mammalia > Chiroptera > Pteropodidae > Pteropus > Pteropus medius. The sequence goes on from NW_024350926.1 coordinate 12,483,374, forward strand.
GGCACTATAATCAGTGAACTGGTTCTTGTCTCCCAGAAACAGCTGTCCAGAAGCTTAAAGATGCTCTGAGTTGGTGTCATCCCTGGCAGCCATCTGACCATTCTGTTGTTTGGGGAGGCCACCAGCCGTCAGGAATACTGTTTCTCCTGGACTACTGCTGACAGTAATTAAATCAACAGTTGTAGTGACTTGTTGTGACTTCAGGCCCCGTTAAATAAGTCCTGCTTTGCTTATCTGGATGTTAGAGGATCGAGTAGCTTGGGGACCGGCATTCTCAGTAAATTACCCGCATTATTAATTTTTATCCGTGTTCGTGTCGGAGTAGTTTGCCAGGTATAGGAATATCTGTTGTAATACTCCTTTCCAAAAAACATGTTCTACGTATTGTAATTCAGCGTCCTCACATCGGCTATGACAATGTCATTTCATATGGAGACCAGGGCCATTAAATCTAGAGATGCACAAGGTCGGCTACAGTGATGACAGTCTCCGGTCATCTACTGGCATAGACCATACTCGAAAGAGCGCTGTCACCGAGGCCTTGTCTCTGGAAACTTCCCAGTGGATTTTTTTTGCATACGTCACGGTCACTTTTCATGTGTTTAGTAACAGTGCAGCTTTCTAGCACGTACTTACCATCGCCATATTCATGTGGCAATAAAATTAGGTTAAGGTACTCTTGATGACCTTAACTAATGGCTTTCAATCATTATTGAGTTTTTTACGACATTACAAAATGGCACGATTTAAGAAAAATTATAAACGTCTACCCTGCTTCTTTGTCAGGACTGACATTTATGGAATTCCTTCGGTTGTTATGTCTTGGGTATTTTATTATCCAAGACATCGAGAAGTGTAAAAATAGTACAGCTCTCTAATCAAGCTATCATCCAAGTGTTAAGGTTTTGTTGCATTTATTGGATGGCAGCATATATCTCCATGACCTGCCCTAATTTAAATTTAGCTGCCAGATTTCCCGGAAAACAAAGTAAGTCTAGACGTGATTTCAGCTGACAAGTAGGCATCGTCGCTTTGTGTCATCAACCAGAGTTTTAGCGGGGGCCCCTTTGGGTTATCCTGGGTCAGTCCCTACATCTGTATCCACCGAAAGCCTTAATATTATTAATCCATCTAAACTCTATTACTTGGTAGTTATAGTGGACCGATTTTTCAATCATTGCACCAGAACATACGTTAGGAAAGCGCTGTCTGATTTTATGCCTTCGAAAAGACTTCCCAGGCGCTTCTCGGCCAGGCGTGACCTTGCGATGCAGACTCGCTCCCAGCCGCCCACTGGTGCGTTCCGGTTCGGTGCGCGATGCTGCGCTTTCTTCCTGTGCTCTGTGCCATCGCTTCCGTCGTCGACCCCTTATGTTGCTTCTTCTGTCTGGTGCACTCGCCCCTTCTGCCTTGGTCAGTCCTGCTGATTCTTCTGGTGCCAGCTTAGGCGGTCACGCCCCGCCGACGAACGTCTCTGAGCTCCTCATGGCTGGTACTGCTCTTTTAGGCATCCCTCTGTATCCTAAGTGTGCCCCGTGTATAAGCTGTAATGTGTCCAGTCATTTGGCTGCACCCCTGCAAGGCACAGACCAGACCCCTGTGTTCTTTACTGTGTCCCCAGCCTCGTCCGGCACTAGGAAGCGCTTGATCGATAGACGCTGAAGGGTGAAAGGAACAGGTGGCTTTACGGATGTGCCTGTCTCAGCAACTAGAAATCGCAGTCACTCGCCCCAAGTGAATCACTCTGATATAGGTTATGGATGAGATATCGTTTGCCTTTTTATACTCACAAACATCCATCCGCTAAGGCCTTTTTGGCCTCAGCTGTTGGGGTGATCTTGTTTACTCACAACTCTAATTTACTTATTTTATAAGAGGTATTAAAAGAAATCTCAAAATACGTATATTACATCCTGCGTAATTTGACAACTGTAACCCAGAATCGAAGGCCCGTGTGGAAAACGACGCGACATGCTTATGGTGGCTTTCTCCCAGGGACTGCCATTGTGCTACTCATTGGGAAACTCCGCTAGTTTCTAGGCAATTTCAAGCTTGCAGATGCTGCATCGTTATGTTTTAAGAACTGAAGATTTATGGCTGATAACACATTCAGAATTAAAACTTGCCTCTCTCCATTCTGTTCTCTCCCCGCCCAGGGTTGACTGTGCTGCTAGATTTCATTATCCCTTAAATCAATGTTGTATCAGTTAGAGGAAACGGTTGTTTGTTTCTCCACAGATGTGTAGATATTAATCCCAACAGTAACTCAGCAATTGATTTTATTTAGACCTCGACATCACGGGGACATAGACGAGAAGGGGTAACTGGGTCGGGACTCGCTGGCCGACGCTGTGAAAATTAAGACTTCCTGTCATGCATAATAAGTCGGCGTCACTCATCTGCTGTGCCGCTTTTAAATCGGGGGGTATAATTAGGATGGTCATCTACAGTATTTTCACTGCTCACCTTTTTCTTCTCTTTATTCTTCCTCCTTTCCATTATTCTTGCCTCTCAGAAGCAGTATCAACTGGAAATTCTTGAATTGTAACTAAAAGTGGCCTCATTTCCAAAGCACTGAAAGTCATTGCAGGGGAAAAGCTCTCTCAAGGGCTTTTCGTGTTTCAAAGATGTGGATGTACAGCCCGTGTCAGGAATAAATTCTGCACATTAAATCGACCTGAATGGTTAGAGCACAAACTTTTTTACCAACATGGGCAAATTTCTGACATAAAAGCCTAGAACGGAACAATTGAAAAGAAGCTATTCGAATAATGCAGAGACTCTGAAAGGCTCTCCATGCTGTGAGATTTTTTCTTTTCTGAGTCTCATTGAGATTTTTCCAAGAATTTTGACCAAGTAGTCAGCTTACTTTCTGGACCTGGTAATTGGAAAAATAAAAAAAAAAAAGATGAAATTATTCGAAGAGCAATAGGGAATTCAATAAAGAATGGACAGCAAGATATTATGTGCTTGATAAGTATATTTCAAACTTCTTACCTGCGTTGATTAGAGCACCGGCCTTAACCACCCAAGGTCAAAGATTTGCGCTGTCTGTGACATGGACGGTTCACCCCATTTTGGATCATGGACACTGTGGTTCCCCCGACCAGCCATCCTTCAAAGAAGGACCTGGTTCCCAGCTAGCATTGGAGGAAAGGGCCACGACAGGCCAGGTGAGGGCCGTTACACAGCATCAGTACTCAGCGTGCTAAGATGAATGACTGCCATGTTTGTTTATTTATATATATATCTACATGCATATAAAATTCGTGTCATAGCGCTCGTGATGCCTTCATAAATGAAAGGGTACACAGCTATGTTTGAATAAACCATTAATCGTTTTCATTTTATTTTATGAAAGCGATAAAATTCAACCAGCTTAACTTTCCTTTTGATCAAGTGCCAAGTTCACGCACTTGGAATTTCGCTCCGTAGCGAACGTCTCTAAAGGCTTGCTTCGCGGAGGGAGGCGAGGTTAGTCTCAGAGAATGTTTTCCATGGCCGCTTTTCCTCTTAGCAGGTTTAAGTTAAACTTTAGGCAATTTAAAGGACAATGAAAAAATAAAGTATGTTGTTGTTTCCCTCAAGGCATTAGAATGAGCGTTTCTGAGTTTCTGTAAGAAATGTCACTTTGCTTACCGTGAAGGAGTCTAAGACTTGTTTCACGGAGGAAGACGGCCTGGGTTAAGGTACCGCCATGAGTAGAATTAGCTGGAAAATGTCCACAGCTTATGCGGCTAGGACAATTTTATTAAGCGTGTGTCTCACACCGCCGCGAGCATGGACCACTGTGTGCAAACCACAAGCTACCGACTTACTTCGGTTTGGACCTAAAGTTCTCGTGTCCATCACACTTAATGACAGTGTTTCATAGACCTGGGTCTGCTTGAACGGGACTGTCTAGACTTCCATCGATACTGTGCTCTATTTTGTATAAATGCGACCTAATGATGACATAGCATCAAGTCAAAAGCCCGCAGCATTTTCTAGGCTAACATCCCCATGGCATGGAGGACAGATGGCTTGGTGACAGTACCCGCCGGAACGGGTGACCAGTGTGCCCACCCACCCTCCCTCTTTGGGGGACTAGGGCTTTATTTACCACTAGTAATTTCATTTTTAAAAACATTAACAATCTTGCTACTGAAAAATTAAGGCTTACTAGAAATCCACATGAAAATATTCTCATATATTTAAATAATATTAATTTTCAAGTCTTTCTTGTATTATCGCAATGTCCTGTCTTGCTATTTACAACCCCCTTTGCTAAGCTCACCAACCCCCCCGCATACCCTTTTCCTACGTCATCTGTATTAAAGCGCTCACCGTACTGTAAAATGTACTTCTTTCTCTGCGTGGCTCTCTCCGGTAAACCAGCAGAACTAAGACTGGATTTCTAAAGCGTCTTTGTAGCGCCTTGTCCAGCCGATGGGAGGATTTCAATGAGCATGCGATGAATGAGTAAATGACCGGATTCACTAATATCATCGCGTCTTTAGCTTTAGTTTATTTTATCTTCTATTTCTACTATATTTTTAGACTTATTCTGCTTACTTTCAGTAACGTAGATAAAGTAACACATGCGATTTACCTTTCTAATTAAACCACCTCACGATATTCTGGGCAGTTCCTAAAAATGAGCTACACAGGTTGAAACCTACCTTCCTGTCAGGGCTGGTGATCTAACGGCTATTGCGACTTCATCATTTAGAAACCTTACGCTGTCTCTCTTCCGGCAACAATATAAAAGACACGTTTCGTATCTGAGCTAGAGGTAATGCACCGTCGCTTATTCACGCCTTTGGAGTGCTGAGCACATTTATTCAAGGTCTTCAGTTACCTCTCTTCCCGTCTGTGCTACTGAGAACGTACCCAGCGTCTTGGCCTGTTCTTCCAGGTCCCAGCAAACTTACGAAGCTCCGTCTCTGACGCTCGTTTGGGGTTCGTCTCCTCGGTCGCTTTGGGCCCAGAGTCGCGGGCTTCGATCGAGGACTTCTAAAGCAGCTCGTTTGGGCTCCTGCTCTGTAACTTGCCAAATCTTTTTAAAGCCAGGCCAAAAAAATGAAAAGTCCTCCTCCACATTTTATCAGTGTAATAACCAAAATTCTCGGTTATGCCCTTGGGTCTCGTTTCCTGTTTTCCTCTGCACGATGCACATTATGTACTTTCGGGTTTCATAGACAAGTCCCTAATTTGCTCAGAATTTGTGCTCGTAAGTTTGCCAGATAACTATCAAATCAATCGTCCATAATTAAACCCTAAGTCCAAGTACCCTGCGTATTTTGCAATGCTTAATTGATCTTTCCCAGTGGCACATTCACTGCTGTTTTCATCATGGGAATAGTACGAGTTGTCAGAATATTTTATACTTTGCAATCACCTATTAATTATGAAGCATAGTTTCATTCACTTTTTTCTCGACGCGCAATCAACCTCTGCTGTTTATCGTGGCCTGAATTTTATAGCAGGTAGGGTGGTTAGGTGTCCTTTAATTACACGTGGTTAATGAATATTCAATCATTTTTCCACTGCCTAAGATCTGCCCAAACCAGTACGTTTTTTTCGTCATCTGAGAACCGATGTTATTCAAGTGTGTTTTGTCAGAAATGTCATTTTCATCTGTCAGGAAGTGGCTTAAGCACATTTTTTTTTTCCTTCTATATATAACATAATTGCCAAGGTCGTCAAATAATATATGAAGATACATTGGCATAACAAAAGGCCAGCAAAGAATGGCGATGGCCCACACTTGCTTGCTTCCCCATCACTGTAGAAATGTGATTAGTGATAATGGTAGTTAATTATTTTGAACAATGAACCCAATCAATCTAGTCAGTTCACCAAGGAGAAAGGACGGGTATTAAACAAGAACCCTGATAAGGTCAGAATGGACTACGGAAATACATTAATTAGCTTGACGCGTGCTTTAATCAACGCTGTGTTGTCATGCCCGTTAGCAGATAATACAGCTGCTCACACATAAAAGAATGATGTGTCCTTAAAAATTCTAATTTTCAGCGCCTTTAATAACAGTGGTTCTTACATTCACCGTGTTCTGGTTGAGGGTGAATGTCATGTAGTACGCATGTACGAGTCCCTCAGTTTAGAAATAGGAGTTACTGTGAGAGAGAACAAAATACCACAGCCCAGCTCGTAGTGAATGATGCAGATCCCCCACGTCCTCTGCTGATAAGCGTCGAGAATGATGGAAAGCCTAATCTAGCTGTAAACAACCTGCGTAAATGAATTGTATGTGTTTGTTTTTTTGTTTTTTTTTCTGGATGCATATAGGAGTAGCGAACAAATTTAATTACATTGAGCAATCTTAGTTTGAAATCATCAGCTTCCTTTAAATTTTAAATGAGGATTATGAAAATAATTATGCTTTACAAGCAAGTAGGTTTCTATTTTCATGGGATAGAGAACAATAAAATAGGACCACTTCGCGAAATTTTAGGACGACTCAACTATTTCTTTATTGTAAAAGTAAACCCAGATATGTAAAATGGCCTTAGGGCAACTGGAATATATAAAATCGAGGTGTCCTTAAACGACCATCATTTCGAGTAACCGCAGAGACAGACAGGCCTGCTCACGGGTAACATAACTGATCCAGACTGGACTTACGTAGCTTTCTGTTCGGAGGTGGAGTCCTTTGTAATGTTCTTCTTACAGACAATGGTCGGAAAATTATGGAAAAGGCAAGAGAGATGTTTTAGCTACTTAGCCCAGCAGTTTACTTGATCTTCGTGAACTATAGCTGAAGGGTACTCTTTAACGTAAAATGATTGAAACTCTGTTCAGACTTTCAAAAGGGAGAGATGAAACAGCGCTACGCGACATCTAACAACGATGTCTGTAAACCAGAAGGTGGCTTAAACCCACATCGGAAGCAAAGCATGCCACATCACATAAAACGTCCCAGGAGCGCGACGTGAGAAGCGTGGGCTGCATGACTCGTGGCGTAAGGTGGCCCATTTCCAAAACTCGCTCCGTTCCTGCTCCTCCACTGCTGCAGCCCGTCATTCTCAGCTTTTAAGCGGTAAAAGCATCCAGTTCGTTCATCTGTTCGGCAAACATTTATTCAATGAGAAGCGTTTTATGCTGGGCCCGGTGGAGGCTGTCGGTTCACACGAGATAGTCTCCGTCCTCGAGCAGTTTGCACAAACACGACACAAAGTGCCACACGCCGTTGCCTCGCAGTCCTGAGGACGTAAGACTCTTTCTGCCGTGGTAGCGAAGCTCGAAGGGCCAGTGACACGGTGACGGGAGCGGCGAGGCGGGGAGGGGACTCGGGGGAGGCCGGCCGTGTCCGGAGGAGGACGCAGGCTTGAGTCTGTCCCTCGGTTAGGACCCCGCTGGCGAGCTCTGCGGGTGGACAGGCTCAGAGGCGCAAATGCGACCAGACACGCGCCGGGCGCTGCGCAGGGTCCGGGCAGGACGCGGGACACGATAAGGGGCCGTTCGGGGAGCTCGTCGGACAGGACCGGCTCCCGCGAGGCACATACACTGCTGGCCGGGAGCTGGCGGGGGTGGAGCGGAAAGGGGCTGACACGGGGTGGGGGGACCAACGTCACGCGGAGATGAAGAGACGCGCTCGTGAGCAAGGAGGGGAGCTGGGGACAGGGACAGAGACAGGGAGCAGGACGGCTCTGGCGGGTGAGCCGTCTTCACAGGCTGCCGCCCGAAGTGAAAAGAGGAGGCCAGCGCGAGGCCCCTTCGCGCGCGGCCCCCTGTGGCCCTCGGGAAAAGCCCGGGGCCCTCGCCAGCCCGGGAGCTGCCGTCCGGGGCGACGCGTCCGCCTCTGCGTCTTCAGCCCCGTTTCCCCCCGAGGTCCGGCCAGTGCCACTTCCCGCCCTCCCGAGAGCTGGGACTTCGCTGGGCCGTGTCCTTTCGCGAAACGCGCTCTCGTCCGCACCCCGCGCCCCGGCACGTCTCGCACGTCTGGGCCTTCGGACCCCAGGTCGCGCGCGCCCCCCTCAGCGACCTTCGCCGCGGAGCCCTGGGCCCCGTCCCACGACGCGTTTCCACAGCGGGCTTCTTGTTTCGTGTCCGCCCCGTGTCGGTCCAGAAGCCACAGAAGAGTCGCGCTCGCCCCCGGCGCACCCCGAGAACCTGCGCCCGAGGTCCCGTCGGTGTCCAGTGCGTGTGTGCGGAGTGAGCGGGAGAGAGCGACAGCCCTGCGCGCTAACGCCACCCCCCAGGGCGGTCCCCCCGGGCTCCAGCGTGCTCCGTCCCCAGCGGACAGGAACGGATTGTCACACGCTAAAGCACTTAACAGACAGTACTAAAAAAAAGTTTCTCGAAAGCTATTATACTACGAATGCTTATCGGGAGGGAAACGTCTCGTAGAATAAATTAGTAAAGATAAAATACATTTCACTGTTTAGATGGTACCAGAAAAGGTGTAACGTGTATAATTTACTCGACGAGACTGACTTGATAATCATGGCTTTTAAATGCTTATCGTGACAATTAACACGCTGTTATCCGGGTCCTGTGAGGACCCAGAGTTGGGGGCGCGGGGGTCAGAATGACCGATGGACACGGAACAGGCGGCCCCTGTGCGCCCCTGCGGCCTCGCAGGGGACCGATGCTCGTGACCCGGCACCCACGCCTCGCTCAGCAGCTGCAGGGCCGCGACGCCGGTGCCACCCGCAGCGTCCGCCCTGCCATCTGTCGTTCCTGTGTCCCTCACGTCACACCCTCGGCTGTACTTCCTCCCTCCCCTGCCCCATCCCGACGCTCCCTGACTGTGGGTCCCGCCACACGACAGGCCCCGCCACGGAGACGCGGGTTTACGCGACGACATAGGGGCAGGTGGACGACACGGGTGTTAATGCCACACGCGGACGGACGGGCTCGGTCCTCAAGATGCAGGAAGGAGGAAAATGACACAGCGGCGTTTGTAAGAAAACACTCCACGTTAGCCCGAGCTTCGACGTGCTGGTCTCGGAATGAGCTGGGCCGCAGTTCGGCGCCCGGTCCCCCCGCTCGCCGCTGGCGGGTCTGTGTTAGGGATGACAGCGGGGTCCGCGTCGCCCGTTAGATGGCAGAAGAGCCGTGCAGCCCCTGACCCCGTGCCCGCCACGACGCTCGCTTGACGGGCAGTAGTCGCCCGACCCGCCCGTCGGCCGGGTGCCCGGCAGGAGGGTCCCCCGTGCGCGAGGCGTCCCCGCTCTGCATTCAGTGTCGGGGGCAGACCCGGAGTCCCCGCTCTGCATTCAGACCGGGAGCGTTTAAAGGGCGGAGTGAACGCTGGCTGCCGCCGCCACATCCGCGTGCGTGTTCTTCGTTTGGAAATGAGCGAGCGTTTTATCCGCGGCTCTTGCTGCAAGTCCGGCTTCCCCTATGCGTCCCAACCGCGTGGTTTACGTCCACGGACCGCGAGCGAGCACCGGTCTCGCCCTGCCCGCCCCGTCCCCTCCGTGGTTGGTCCCTTTCCCGTTCCCGATGTGCAGAGCACCACGCAACTCGAATGTCGGGCACACCGACTTTCTACACGAAACGGTTTTTAGAGCAGAAAAACAGTTACCGATCTTATAAAAAATTATAATTGGTCAAAACAACAAATTTGGTTATAGTTTCTGTTTATTAGTTTGACCTTAAGAGGATATTTATGACAACGACGAATCTTTCTTTCATCTTTAAGGTATCGCCTTATAAACACCTTTCGCCGACCGTGTCTTTATGGTTACGGTTGCTCAATATAACAAATATAACACTTGGGGTATTATGGAGTGAAATGTCCAGCTGTGAGAGCACTACATGTAACCAGATTCAAAAAGCAATAGATTCAGTCCTAGAATGGCAAGATGCATCCTGCTGTTTTGCGACATTCTGTTCCTGTCAGCCACAAAAGACATGCAGACCGTGTCTGAGTAAGAACAATCTGATGGGAGTCCCTGCATGTGGCTATTCTAACTGAAAGAAAGGACTATCTGCAGAGCAGGGGACAAATGGTCCGTGAGGGGTCAGCAATCCGGACGCTGAAGGCACAGATGAATGTGTAGTGTGGGAGCTGTCACAGCAAAGTAACCGTGACGAGTCACGCCACGGCACCCAGGAATAAAAACGGAAGGAGCCCACTTTAAATAAGTTAATTTCAAATTAAGCACATGGGCTCAGAAGAGACTGATGCCCATCTGCCATCGTAAGGTATGGCTACAGCACAACATACAAACACGACACAATCGCATCTCATCTATCAGTGAGTTCGGTGACAATTTTACTGGCCACCAGTGGGCAGAAGCGGAGTGTCGCTTGTCACATTGATGGACTGCCCATTACCGCCTCAGATCCTTCTCAGCACCAAGAAGAACGATACCCTCAGAAGCAGCCCGGTGTCGGCGGCCTGGATGATGAGTTCTCAGTGCTTGCGACGCTGTTCCGAGTTCTTCATCTGTAGCCCCAGGACCTAGAACAGTATCTGCCACAAAGGAGCCCTGCAATGAAAATTAATAAAGGGCAGAAGGAGAAAAATCCTATCCAGCCCTTAACACAGTTTCTTGAGTTAAAAAGCAATGCAACTCACAGACAAGAATTCTTTAAGTTTCCTCCTGATATTTTTGACTGCCGCCAGCCGAGCCTGACCCCACCGGCCTGCTCTTAGGGTGGCGAGGCCCCAGCCTGGGTGTGCCTGATGCCCCGTTTCCATCCTCAGGCTGCTGTGCCACCTGACACCCAGTGGCTTGGCTGGGACACTGACGGTCTTGCCTCTCATCACAAGCCTCACACGGGTTCCCTCTGATGTTAATTACACTTCCAGCTGAATTCGAAGTCGCCTTCTGTGAGTAAGGAGATGGAGGTGTGGATCAGGCTGTCTCCCCAGACACCGCGGTTTTCATTTCTGGCCCTGCTCCTCGGAGACGAGCCTTTCGGTCAGTCCCGAGATGCTACAGAGTCGAACGCACGCACGTGTGACACAGCATTTCCTAAAGGATGCGCCCGAAACAGCCCCCCTCAGACACCGACGGCAGCCAGACCTGCTTGCCTCTCAATGAGACACACAGGTGGCAGGTTTGAGACCCGTTCGTTCTAACTTCGTAGGGAACAGAGAATTGTGGTCACGGGCGCCCGTTCTGTTTTGGGCCGTAAGTGGAGCCCCGAGCTGGGAACGGGCTCTGTCGTTCTGGAAGATGCCCACATGCTAGGCCAGCGCAGGCCGTGCGTGTGAAGCGTCTCGGCGCCCGGCTCTGCAGCCAAACCTCCTCTTCTAGCAAGTACGATTTGCCCAATTTCTAAAATCGAATACAGGACAGTATAGGACCGAATACAGCCCAGTGGGAATTTCAGTGGTATGTTCGTGTTCTAGAAACTGGGAAGTTGAAAAAGCTTTATGAGGCAGGTGAACTGTGAACGAGACACACAAAGTCTGTAAGAACAGCCTGGGACTTGAAACGTCAGATTTCCATCTCTTGGTTAAAGGTAAATCAACGCTTCATTTCATTTCAACTCACGCAGTATGTTAACAAATATAAATATTCCATTAATATCGACCTTTATGCATCAATGCTCAAAATTAGCATAGGTACCATTAATAGTCAGGCTTTTAAGGGAGGTTTTTTATGACTTTTTTCTTCCCTTTCGACCCGAATGATCTCCATCCAGCAGATTTTCGCACGGAACTGACGATCATTTCAGGCTCTCACATCGCATGCACAGACCAGTATCATCAGAGGGCGCGTGTCGCCAGTAAAGAACACGCCCACGTGAAATGTGTCTTTCAGAATTCCCAGGTAATTTAGATTAATTTTCAAATCTAGCTTATGAAAATAAATCACATGTTTTCACTAAAAAGACATTGGTTGCTTGCTCCGTGTAAGCCTCGTGGCAGGCGTGGATGGGGGCGGCCAAGAAAGGTCGAGTTCCTTCCTTAATGAACATGCCGCCACGTCCAAATGTCCTGAGAAGTAAATCGGTGACTGTATGAAGTGCCGTGACAGAAACACCAGGTGCCGTGGCGACAGAGGGACATCGTTCAAACCAGACAATGCCATCGAGGAAGGCTAGCGGGGGGGTGGGGGGGCCGGTTGCTGCCGAGATGACTTCTGAAGAGTAGAAATTCAGAAGATCGAGAAAAAGAGGAAGGACATTTCAACAGAGCGGCAGCGTCAACAAGCACAAAGACGTCCTTGAGAGCTGTGACCGGGAGCCAGGCTGTGATTCATCCACGTGCCAAACCGGAGACTTCAGCACTGTCTGGAAATCGGTGAGTCACTGCAGGACGGTCAGCGGCAAGTGGGGACAGCTCGTCCAGACCCGACGGCTTGGGCGGGCACCCCGGGCGGCAATGCTCAGCGGATGTTTGTCACGCCCCCGCTCACTGCGTATTTGTCATCCTCTCCCTGAATGGGAACACCGTCTGGGAAAGCATAAACGATTCGCCTTCACAGCTGTATCTCCACACGGCGCAGTTACGTAGGGTCACTCTCATGAGCATCGTGGATAATAGAATGTTTCTCTGTAGGAACTGGGCATATTTTAGTAGACACCAAACCGTGACTCAGAATGCCCTGACATTTGTGTGCATTACGTCTTAGAAATCACTGTAATGCTATGATTAACGTGAAGCTCAATTGAATCATCCACAGTAACTGTCCAAACCTATCAACAAGTGTTTAATTTTTGCAATTTTTGAGAGATAGGGGATTGGTTATTTTCTTAACTGACGGAATTTATTGTAAAATTAAACATTTATTCCTAAACTCACCATTCAGTATGAATCTGCTAAAGAGGCGAAAGGCCCATAACATTGAAACTATTCTGTTCATACATGAATACAACCATTTTTTGAAGATGATTTTGGAATTGTTGGCCACGGTCTAAAATTAAATCATGGAAATTTTAAAATCAATCGATGCGTCTCTTATAAAGATACAGCGTTTACTCTGGAAGTTTAAATTCGCATGTTGCTTCTCCCATAGCTCTCACCGAGGTTGAAGCTCATCGGGATGTTCCACTCGGCTAAAGATACTCAGGTCCAATGCCGTGGCTTTACAGGTTCACAAACAGTTATCGAATGCTTCACATTGTATTATTACTGGAAAGAAAACTAACTCAGATATTTGTTCATCAATTAGGTGACTAACTGCATGGGCCACTGTCACCTCCGCTTTGGAAATGAGGCTGGCCTGTTGTCTCCAAGGCCATATCTTTTTTTTTTTTTTTTTTTCATTTTGGGTCTCTTTTCCTCAAGCCTGAGGCGGGCAGTGTGTGGGGTGAGGGTGAGGCTGCCGAAGGCAAAGAAGAGATGAAAGATGCACGAGAAGATTCATAGAAAGATTAATTTTTTAAGAGCTCAAATGTCCTTGAAAACCTTGTTTATTGTCCATTTAGATAGCGAGACCCTGGCAAGGCTGTCACAGGCATTAGACAGTGGCCTTATAGATTTGATGGATAAATATGTACTACAACATGAAATACCTTCATGGATAATTGGTTAGCGTTTTTGTATATAATAGCAAAGCTTCTGCCAACAAAAGGAGTCCATGTTCAGATAACACGGTACTTTTAAAATTTGTTGAGACATTTTAAACCATCGTTAAATTTTGGTGTTTTGTTTGTTTGTTTGTTTTCCTGGAGAAATGTCCTTAGCAAACAGTATATAGTTACAAGCATGGGGTAAATGATCAATAAATGGCAAAAAAAAAAAAAAAGTAAATGGTAGTATAGTCTAAGAAGTGAATTGGAACAAAAATATTTGTTTAAAAAAAGAGTAATCCTAAAAAGTTAACAAAGAAAGAGAGAGAGAGAGGGAGGGAGGAAGGAAGGAAGAAAAAGAAAGAAAGAAAGAAAGAGAGAGAGAGAGAAAAAAGAGAGAGAGAGAGAGAATAGGTTGAGAGAGAAAGAAGGAAGGAAGGAATGAAGCGAAGGAAGGAAGGAAGGAGGAAGGAGGAGGGGAGGAGGAGGGAGGAGGGAGGGAGGAGGAGAAGAAGGAAGGAGGGAAGGAAGGAAGGAAGGAAGAAGGGAGGGAGGAAGGAAGGAAGGAAGGCAGGCAGACAGACCGGAGAACACACCCACGTAATTGATTCCCTCGTCTCCTAAGTTGTTTGAGCTCTGTCTTCAGTCACATGTGTCATAACCGAGGCTCCAGGGAGTGAGAAAGATCTAGAGAAAGTTGAGGGGGAGGGGACACCAAATCCTCCAGCTCAGTGATGTTGGCGTGCGCCAGGCATTAAAAGCAGGGCATGCAGGTGTAACGGGACGCCGCCTGGGGGTCCTCTGTCCCAGCGTGATGCATCACACCTGGGTCCGGGGCAGCGCGCCAGAGACTCGGTCAGATCGGGTTATCCATCAGGCTGCTTGTGCTCGCAGTTCGACTGTGGGGAAGGGGGACAGAGGCTCACGCTGCTCACTGACAGGCGAGGCCGGGGCATCCTTCAGTGGATCCGTCTGCTTCCTGATGCCTGATGGCATTTTCTCTTCTGCTATTTCATGGCAACCCCGGGAAAGGAAATCACAGTCGCCGTATCTACTAGTTTTAAAAATGTATTCAATTATTTTTGTAGCGCATTTGATAGCTGTAACACTTGCTAACTTCGGACAAATTGAGTGCAGGATTAATGTAATCATTTCTAAAGAATGCTTTTCAAAGCTTCGAAATGGCAGCATCCTAAAATGAGACGGCGATTCCCTGCCGTAGGATAAAGGCAAATGGAGACGTTTCTCACTCTGTTCTTTGCACGGCTTCAAAGGTCATCTCACAGCGGCGTTCTCGTCCTTCCTCCTTCATTTGAAACAGTCGACCACAGCAAGTATCAGAAAGGAATGGTCACCTGGCTTCTGGCCGACTGTCTGCCCCGCACCAAGCTAAAACTGCCTCTTCTGGGACCGCTGTCCTTTTATGCTCAATGTTTGAAAACAGATTGGTCTAAGAGAAGGTTCCAGCGTTTCAGCCACCGGCTTGATCCGTGGCTGGAGCGTCACTGCACGGGACTGGCGTTGGCAAAGCTGCAGGACAAAAGCTCAGGGGCGACTGAGTCGCTGTGCACTCATTCGGATGGCAAAGGGCCTCTGGTCACACTTCACGGAAGGAGACCAAGACAGAGCACGTGCAGAAATGAACGTGGACTTTTTCAGTCTGCATCAGAATAAGAGGAATACTGTTCAGTCTTTGAAAGATAAGAAATTCTGACCCACGCGAGCGCCTGGGTGAAACTTGAAGAAAATGTGCTCAGGGTAACACCCCGAGCCCCGTGGGATTCCAGGACCAGGAGGACAAAAGGGAGGGACCCGGAGCGGTCAGCCCGACAGTCAGGCCCAGAGACACGAGGCAGCAAGGCGCCTGGGGCTGGGAGTGCGTGTCAGCTCGGGATGATGACAAGGTTGTCAAACGAGTGGTGGCAACAGGTGACGTCAGTGTGAATGTACCTAACGCCACCGAGGAGGAGCCAGCCAAGTCTCTGTGCTGCTGCCCGTGCTGAGCCTTCCATCATCCACGGCCAGGCACCCCAAAACACCCTGCCCCCACAGACAGTCCCCACCCCACTGGGCCGAGCGGGGGGAATGAGCCCCAGGGCACGATGCCCAGACGGGACCCCACGTCGCTGCTGGATGGAGCACGGCAGAGCCAGCCGCACACCGAACCCCAATCTGCCCAGCGGTGTCACCAAAGGCCCAGCACAGCAAACATGCTGGGCAGGTGTCGCTCGCAACCCGCAGGCTAAGCCACAGCCCACGAGATCGAGGTCGCTGGGTGATTTTAAAGGAGGTCCACGCCTCTCGCCAGAAGTCCCGTGTCACGCCTGTCACCTGCCAGGGGTGGGACTGAGGGACAGACACCCAGCCGCACAGGCAGTTTTGTGACAGTGCGTTCCTGACACTGTGACTCTGCTGCAAAGTACATGACATAGTGAGTGGCAGCCCCGCGAGGCGAGAGTTTTCAGCTCGCCCCTGCGCAAGGTCATCTGGAGAAACCTGGGTGAGCACAGAGGATTCGCCCAGCCGAGCCTGGCCAAGGAGGGGCACACCCCACCGCACGCACACTGCCCCCCTAAATACCGGCCACCTCCTGGGTCGCCAGCACCGGACCATCACGCCTGGCGTCACAGCCGCCAGTGTGCCTTCAGATGCTCCCCTCCATCACTGCCTAGCGGCTCGCCAGCTGCCACCTGTCCAAGGCCACCTTCCACCAGCAAGCGTCAGGCCTTTTTTCGAGATAAAGTGCCACGTTTGCTGTAATGCTTACGCATCTCCTGATGGTTTCGCATGCATAAGACTGTGCTCGACTTTGCTGGCTCCTCTTTTTAATGCATCTCTGAAGTTTTCCCCTAAGGCCTGTGGGCTGCATTGCAGAAGGGGCCGGTACAGCGACTTTTGGGGACACAGGTGTGTTCTGACCAAGCGCGGTGTGTGAGTTGGCATCATAGGTTTACTCTCCGTGGCTCAGCAGGGCACAGAGAGGGAGGTTTCCGGTCACCTCCGCAGCTCTCCGGGCTCCTCCGAGGCTCGTCCTGCGGGGGACATGCAGAAAGTCACTGTCACGAGGCGTCACGTTTGTGCGGGGATGTCCTCCTGGGCCCTCTCCTTCAGATGCCAAACGACACTGGCCGAAAACCCTGTGATATTTTTTTCCTGCTGCCCAGTGATGGCATTTGCGATGCGTGTACGTCGCCACCTGCTCCCTCCCTGTCCCCACGTCCTCCTTCCCACACCTGTGGGGCCGAAAGCTCAGGGTTTGTGGGGCCGTGTTTTGGGGTTTCTCTTACTTGTTACTGCTCCTCCAGAGGCCGCGAGCCCCTCCAGCTCTGGAAGGGCACAGGGCGACTCTGCTGGTGACCCTTGACATTTACTAAGAGTCAAGGAATCCAGAACTTTCTCTAGTCTCTCAACCCAGCCTGCCCTTCAAGGTGATTTTCTGGCTGCCTCTGCGCAGGCAGCAGACGTGTCTCACGGAGCGGGGCGGGGGGGCGCGTAGTCACAAAAAATGTAAAACAATGACGATATTAACTTGTTTCAACAAACATTCGTTCTCGTATAAGTATATGGCTTTCTCTTTAGGTTGGCATAGGTACAGTATTCTATGTCGGACATAAAGATACGAATATTTAAAAACACAGAGCGCGATGCTTTTTGGGAGCCCGTAGGGAAATGTCCCGTCTTTCTCAAGTTCCCAGACAATTGTGCCAAGAGTAACTTCCCACTCCAGGGACTACACCACCAGACGCAGCTCTTGAAAGACATTCTTTCTTACAGCCGTCGGTAAAAAAGTAAACTCTGTTTATTCTCCGATAAGAAATTACATTAAAAATGTCCAGTGTTCGCCCAAAATAGCTCAACAAGAAATGAGTTCAGTGCATAAAGTTGAAGGCACATAGAGAAATCCGTGAGAACAGGCCTGCACCCTGAACGTCAGAACGGTCCACAGCCAGGCACTTAAAACAATTCGCAAATTTACTTGACAGCCGAAAAGTAGGCTGCCATCTTCATATTCAGTGCCTAACGTGAGTTTCATATGTAGATATTTTGAAAAGTTACTTTTTTACTTAAATTAATATCCAAATTATTATATCGACGTGTTTAAATCTTAATTTTCTTAAGAATTTAGTTTCATTCCTCTTATGTACTTTTAAATTCAGTTTATACATATGGTAATTGTATTAAAATAAGAACGATTATGGTCTTTGACTAATGTTGAAGTTAATTCTTTTAAGATATTGAATTCCCCTGCAAAGTTCATCCCATTTACAATTACATTTTCTTAGACATTTATGACGCTAAATATATAACTTTAGTATCTCTGATCCCCTTCAGCAATTTAAATGCATGAAAAGGAAGACTTATAAACCTAGCATGCAAATTTTTCCTAAGCAGATTTTTTTATTTTTCACACCTACAGCACCTGGTCTTCCTAGGTGGTCTCCCATCCAAGTACTAACCAGGCCCGACCCTGCTTAGCTTCCGCGATCAGACGGGATCAGGCGTGTTCAGGGTGGAGTGGCCGTAGACTAAGTGGTTTTTATAAATATCATTAAAGCATAATCACAGTTTTAAATATCTTAAATAACATATTAAACAGATTACGCTAAATATTTTTAAGTGAAGAGAAAAATAGTAGTAGTGGCTCAATTTAATTTGTCATTTCTCTACTTATTTTTTATTCTTTTCGGGGTTTTAAAAATGGTTACTTAGGTAAGAACAGTTATCATTGTATTCAGACAGAATCCGAGACAATGATAGAGGTATTTATTTATCTCTTAATCACATATTCGAGCCCAAAGAGAAAGCTTGGACCCTACATTCTTTCAGCTTCTAACCAAATCACAAGCCCACACCCCGAAAGCTTGCTTAGAGTTCATTTCTATGTGCTCAGCCCGAAACAAAGCCCACATATCTCGGCTGAGAATTAGTTTTACAGCTCAGAGAATCACTTCGTCTCCTTGCTCCGAGTGTCTTAACTCTTCAGACGGTTTCCGGGCGACGGGGCAGGGAGATCCGCCCCGCAGCCCCCCGAAGGGGAATCGCACACCGCCCAGCGAGTCCGTCCAACCTTCCTCGCCCCCGAGAGGATTCCGCAGTCTCTTCACGGTTTTTCCTCCTCTAACTCTTGGCCGTGATTCAGCAGAGAGTCGGCTGACACGAGCGTGCAGGTAGGAATGGCAGCTCTGCCGCGGAAAGTTAAGCACGGTGTCCCTAACTGTCAGGTAAACCGCAGCTTCCGGTCGTCGTGGAACGAGCTCAGGTGATCTCTGGATAATGCGGCTGGAGGCTGCGTACGATGCCGGAGGAGAAGCTCGGGTGGGACTCGATGTCATCCGCTTGTCCCCAGCTCTGCTGTTTCATCCCTGGGAAAATCTCCAAGAGCGAGATGATCTCTTCTGATCCTGCCTGGTGTTCCTATATCTGAAATTCTTTGAGTTACTTAAAAAACAACGGTAGTGATATCTTTTCTTGAAGGTTTTGAAGCTAGTAGCTGCTGGAGCAGAAAAGAAGCGTCGCTTGCAGTAAAAGCTCTGTGACACGGCGGCATCCCACACAAAGGCCTTGCTTCGAGGAGGTCGTTGGGCCTCTCGTCTCGAACTATGATAGTATTTAGTCCTTGGATCGGAGTCTGGACTCTGCTCCCGGCTGACTGCAAATGTCTAATTAATATTCGCTTAACCACGTGGACTCGTGAAGCCGTAATCAAAAGCGCCCCAATATTGTAATTAATACAAGACACCGCTATTTAACCCGCTGACTGTATTTTGATGCAGCCTCGATCCAGCGCAAAGTATCATCGATCGGGCGTGGTCCCCAGTCTGACGTCCTGGGCGTCCTTTGCCTCCTTCCTGCTGTCCTCGGTAACCCTCGGTCACCCCGACACGTGCCTCCCTGCAGCTCACGTGACCGTTCCTGTCTCTGCTACTTTCCGAAATGAGCATTTCCTGTCATGGCAGCCGCGCTCTTCTGAGACCTGAACTCCGCGATAAGTTCCACCCCGTTGTCTAATAACGAGCTAAATGAAACGGCGAAGTTAAACAAACTTTATGCACCAAACATCCAAAGAAATCTGGACATAGGAAATCTTTAACAGCCGGTCACAGCAGTTGGGAAAAAACGAGCTTCCTGAGCTTTTCCTCGTGTTTCTCACCCCACACGCTACCCCTGACCTTCATCCTCATCTTAACAGTGTCCTGAGGACTCTGTCTGAAGTGTTGCTTATAGCGCTGTCCTGCTGTCTCGTGGCCACAAGACTTTAAACACGATTCTGAATCTTTGTCCTGCGTTTGAGTCATGTATTCGCTTAGTCCACACATCGTTTCTGGGCACCTGTTATGTGCTGAGAAGCTATCAGGTTTTGTCTCTCAGGGAGGGTTCCTAATAAATAGAATTTTTGAATGCAATAATAGAGGGATATCCGGACAAAATAGGCAAAGAACCCAGGGAAAATCGTCCGTAAGAAATGATAGCTAAAGTGAGTTTTGAACTAGTCAGGTAAATAAAAAGAATCTCTGGGCATTAATCGGTAAGAGAAAGGACTTAGCACCCTTGGGTGTCTGCATAGTATCTATGACACAGTGGAAGCCTTCTAATCCAACATTATCAGGACGTTTTCGGTTAAATAAAGAGAAGAATCAGTTTTAAAAGGACACATCGATGCTGTATTGAGTAGAGATTTGGCGGCTATAACGAAATGCAGCGGTTTTAACGAGACAGAAACTCCTTCGTACGTGTAAGTCTGGACACGAGCTTCCTGGCCGACGTGGTGGCTCATGTGGGGACAGCGGCCCCTTCTCTCTGGCTGTGAGTTTGCCCTGGAGCCCGCGCTTCCAGCCGGCGGCACCAATTCTTCCTCCCCCGCTCTCACTTTGCTCGTGTGGGGAGCGGAGGAGACCGAGGGACCGTAGACGTCGTCCCCTCACACGTCTGACCTTGGGAAAGTGTCGGTCCCTTTGTGGCTGCATGGTTCTGCTTTCTGGCCTGGTGCGCGTGCTGGCGGTAAGCCCGAGCTCTTTGGACAAGGTCGGTTTCCGGCAAGACCAGGTGTCCGGTCTGACACGCAGCTGGTGCCTCCCTCGGAAGTGTCCTGCTACGTGCACGTTGTCACCCCATGTGGATGCACTGTGAGGGGGGCCTATGGCCACCGGTCCTGCTGCCCTTCACGGAAAACCCGCTCGTGGTGTTGGTGGGCCCGAGCAGGGTCCGGATCTGAATCAGGGGTTCGAGCAGGTGATTCTCGGCCCTCCTGACCTGGCCACGCCCCTCCCCCCTCCCGGCTCCCTCTCTGCTCTGCAGGCGGTGCCAGGAAGGTCCGATGGGTCAAGCGAGTCAGGAGGCGCCCCGTTCAGGTGGGGCCGGATCCGCCTTCCTCTCCTGTGGGATCCTTGTGCTCTGTGGAGGATGCTCGCGGATTCAGAGATGCCCACGAGTTGGGTACCACTCCCGCTTTCTCGAGGTAAAGATGGAAGGAGGAGCCGTTCACAAGTACCGCTCATGCCAGAGGCCTCTGTCCACATCCCAACACCGCGTCCCTGGCGTGGGAGACAGAGGTGAGGAAGAGAGTGGGTGCTGGATACGGCCCAGGAGGCAGGGGAGGTGGCTGACTGCGGACACGGGTGAGGACGAGGATGAGGACAATGGCTAACTCTGGGTGCATCACATGCCGGGCTCTTTCCAGTGTTGTCTGCATGATAATTCGTTTACTTTCTCCGCAAAGCATTATGAGGTAGTACAATTTTTTTAACGGATGTGGGTAGGTCATTTGCCCAAGTTTCTGGTCCAGGAAGCATGGGAGCTGGAATTGGGTCCCAGCCCACTTCTAAAACCAGCGATGACTTCGCAGATGCTCGGGCACCTGGAGAGGCTGTGGTCCTGCTGTCGCCATGACGTGGGGAGAGGGCAGATGTGTGATTTGAAGGAGCTGGAAGCAGGCAAAGCTACATACGCACGGATGCTACACAGCTGCGAGAGAGCGTCCCGGTCAGACCCAAGCGCAGGTGGCCCCTTCAGACGCGGACACCGTCATGTCTCCTACAGACGGACGCTGTCCCCCAGACAAGCAGGTGTCTTCGTGTAGACATGGCGTGGAGTCACGGCTACACACACAAATAACACGCTGTCCACAGAAGCACCTTCTCAAGGCGTCGAGGACACAGAGGTGTCAGGTTCTCAGAATCCCAAGAGACCCCCTTTTATAGACACTGTATCGCCGTGTCCACAGGTCTGACGAACGCCATCCCCATAAATAAACTGGACTTCAATTCAGTCTCGTGACATCAAACTAAAACGTTTAAATACATCCTAGATAGAACGGGTCAACTGTTGAGTTTACGGAATTAGCAGATTTTGCAACACGGTTGAGTATATGCATGAGTATTTCTGCATAAAACTGCCTCTTTAAGAAATAGTAAATAATGTGTCCATCGTAAACTGTTTTATAATATTAAACCACATGTAGTTTAAGTATGAATTCAAAGGTCATAATAGAATTGTGTGGCTACAGAAGAAACCCAAGAAGATTCCAGTCCGTAAAATTGTGACTAAAAGTGTCGTTTGCTCATTCTTTGCTGCGAGTGTTTTCTGACTTGACAGCTATTATGAAAAAGGCAAAATAACATATTGTTCAAAAAAAAAAAACCTCTTACCGAGTGTTCTTGACATTTGACAATGCCATTAAGCTAAAGTACCGAAGACAGAATTTTAAATCACGTGAGCTCTGGTGAAGCTGGGCTTTTCTGAAAAGGTTCACAGGAAATTTGTTATGATTCATCGCTATAAATGAACAGAGGCAATGCACACTTTTCTGAATGTTAGAGATTCGTGACACACCCATAGAGCGGTAGGAACAGACATTACCCAGGCCAGGATCCCACAGGTTTTCTTACACCGATGGCAGCCATAACCCACCCACCCCCAGAAAACCCAATAGGAATATTTGAAATGTAGAGTGATAAAATGTTTCAGACATACTTTCGGATGTCTAATTTCTAATAAGGGAGAAAAGAAACGGTAAATAACAGAGGTTTGAGGTAGGGAGCTACCCAATTTATTGCGAGGTAGCCCTCAAAAATGAAGGGACAGGGTTGTGAGATCAGCACCCAAATCCGCCCAGACGTGTCTGAGGACCGTGTGGGGCACGAGGCAGCCCCTCAGCCCACGCGAGAACCTTCCAACGGCCGTGAAATCCTAGTCCCAAACAAATCACATCTATAACTGAAAAGTGTTTGCTTGGCTGTCTTTGAATTGTCACCTCTCTATGAATCAAGATGGTTGGCTTAATGCCAGGTAATGGACATATTTTAGGAACCCACTAGTAACACACACCCACCTTCCCAGCAGGTGACTATCAGCGTCTTAAGTTATGCGGCGTCACCTGCTGATCCCGGAGCCCTCTGTAAGGAGAGGTGCCGATATACACTTCACAGTGCCCATGATGTCTTCCTGTCATGATTTATTATCTAAGCTTCGCGTGCGAGGCAAAGACATGAGAAAAGATACGTGATAAAAGGCCGTTCTGGCTTTCCGTTCGGAGAACTAATTGACTTGTGGATGAGCACATTTCCCTTTACGTACGTAGTAGAGGCATAGTTTGATTACTCTGTGAATAAAATCGCAATTACAGTTCTCTTTTTTTAAACGTACTAAAATTGTTTTTCTTCATTACCCATTTCTTACTCGATGAAGGGACAATGGACGTGAACTCAGCCATTCTTATTTGAAATTTCCCGTGGCGTTCTGTCTTGTCTTCCTCTTAATGAAAAGTGGCGATGCCATGTGTGTTGACACACTAACAAGGGAGGATGTCAATTAAGGAGAAAAAGTGTTTTTGAAGAGTAGAATTCCATATCCTCTTTGTAGAAATAAGGACCGAATCTGTTATTGCTGAATTCTGAGTAGACTTTAGGAATAGTTTTGATAACTTATGAATATTGGGCTATACGCTATTCATTAAACCCAGATCCGATGTGATATCAGATGTCACTGTAGAAAATGAGGCCATCACGAAATAAAAATACGTAATCTCTGAGCGCTGGACACTTCCTTAGCAGCAGTTTCAGAAAGTAAAATTAGCTCCGCTTCCCAGAGAAAATAATACCAGACACTCGTTTACACGGGAATGCAACTTTCTCTCCTACAATGTTTAGGTAAGGAAATTTACTCAACCTCGTGAAAGAGAGTGTCCGAGTGTGCCTCTCTCTTCTGCATTTGTACGTGGAGATGATTTCTGGACCAGTCGATGTTAAGCTGGATTTGGGGAATTATATTTTAGCAATGCAGTGGATCTGATTAGCTAACACTTCCATTTAAAAACTGCGAGCACTGACTTTGTGATCGGAATGGCAATGGACTTTCCGTAAAAGGAAGTGGGGAGAGAACCTGGCTACTCGTGTGGCTAGCACATATAGTTGCTGGATCTTTAACAAATTACACTCATAAAGGGGAAAAAAAGAAAGGAGCTCTAATTCGATAATCGTATTCAAGCTGAAATTCAACATAAAAGTATCGTAAAGCGAGTAATTATTTTCTTTATTTAGCATATATGCAGATATATAGATAGATATTATATCTATGTATCTATCTGTATATATCTGTATCTATCGAGATGTCTATAGATGGATAGATGTAGATAGATACACATATATAGTCATTAAGCTTTGTAAGTTGCAGTCTAGAGAATATTTTTATATACCAAAGTAGAAAACCCATTAATTAATCTCATTTTATGGCACAGTTTGTTCCACTCAGCAGAGACTTCACGGGAAAAGCAAAAATGTAAGGGAAGAGAGAGCGGAGGGGAGATCAGAGGTTAATTGCCTTTGTTGATCTCGCAGTAATTTTGACAGCTCCGATCCATTAAAACGTGTGTAAAAATGGAGGAATGTGTTCTTAGTGAGACTGCGTGTTTGGGGAAATTGCATTCTCTACATAGAGGCTTTAATTCCATCTAAAATCTGAATAACAGCTGGCTAACTCACACTGACAGAAGCGTCAGCTTTCACACGTGTGCATCGCTACCACGCGCATCCACCTCTAAGTCTGTGCGCAGCAGCACTCAGTGAACACTTTTCCTGTCTGCTGATTTTCTCTCTCTTGGTAAATACGTAAGAACCTTGGAGGAATCGTACCCGTCATCTACCGCTGCATAACAAGTCATCAGCCTGAAATAACAACATCGATTATTTATCTCACCATTTCTCTAGGTCGGGAATCGGAGGGTGGCTTACCTGGCTGGTTCTGGTTCAGCGTCCCTCTCGAGGATGCCGTCAGGGCATCAGCTGGGGCGACGGTCGTGTGAACGTTTGGCCGGGGAGGCGTGTTTGCTTTGCTGGCCTCTCCACAGGGGGCCCGACTACATGGCAGGGCTCCCTCGGAGAGAGGGACAAATCCAAGAGGGCGAGAGTTCACCCCGAAAGTGACCTCCCATTTCCGCCATACTCTGTTCGTTAGAGGCGAGCCACTCAGCCCAGCCCACACTCAAGATGAGTGTATTCTGTTCTGCTCCTGGAGGACGGGGGACAGTGTGAGTGTCTCATTGCTGCTGTAACAAAGACCCCGACGTGATGTGGCTTCAAACGATGCCAATTTGATGTCTTGAAGTCCAACGCAGGTGTCACTGGGCAAAAGTCAAGGGGTCAGCGGGGCCGTGTTTCCCTCTGGAGGCCCGAGGGGAGATACCTCCTTGTCTTTTCCTGCTTCTAGAGGCTTCCGTGGTCCTTCGCTCGTGACCCTTCTTCCGTCTGTGGAAGCGGCAGTGGTGAGCTGCTTCTCTTCTTCCTCCCTCTTCCAAATGTAGGGCCCACCGTGACTGCACTGGGCCCGGCCAGATCGTTTAGGATAATCTTCCCATTTTAAACTTGGCTTAATTCCCCTTTGCTGTGCAGTGTAACGTTCCCAGGTCTTGAGAATCGAAGTCTGCATGTTTCCCACGGACTGACAGTCTGCCTGCTCCCGGTGTGAAAGAGTATCTTTCTGAAACTGCCACAAAATCGGCCACCATCAAATAATCCCCAAATGGACACACTCAAGACCCCGTCCCTTCGGAATACCTATCAGAAGCTAATAAATGACAACGGAAACCACCCGCCTCCTCTCATCCGATGTCCGCTGGCGAGGAGCACCCTGCCTTTCTTTTTCTCAGGCATGTGCGCTTAGCAGGGGCGATAGGATAACATTTCTACCCTTAGGCAGGAGCAGGTGACCGGACGTAGCTGGAGGAAAGTCCCTCTGGGCTCAGAGGGACGTGAGTCCTGCCAGAATGCTGACTGGCGGCCTTCTGCAAGTCACTGTGTCTGTCACCTAAGATTTTACCGCCCGCAACGGGGGACAATAAACTTAACGGCGCACAGCTGTGCAGATCAGCTTATAACTCAGAAACCTGTTAGTCACGTACGTTTCTCCATTGTCCAAGATCTACTATGTTTTTTATGGAACGGTGCCTATTAACCCTCTACAGCTCTGTGCCCATAAGTCACTAATAAGCGATGTCTGAGAGTCGTGTCTGTGACCTCCCACCAGTGGTCTGACGTGCCCCGAGACACGCTCACCCCCACACCAGGCGCTTCCTCTAAAAGCAGGACTGCATGCGACCAGCACCCCCACTTCTGCGTGCATATCCGGAGACGAAAACACCAATTTAAAAAGATATCTGTACAAAGTCATTGTGAAAATTACTTTTTAATATGTGTGAAAATGTAACGAGCTGTTAAATGTTGCCCACGCTAGCCGCCGCCGTGGTCATCCAAGACGATGGCACGATCGCCTTACCTCGTTCAAAGCCTTTAAACGAAACGATAACTTCAATTTCAACTTAATGTTTTCAAGGCTTTTTCTTAATAGCTTTACTTTTCTGCTCGGAATTCTCCATACTTTCTTTACAAAACAGTTTTAAAAAATGAAAACTAATCGAAGGGAGGGATTTAAGCTAAACGTACTGTATCTCAGAGCTTCTCAAACGTGAGCGTGCACAGCAGTCGCCTGGCGTCTTGTTCCAGTGGGATTCCGAGTGGTTAGGTCTCGGATGGAAGCACAGTTCTGCATGTCAGACGGGCCCCGCACGACGCAGGCACTGCCAACCAAAGCCGGCAAACCCGCGTTGCGCGCTACTCTCCATGTAAGTGTTTCGTGGCATTGCGTTTATGAATTAGCTTTGCCGCGTCATTATGTTTATGAATTACGAAATATCTAGCACAGTAGCTTTGGCGTTTTAAACACTGAATACAAAGTCACTGCAGAAGGGGCCTGAGAAAACAAGTCCATGTAAACGCAGATGAAAAGCGAGAAATCGGACAGGGAAGTACCACGTCTGGCTCTGCGGTACTTCGCTGATGGGGAGCTGAGTTCTCGAGGCAACTGGTCATCCCGACTCCCTGTTGGTTGAATTTTACTCCCCTTAGGAATACTTTGTTCTCAGATTGAAATCACAGAAACTCTTGGAATGCAAAGAAATTGATGCTATGAGGTCTATGCGTTAACGATGAACAAACGGCTAAGACTCTCTTTCTTAATACTACCGAGTATTTTCGATTGATTATCAGGGCAGTTGTCTGCGCTGCCGATGTCGGTAGATCGTGAGGGTCAAGCCGGTGAGCGAGGTCCCACGCACGTTCGTGGGGCCGCTGGCGAACATTTATGCGATTTTGTGTTTGATTCGTTCAGTTTCCAGAGGTCTGATCGCAATAAAACACGTCCCTCGTGGACCTTCAGAGAGATTTGAAGAATGTTCATGGAATACAGAAAAACATTCTTCAAAAAATTTATCCAGGATAAAATAAGAGATAGTTAGGAAAGAAACGACACAAGTTGCGAGCTTTCTGGAACGTGGATTCGAAGTCGACAGCTCCCCGGCTTTGGAGATGTGCGGAACAATGCTTGTGCTCTCTGCTCAATGACTTTGATTAAAATGCACCGAAGCCACCGAATTTTACCAGTTTCACGGCCACTTATGCTCCACAGCAAATCAAAGTTATTTTGACAATGAGCCGATGGGAGTTTTGATGGGAAAAAAATCAAACCAACACAAGAAGAGAATCGGGTCTCTGAGATACACAGACCGAGGCGGGCGAGGCTTCGGCAGAGTCTGCTGCGGCCGCGGGTCTGGAAACCGCCTCGCGCACCGGGAACGGACCGTCGGGGTCGCTGTCGCCGAAGGAGGCCTGAGCGCGCTCCCACAGCCCAGGACCGCGACTCCGCCGGGACGCTGGCCAGTCGCGCTGGTTCGCCGCAGGGGTCTTTCCCGTGACTTCCCGGAGAGCAGAAATACGTGTGTCTCCATTCTGCAAACGCTTAGCACAGGTGCCGGCGCGTTCTGCGTGTGCGGTAATTATTCGATCGATGAAAATGAGCGATTCGGCATCTTTGTTTTCTTGTTAATCTGACCGTGGACCACAGTGGAAAGGACGTCCACGGAGGCACAGCCATGTTTTTCGCTTCGGTTTCTTTTGGGGAGGAAGCTGGAATCTAACTCGGTCACGGACGATGACCAGCTCCCCCGGGTCCTCGTGGGAGGTTCGTTTCCACGTCCGCGTGTCCTCGTGGACAGAGCCCGGCAGCATAGAGGGTTTTCTGGAAGGAAACGTGAGTCTGGCCGATGTTGGCATTAGCATTTTAATAAGCAGAGGCCGGCAGGGCGCAGAGCCACGTCAGGACTAATTTATGGAATGCGTTAAAATGGTCACAATTCAGTGACTGCCCAGCAAAATGTGACTCTAGTTTCCATTCCATGACGGTGACTGTCTTAACACACGATCGAGGCCACACGTCCGATGGCGAAACCAGCTTTGATTCTGC
>NW_024350926.1:12511593-12524551 GCF_902729225.1 Pteropus medius
GCCTCTCCCGGGGTGCTGTGTGACTTCATGCGTTCGCTTGTCAAACAGAACACTATTTCTTTTATCTCCTGAGTTTTTATTCAACGGAACAGTAATGAACCCTCAGTCTCCCAAACGCGAACAATAAAAGACTCTGAACGACTTTTCCTGGCAGGCTCCATGCCATGGCTGAATTACTTAAACTTTTACTTAATCCCAGAGAAGAAAACAAAACAAAAATACCCAAGAATGACTATATTACTTTTCACTAACTCCTTTAGGAAATTTTTTCTTTCGACTTTTTCTCTCCTGTAAAACCACGTGCTCATACTGTCAGGCAGACATCACCTTGACGCCAAGGTCACATTTCCGGGGCTGCAGCAGATGCGGGCAGCAAGCGTTTGCTCATTGTGGCCGGGTAAGTCCCATGTGATTTAGAAGATTAAATTATTCTTTAAACTGAGGATATGGCAGTTTAAAAACCGCATGGCAATAAATAAATGTCGAATAGTTTTCTAAATACTTCAGGGTGTCTCGCGCCCCGGTGCTCTGGGCATGCTCTGGGGGTGCCCTCAGAGTGCCCCAGGCGAGCTCCGTCTGGCTGGTCGTCAGCAGCCGTGCAGGTGGAGAGGTCTCCGTGCTCGTGTGTGTGTAAACATCCCAGCGAAGCAGGACGGAGTGTTTCTTCTCTTCAGTGTGCATTACAGACGTGCAGCAAAGCACGCGTTCCGGCCTCTTGACCCAGCTCGTTTCACGTGTTTGATTTGTCTGGTGACACATCTGTTAACGTCCTCTAAAACACTGTTCGGATAAATGAACTTAGGGAAGCGCCGACCGTGGGGCGTCGGCTGGACACGTGGCAGCCCACGCGGGGTCCAGTGCGGGCACCGCATCGGCTGGCAGACCCGCCGAGCGCGTCCTGGGTCCCGACACTGGGCAGGACGCCAAAGTGCGTAAGAAGTAGAGTGAAGTGACGACTGCCCTGCAGACGTCCCCAGCCACCGGGACAAGCCGTAGTCAGCGCCGTCGGAACCATGTAGCAAAGTCAAACAGGGATGTCGAGAGGAGGCACATCGGTTTGGGTACAGACGGGGCGGGGTCTTCGCAGGAGTCAGAAGCACGAAATGACAGGACGCTGCCCGTGTCCTCTCTGGCAGCATGCGAGCAAGAGTCGGTCACGTAAATGTACTTACACGGGTCGGATGTCGCTTCCACGGATGACACTCGGCCACGGGACCCCCTCCGCCGGCTGCGTGTCATCGACCTTAAATCAGAAGAGGTCGGCTCACTGGCTCTTGCAGCTCAGTAACTTGGGAGTGACTCGTCATGGTATAGTGACATCACTTATTTAGCCAATATACTAAAGAAGAAAAGTCATTACATGTTTTAGAACGTTTAGTATATCTTAATTAATTTACTGTGAAAAGATATATGTAGCAGACCAACAGAATATTTTTCAATGTTCAAGTCTGACATTTAATGTTAGAAAGATAATTTTGGAGTACGTTTTTATTTTTTCCAAATATTTTTTCATGCTAACTTGAAATATTGAAAACTCAAAATAGATGTGGCTTCTGTTCGATAAGCTTGTTAGTTGGTCCTCGTAGAGACTCGTAATGTCACATGCCCTCCGTGTGGAGGTCTGCTGTGCCGGTCACCTACTGACCATGGGCAAAGCGTCAGCTCCCTCCGCGTCGGCCTCGTGCCCAGAAGGGGGTACAGGTGCTTCCTCCATACAGGTGTGATGTGCAGTGAACCCCAACAAGAAATCTTCGAGACACTTTTTTTTAATGGTACTTACCTAGTTTTACCAACCCTCTCAACAAGAATACAACGCTAATACTCAGATCACAGGGTCCCCCCGCCTGGTACAAGGGTACCCCAATAGGGCCTTCTGCGTAACAAGTAGGAAGGCAACTAGGATTTTGTGGATAATCGCAAAAGAATTGTCGAGAATGATTAAAACACCCTATCCTGTCTTGAGGATGACATGAGATTTCTAAATATTAGTATTTGGTATGAATCTCTTTGCGATCTCGGGAATTTAAGAAGTGACACTTCATTTCTGTACCTTAACGCTTTGCTCCAAAGCCACCGTGATGGTGGCAGGAAACCGAACCCCGCTCACTCCTTCTCTTGCCCCACGTGGGGTCTCTGACACATCACCAGGGCGGTCAGGGAAGAAAGCTGCAGGGGCGTCTCTGCTACCGACCACAGCGTTGGCCGTTCAGGTGCCACGTACCAGCGTGTGTGGTCCCTTCAAGGCCGACAGCTCCTGAGACATGAGAACCTGGGCCTCAGCTTCTGATGCGCGTTCTAAGGACATGATTAAACCTTGTATTTGTGAAGTTCAGTGCAAAGGATATCTCGCTCATCCGGACCCAGACAGGGCTTTGTGTTCACTGATTAACTGAGCTCCTGCCCTCTGTCCCTGTCCGTTTGACTACGCCTGACCCTTGTCACCGGCATCCTGGCCCACTGCCACCGGGTTGCAGGCGATCTCCACTATAGCAGTGTAGAATATGCAAACGTGCACGCTTCGGTGTAAATTTCCACAGGCTCAAAGGAAAATTACGCATTGGAACACTATTGAATGTCTATAAGGACATTTCTTATAAGTCAATGTCGTATTATTTTTTTAAATAAGAGATATATTTTACGTCATCTAGAAATTTGGGGTGTTCTCACTGATGGGTGGCTCACCCATCCCTAATACACTGTATTTAGTCCATTCTACAAGAAATAGGAAGTCTGCCCTTTCTTTTCTTTCAAAATAATGTCCCTCATGTTTTTCCAGATTTTTCTTTTGGGAGAGGTTTTGATGCCGTTATTATCTCGACTGATGACGACCGAGATGATATTTGAACTTGAGCACTTAGTTTGATTTCTTTTGAGCGAATGATAGCTGGAGTTTGATGATATAGGAGAGAAGTTTTATTTATGGATTCTATATTCGTTTTATTTATGATATTATTTATTCTATTTACAGGCATTGTTTTTATCCATCTTTCCTTTTCTTTTCCTTTTCCTTCCTTCCTTTTTTTCCTTTTCCTTTTCTTCCTTTTTTTCTTTTCTTTCCTTCCTTCCTTTTCTTTTCCTTCCTTTTTTTTTTTCTTTTTTTTTTTCTTTTTCTTTTTTTTTTTTTTTTTCTTTTTCTCTCTCTCTCTCCCTCCCTCCTCTCTCTCTCTCTCTCTCTCTCTTTTCTCTCTCTCTCTCTCTCTCTCTCTCTCCATTTTTGGTTGACATTCTGCTTCCCTTGCGTGTGTTCCATATGTATTCTTTTTTTCCACATTACTCATCACCTCCGACATGTTATATATTTATCTTATTTATTTTATGTTCATAATGTGCATTTCTACCCCCACCCTAGTAATTCTAGTAGTAGAAGTTAAATGCCCAGGGCCGTGGATCCAAGCTGTTTGGTACGTGACATATCCCAGACGCTGCCTGGCCTAGACGAGGCGCTCAGTAAACACTTGCCGAATGAACGAATGACATATAACATTTGCACAGGCAATGGCGGAAAGAAAAATAAAACTTCATGATATATTTTCCTCGAATGGCTTGATATTTTTTTTTTAATCACTGCTATTTTATTTTATGCTTTCAGATATCAACATGGCAGGAGAACCCAAACCCTACAGACCCAAACCTGGAAACAAGAGGCCCCTGTCGGCACTTTATAGGTGAGTAAGCGTGTGTTATTTCACAATACTTACTAGTGAAAATTACTTGCCACTCTGAAAGGTGATTCCTCTATGATGAATAATCAAATAAGGAGCAATCTTATCGGCATGAAGTACAACAGAGCGCCAGTGGCCAGCATGCAAGTGTGTCCCACAGCACTGGCCCGCATCTCAGAAACCTCACCCCCGCCACACACACACACACACACACACACACGCACACGCACATGCACACGCACACACACACACCCACCGCCACGAGACCGTCCTCTAGTGAAATCTAACAAACTCTCTCACGACTGCCTGACAAGCGGTGGAAAGGGGGACGTTCGTTGACGACAGCGTGCTGTGTGCTGTAGGTGTGTCACACACGGAGTTTCATTCAATTTGATGTTCGCAACAGTCCTGCGACGTAGCCGTTGCTACTCTCGAGCGACAGAACCTGAAACGCAGCTTCTGAGCGGTGTCCCTGGCCGCGCGCTGAGCGACGATGGTGCAGGGACCTGGACACACGCTTTCTGTGCAGGACCCGAATCCTTCCCACCAGATCGGTCACCCTCAGTCGTCCCAAAGCGCGTGTCCTCTCACCCCCGTTTCTCCAAAACGAGACACAGGCCCCCGCTTCTCCGGAACCTCTGCCCGCTCCCGATGCACCCGGGCATCTGCTCGGCGTCTGGACTTCCCCGTCTACGCGGCCCCGTCGGCCAGCGCCCGCCTCCACCGTCTGGATTCTGGGCGGACGGACTAGGCTTCGTGCAGCATGTTGATTGTTCCACCTGTACTTCGTTTAAGTAAAATTCGATCTATTTGAGGGAGAAGAAAAAAGTAAACTCATGGAACTTTTGGATTTTTTAAAAACGGCCACTTTTGAAAAATGCGTTCTGCTGCGAAGCCACGCGTCCCGCGTCCCGCGTCTGCCGCTGGTTTGTAAGTGCCGGCCGTGCATCTCTCTCCGCTCCGTTCCCTGTCACGGGACTCGGCCAACCATTCCAGGCCGTCGAGATGGCCTAGCATCCGATTTATTCGGTCCTTTCCCAGATAACCATCTTCCCTCCTTGCTGTCCCTGCCCAGAGAGCTAATGCCAGGGTGGGGCGAGGCCTCTGTTCCTGACACCGTTTGGATAGAGCAGACTCGAGCGATGCGTGTCAAAATCGATTCTGTCCCGACATCGTACAGTAAGAAGGGTGAGCTTGGGGCCGTTTCCTTGTCTTTGTTCTCCGGGCACTGGGGTGCCTCCTTGCCAGCCGCTCACGGCCTCATTTCCCGGACTGTTTACATAAAAGGGCCAGAGCCTCATGGGCTCCGAGGGCCGGTTCCAGCCCGAAGCCCCAGGACTCGCTAATGAACGAGCCCCTTAGACTTTAAAAGGTGTCTAGCAGATGTATCTTAATTGCTCTTATTATTTTGGCGGTCTGAGTTTGTTTAATTTTAATCAGAATTTTTGTGTAAAAACGGAAGCTCACATTGGCCGTGAGGCCGTGCCGATGCGGAAGGCAGACGAGGTCACCGGCCGCAGGCACACGGTCCTTCCCGTGCCCCGCCTAAGAGAAAGGGCAATGTTTATACAACTGAGAAATGCAGATTATTTTCTGAATGGATTCGTTTTTAACTGTATGCACAGAGCTGCGGCTGATGCACAACGTTTGAAAAGTCACATTTCAACTATTAACAGGACAAGTCAATGGCCTTTTGTCTCATCAGAGTCACCCCTGTCTGTGCAATGATGTTAGTTTTCCCGTTTTCCCTGTTTGGGGAGTGTTTTGATTTTCTCGTGAGAATAGAAGCTTCTGACAAGGAGCAGATGTCTCCTTAACTGTTACTTCGTTCGTTATTCCTCGGTCGTGCTGAATTGCGAATTCAAAAGAATGAGAAGCGGAAATTCGCTGAAGTCTTTCCTAGCGAATGCAAATCTCATTAGAGGGAAACGCTTACTTCTTTCATCTGTTTACACGAGCGAGGGCTGGGACCCGGGGCCGGCCCAGTGGCAGCAGAGGGGGCCAGAGCGGGTGTGCGGCCGAGGAGCCCTTGGAGCACGCATCTCGTCCCTCCGCGGGCTTGCGGCCAACGCCGGCGACTCCCGTGCAGACCAGCTGAGCCTCCACGGACGCTACTCATCGGCACGCCACAGACTCCACGACGCTGGTGTCACGTGCCCAGATTTACAGATGAGAAAACTAAGCTGCCGAGGTGACAAAAAAAATTTGCCCGGAGGAAGGTAACAAGGTTAGGGCCCCGACTCTGGTTTTTGGCCTTCGAGGCAGGTGATCTCACCGCGTGCGGGTCATGGCCTCCCTCCTCACTCACCCGCTGCCATCTGAACAGTATGGATCGTGAAAAGCAGAGTTTCCTGCCCAGCAAAACCAATAATCAATTACATTTCTGTCCCTGACTATCAGGCGGCAGAGGAAAGACTGTACCCTGCCCATCACATACGAACAAGTGTCGCCACCCGCTGTGTGACCGTAGGGCACAGCTTTTGAGCCCCAGGCTTTGCATGTGATGTGAGAGCTGCATCATCGTCTCGATCGGGCAGAAGGGTCGAGGTGACGGCGCCTCGCTCGGGGCAGGCAAGAGGGATGTGGCAGCGGCAGCAGAAGGGCTGGTTCCCGCTTTCCTATTGTCCGCACGTTTGGATCTGCTTCCTGATCTGTAAAACGAAAGAGCGGAATGATTTCACTCACTCATTCATTCATTCATTCATTCACGCAAGACATAGTTATTGTGCGTTTGCTGCAGTCTGGACACTGTTGTATCTACTCGTCTTAGCAAACGACTCAGAAAACGTGAAGGCTGCAGGGCAAGGAGCGAGCATAATACAGGACGAGTGAGTTTGTATGGCTGTCGGCGACCTCTGACCTCCCGTAGGGCCCCGCCCCGCTGCGTGTCTGTGTCTGTTTCTCCGTTGGGGATGTAGACGCCTCCCCTTCCCCCGTGTCCTTTTCTCTCCATTCCCGTGGGACACCCACTGAGGCGTCGCCTGCTTTCTTACTTCTCGTAATAGGATTCTGATTTAGCCAAACAGCCTGCGCTAAGCGTTTACCATGCGCTTCGTCAGCACGGGAGGCACGAAGACACGGCGACGTTTTCAACCCACAGCGAAGCTGCAGAATGTTTACTGTCTCAAACGTAGCCAATGTACATGTGAATAAGGAACATAAGTGAGGTACACACACAGTTCTACAAGAAAATAAGTGAGCGCGTGGCGGATTCTGTCGGGGGGAAGGGGGCGGAAAGGCTGGTGACGTCGAGCTGGCTTCTGAACACGCGGGCGTTCGCCCAGCGGACAGAGGACGGGGCCACACCAGGCGAAGGAGCCGCGTGCAGGGTACAGGGGCAGAGATCCAGGAGGGCGTGTCGCGGTGGGAGCCGGGCCCGTCCGCCTGGGGAGAAGGCGATGGCGGCCCCACCGTCGGGATCCCCGTATGCCTGCGACCAGGTTAAAGGACAGGGCTTCCATTCTGCAGACAACGGGGATCCATCTGCATGTGGGGCACACGCGGGAACAGGGAGCGGGCTGAGTGACAGTGACGGGCGTGTCCCAGGTCCCTGGCATAAGCGAGACACGATTCGGTGGAAGACGGAAGGACGAGCGGCCGCGTGCTCAGGCGTCGCGTTGGAAGCAGAAAGAAAGACGTCTGTCGTGGACACGGATTCACGAAGGCAGACGGTTCATTGAAGCGGCGCTCGTAATAAGAATGTCTCTCGTCAGAGGCTGTTTGTACACGGAATATCATCCGTCATGCGAGCACCGCATAAACACTGGGCCCTGTCCTGATGGTGAATAGCAAACGCATTCTCTAGGGAAAATAGCGTCACTTTTAATAAGCGGCAGCTTCATACGTGCTGCGTGCACCGCGCGGTGTCTGTGGCGCTCGGGAACGCCGATGCTGCCCCAGGCGGCGCGCCTCCCCGTGCGGCGAGTGCCAGCAGGTGCAGAGTCCTTGCCGGATGCGGAGTCGTGCGGGGTGGCTTCGCTGCTGGTCGCGGTGGGCACAGACCCTTCCTCGCTGATGCGAGTCCAGCTAATAGTTAATCTGAGCTGAACGAGGACAGGTTTGCATTCAGCCAGAGGCGGCGCCCCAGTCAGCAGGACGCGGAAAGCATAGCACCCACCCCGCTCACGGCGTGAATGTCACTGCACGTCATTCGCAGATATGGCCTGTGGCTGGTCTGCAGGTGCCTCCCATAGCGGCCTTCCCACCCCACGAAGGGAGCCACGGTCATCAAGATGGCCACTGCGAGTAACCCCAAGACCGTAAGATTGTACCAAGGTGACCGAGAGTATCACCATTTTGAGGTCACCACAGTGGGCGCTGGTAGCTGTGGATGCAGCATCTACTACAGGAACTTCAGTGATCAGAAAACTTTCTGAGATGTGCCGGGCAGGGTGATTCTGCAACAGAATCTCTGGTGATTTGTTTACCACTTGACCTGAATGAGTTTTATCATCCTTCGTGGTGACTCTGGCACATCACAGGAAAGGGAGACCCTCAGGGGGCTCCGTAAACCTTGAATAGGGACGGAAGTGGTAGAAGCTAACTTCGGCCAATGCCGAAGAGCAAACTCAGCCTTGAGGCAGAGCCGCTGGCACCCGCGGCGCTGGCCGCCCCGTCATGGACGAGTGCACGTTCAAGGATAAGACGCATTCACTTTCAGAAGCTTTGGACTTCCTGTGCCATGCCACCCTCTGCCCTGGCAGAGGCCAGACTGTGAGGGGCCACTCCCAAAGCCATCGGGAGTGGACGCTGTGGTTTCAAACGGAGCGTTGGGAGGCCGGGGGTGGCGGGTCCTGCCCCCGGCCCTGCCATGCACCCCGTCATTCCGAAACGGGCGCACTCCCCAGCGTTAACACGCCTGCGGGGGTCAGTTAAAGAGGAGGTGGCAGGGGCTGCTTGGCCATCGCAGTGTCCATCCCCCCGCCCCGATCCAGTCTTTCCAACCAGATCACCAGCACTGAGGGGTGGTTGCTGGTGCCCACAGGAGCAGGTAGCAAAGACGTCCCCTTGTGATGCTCACAGCTGAATGTCCCCCTGTCCGGGCAGCTGAGGGCGCATCCCCGTGAGCCGCAGCCCCCACGAGAGCGGGCGAGCCGGAGGAGGTCTCGCCCGCCCGCTCGCCCACGTCCGTGGCCGGTTGACAGTTGTGCACGTGTTTCATCCGAGCAGATCCGGTGGAGAAAGGGCCCGACAGGCCTGGCTCCCGAAGGAAGGAAGTTTCCTGAAACGGGAAATGCTTAAGGAAACGGAACTCTGACAGACGCTCTCCAAACATCCATTCTTCTCACTGTTATGGTTATTCAAAGAAAAAGGTCTATAACAAAATATTTTAAAAAGTTATTTTAAAATGAGCCTTGAGCTACGATGTTGCTAAAATTCTCACAGCCAACTAAGCAGGTTGACATTTCCTATAATTGCCTAAAGAAGAAATTCTTTCTTTTAAAGATTATGTTTACTTAAAGTCCGTCACTCATTTCACACTAAGCAAATGTAATTTATAAACTTTTTAATCTAAAACGTTTGAAGAAATGCTGACATGCGACCCATTAAAGTGGCTCAGCTGCGGGGGGCTCTCTGCTAGGTGAATAAGTGGCCCCCCGACAGGCGGCTCGTACGTTTTTACGCCTAAACAGCCACGGATCCCTCGGGCACGGAAGGAGCGAGGCGGTACCATTCCTTAGGGCCGAGAACCCATCTCTAAGGCGTTTGAAAGACTTCAGCTCTTTTTATTTGATGGGAGGTAATTTACGACAAAATCAAAAGAAGCAAAACCACCTACCAATCTTAAAAAAGAGATGAATAATAAGAGCCAGGAATCAGGTGGAAGCTGGAGGTGGGGTGGGACGGGCAGGTAGGATCGGGCATCACCTTAACTGCGAGAGACCTGGCAGCCAAGGCAAAAAGGGAGTGCGTGATAGTTTACATGACCACCCGTTGAAAGAGAGTCCTCCAGTCAGTGGTAAGAAACGATTCTTTTTCCCTAACTCTTCTGAGGGAAACTTATCACATATGAAATCACCTGACCAGCATAGGAGATACTGTCCTCACTGGCGGTTTTATATATCTCACACACACACACACACACACACACACACACACACACACACACACTCACACACTCACACACTCACACACTCACACACAGTATTTTTAAACTAATGCAATGCTGCTTCTGAAGTCTCAATAAAAACCAAGGATAAACCGCAGTGGAACAAGCCACAGTCTTGCTTTCTGCTTCTCCCAAGGCAGTTTTTCATCCTGTGACAAGTGGCCCTAAACGCTCCGAGATGGCTGGACCCACAAGGCAGCCGGGCTCAGATCCCCCGTGTTGCTGGCCGCCGGGGGTCTTGTCCGCCAGCCCCCAGGCCTAGAGGGAGCAGACAGCGCGTGAGTGTTCACGCCCTCTCCCCTGGGGCCACCGGACCTGGGCCTTGGGTCCTGCCTGGGGAGGGCAGCACCACCCGGGCCTGCGACGGGGGCTTCCGCCACCACCCGGCGGTCAGCAGTTGCCGGTGAAGACACGCAGCCCCCTCTCTGTGGCAGCGTAGAGCACTTCTGACGCCGTGTCCTGTCACCAAGTAGGTGCCGTCTTGCGTCTGCGGAGACAGGACTTCCTGCGGCACCGAGCCCCACAGCAGGACGCCAGTGCTCCGGCCGGGTGGCCTGCGCCCTGTGTCATGCTGGGTCTGTGTCCTGGCTGCTGAGGTCAGAGCCCCGGAGCGTGAGTCGGAGGGTGCCTCATAGGCCAAGGCCCGAGGTCTCCGGCCAGGCGGAGGTGCCTGGGGACTTCCTCGGCCGAGAGGCGACGCCCTGACTGGCTCACGAGACGGGAGCCTCCGCCGTCAGCGCCGATTCCGTCTGCTTCCGTTGCTTTGTGTTTTTGATTGTTGTCTTCGGAGCCGGCGCCCCGTTACCTTAGCACAGCCCTTGGCAGAGAACCTCGGTCCTGCGCGGCCCGCCCAAGACGCCCTTGTGAGTCGCCTGCTTTCCGTTTCGAGGGGCCACTTCTGTCCTTTGCTGCCCACCACGGCTTCACCTCCACCGTGAAGGTCGAAATTCCAGGACACGGTTTCTCATCCCACAAGCCTACAGGGAAGGGAGCACGGAAGAGGAAATCGGAATGTGTCTAAAGTCTTATTTCTAAATCAAATTAAGGACTAAAAAAACCTTCACACCGATTGTAACGTAATTAAAAACAAAATCTTCTCCCAGCCCAGAAGTTCCCTCCACGAAGGCAGTAGCGAAAGGAAATACTTCTCCTGCTGAGGGAGCCTTAGCCCGGAGTGCGGGGCGCATCACAGACCGTCCGCCGGAGGATGGAGAAACAGAAAGAAACCTCTCCCTCTGACACAGAAGGGCAGACGACGCCCGTTCCGTACAAGTCCTCCAGGTGCACGAGGACTGGCCGGCACCATCTGTCACGCACAGTTCATCCTAGTCCCCTGGTAGCCACGGGGACCAACTGTGGCTTTGTCCAGAGGGAAATTAAACTTCTCGCACCTTTAAGATGGTGGTTTTGCACCTGGGAGCCAGGTGTCCCCCAAGGTTAGGCCGGGGAGAAGGGGGCGTTGTCTTCTCTGAAGCTCACGTGTCAGCGATGGCTCCCAGGTCCTGGGGGACGGTGGGGGGTGGGGACACGTCAGGGCACAGAGGCCGGTCCGCTCTTCCCGAGGATGTATGTATTTTCCAAGAGAGACGAAGCTTCTTCCCTTATTGTCAAGGGGGAGAATTGAGTGTTACGTTTGTAGGCGTCTGTCTCAGTGATTTCTAAGCACGGTCGGGAGCGATAGTGACGACAGCTCCGGGGGTTCGGCCGCTTCCCCAGAGGGCGGGGCTTCGTGCCACCTCGCTGGTCCCTGCTCCGAGGCCCCAGGCCCCTGCGTGTCCCCATCACAGCACGAGGAGGCCCTGGGGCCAGACTCGCGGCTCAGCATCTCACCGGGAAGCGCCGCGACGAGGAGGGCGCCACGGTGCGGCAGGGTGTCCGCGCCCGCACGAGCGGGGCGGAGAGAACGCGGCGGGGGCACCCGTCAGGCCGGCGCCCTCTGCCCCGCGTCCCCGCCCCGCGTCCCCGCTCCGCGAC
Organism: Pteropus medius; assembly: GCF_902729225.1. Classification (NCBI taxonomy): domain Eukaryota; kingdom Metazoa; phylum Chordata; class Mammalia; order Chiroptera; family Pteropodidae; genus Pteropus; species Pteropus medius. The sequence goes on from NW_024350926.1 coordinate 12,523,339, forward strand.
GTGGCTCCCTGCGCAGGCGCGTCCCCGACCTGCATAGAAATGCATTTCCCCCGTCAACCTAAGTGTGAAAACACTAACCGCAAATTGTTACAGAACAGACAAATGTGCAAGCTCTGAACAGTAAAAAGAAGGGAAGTTCATAAGTTAGTGAGCTTGGGGTGGCTTTAAATCCCTTAGTTAGAAAGCAGTTCGAAAAGTTCTTGTAACAGTAACCTAAACCAGTCGATGTCTTTGCAAGAGTATTTTTCCGATTGAGATTAAAGAGCTGACGGGGAGCGGAGACTCCGGCTTCTTCGGGGTCCGCGGAGCTGACGGCAGTAAACGCAGCACGTCTCACTAGATTACGTCCGCCAGGCACGGTGGACGCCGCTCCCCAAAATGCATCCTTTTGGAAATCAATTAACTCTACGGAGCTTTCGAAGTTTCTCTCTCGTGGAATGACACCACGATGGATGCTCCAGCCTCGTGGGTGGCCCCAGCCCTGACGGGGGGCTCCCTGGCGGCCTCGCTGCCGTGGAGTGGAAGGACCACACGTCAGTGGGTATTAGGACCGGCTGGACTGGACTGGAGGTCAGGAGACCCGCAGCCCAGGCCTGGATCAGCCGCCACCTGCCCGCGCCAGCTGGTGATTTGAAGCTCCAACCCCTTTTAAGCCCCATTTCTCATAAAACATGAAGGAGTCAAGTTAAACCACTTCTTAGTGCATCCCCACTTCTAATAGCCTGGGATCCTGCCACCTAGTTCCTAAACTGGCCACTAACGTACGGCACAGGTGCCACGTCATCACATTTATTCCTTTTTCCTCTTCAAACTCTGCCCAGTATGTTATCGTATTCATTGCTTTCAACTAAGGAATTCCATTTCCGAAAGTGTATCTAAGAAAATAATCCTAAATAGTTTTAAAACTTCGAACTTATTCCCCAGTTCTTTGCAGTTTTGTTTGTAATACCGAATAACCTGATCTGACCAAAAGAGTATGGAAGCGTAGGCATGGCACACCTGGGAATGCTCGCCAGGTGTGCACTGCGACAGGAAAAGGTTCAAGGCTTGAGAAGCGAAAAAAAGCAAAATTATATAAACGGCCTGTCATTACGTCACCAGTACAAAGGTCAGCGGATGACCAGGACTACTTAACAGATGAAGCGAACGCGCTGAGAGAAATAGAGGACCAACGACCCACTGTCACCGTCACCGTCACTGTCAGTGTCACCGT
>NW_024350926.1:12525222-12560285 GCF_902729225.1 Pteropus medius
GGGGGGGGGGGGGGGATTGCCGAGCCGCCGCCGGGGGCACTGCACGTCCTGTGTCACTAAAACCCTCCGAGGGGACAGGGCGGGCGCGTGGCGACATCGCGAGCATTCTAGAACTTCAGTAGCATTGTAACTTCTCGTTTCTCGATTTGCTGAAGATTCTCTTTTTCTCTTTTTTATTCTTTGTGGCCTAAACTCAGCGTAGCAAATCTCACGCTAGATAAAATTTACTGGCTTAAAAAAAGAAAGAAAGAAAGAAAGAAAAAGAAAAGAAAACGTATTTTTTTTTGTCCTGTCCAGCAGTCTGGGTCGGGTCGGGTCGGGCGGATCCGCCGGGCGCGGTGGGACCTACGGCAGACCCTGTGCTTCGCCGCTGAGCCTGGGGCGCTGGCCGGCGCCCGTGGGGCCCGGCATCTTTCTCCACGTGGGCTCGCCATGTGCCTAGCTGAGCCCCGCACGGCGGCCTCAGGAATCACAGCCCCACGCAGCGAATGAGTTCGACAAGGACGAGGAAGATGCCTGTTCTCTGAGGATCGTGGTTGGAAGTCCCACCAGGTCGCACCTGCCACCCGGCGCGAGCGAGTTACAAGGCCATCCACGTACAAGATGAGGGCGGTGACTCCTCCGGGCGGGTGGAGGGGAGGGACCGCTGGTGGCCAGCTTGTCCGCCTCGGTACCCCCGAGGCGTCTGGAGCAGGCGTGTGACACATGAAGCCGCAGTCCACGGTGAGGAGTGACGCCGGGCGGGGGCCGCTGGGCGGGCTGGGCGGCCGAGAGGCCGGGTCCCGTCTCTGGCGTACTGAACCTGAGTCACCCCCGCCTACGGGGGCTGCCTGCGAAGGCGAGTCCCGCGTCACTCAGCCCCGTCTGTGCTGCACGGCCTCCTGTCACCGGCCATCGGCAGACGGCACGGGGTCACGCGACTCTGATGCCTTCATGTAAAACGGAGGACAACAAGGCACATGACGCCAGAAGTCTGCAGCGAGCCGGCCTGCGGGCTGAGACCCCTGACCGCGCCCCGGCTGAGCTGCTGGCGGGACGGTTTCTCCGCGAGAGTTAGCGGCTGTCTGTCCGCCGGGGACTGCATCGGGTGGTGGGAGGGGACAGCCACTGTGTGTCCCCAGTGCCCCTCCTTCCTCTGCACAGGTTCAAAAGTGAGATGAGCAAACCTGCCAACACGAAAGTAATGGAGTCTGAAGACATCTCTTATCAGAAAACCGCTCTTGTTTTAACGGGGAGATCCACGGAGTTGTGTGTACCCCACCCCCATGTGAGGGGTGAGGAGGTTGGGGAATCCTTGCGGGCCAAGGGGGACCTGTCCTCTGCTTGGCCACCCCTCCCCCGGCCGTGCCCACGGGGCTGTCGCACTCAGCACTCCACGCCTCCCGGGACGATCTGCTGACCTTCCGCTGACCTTCGTCTTTCTGGCCAGAAGGGTCTTTGAGATTCTCCTTCGGGTTCGGTCTTCCTGCTGCGGTCCAGTCCCCGGCCCTGCAGCCTGCAACTCCAGTGCCACCGCCCCAGTCACAATCGTGAGCGGCCAAAGTGCCTCTGAGACCCTGCTGAGGCCACGGCCCTCCGTCACCCGTCCCTGGAGCGGGGAGCCCCGAGGGTGGTGACCGGGAGTGGAATCGGCCAGGGGCCCGACGAGAGCTGTAAGCAGGGACATCTGCTGGGCACAGAAGCCCGGGAAAGGGAGTCGCAGGGAACGGAGGGGCCACAGCTTTTCACTCCAGAGAATCGGAACCCATTCTGTGTGAACCCCGCCAGAGGCAGGGGGCCTGGCTCCCCCAGCTTTGAGGCGGGGGTGCTGCTTTTCCAGGGGGGACACGTGACATGCAGGAAGATGCGCAAACATACTGTACCTTCAGAGCTCGCAGTCTAATCAACCCCGGAGCTACCGTCCTGCCCTACGACGTCCCAGCTTTAAGATCGCGGGACGGTTACCCGATCCCCGTCTGCCCCAGCTTCCCGTGGAGGGGACGACGTGCTCGCCTGACAGGGAGGTTACGGGGGTGAAACGCACTGAAAAGCCTAGGATAATAGTGTGTCGGATTCGAAACACCGGCCGCTGTCAGATGAGAGGCGTTCGACGCACGGCCCAGTCTGCGCACGCGGACTCGTGGCCCCCGAGCCTGGAAACAGCTCCCACTGCAGACTACGCCTGCGCGCCCGAGCGAATCTGCGCGTCGTGTCGCCACGGAGGTGGCCGACTCCCACGTGGACAGCCTTCTCCTTTCCTGTCCTGCTTCTGTGGCCGACACCTGCCCCTGACACAGGCCCGAGCACGTCTGAGAATTCTGCTCGAGCCGTTGTCCCCGGCAGCCACCATCAATTAGTCGGAATGGATGCAAAACTGGAAACGATTCGGCCTCTCAGCTTCGGAGCACGCGTGCGCGTGAGTGGCCTGCCCAGAGCCCGCTCTGCCATGAATTTCTCAGTGTACCTGACGGGGCACCGTGAGAGGCCGTGCTTGGGGTCGCGCACGCGCACCTGTCACGACAAGGCACCCTCGTAGGGAGAGAGCGCCCCGTGAGCACCTGCTCAGGGTCGGTGGGTGACAGTCACACAGGGATCCCTGGGGAGGCGGCGCCGGTGCCGGCCAGCACGCACGCGCGCCTGGCCACCAGGCCCTGCCGGCCAGCACAGGGTCGGAGCTGCCTGCACCTGTTTGTCTCTTCAGTGAAAAGAGCCGAGGGCCAAGTGTTTCTCGCCTTTTTTCAATCAATGAGTTTTTAAGAATACTAATAGAATTATATTTTAATATGCAAAACGTTCACTAAAGGAAGACGTCTGAGAATCACTTACAGGCGCTCATCTTTGATCAGAATCATCTTTGGCTCACAAGCAGTCACTCACCTTGGGGGAAAAAGTGTTCAAATCGGAAGGCTTTGGAGGAACGAGGGTGTCGTGTGGATGTGTTTAGACGACGGAGACAAAGTTTTATATACCAGAATATGGGTCCCACAATCCTTCAAAGGGCTGTTAACCTTTTTGTAACATAGCGTGTCAGATGATTCCAGATGCATCGAGCAGCCGGTTAGCTAAGCGATGACGCGCCTGCTCCGGCCACCAGCACGCCCGGGCGGGGCCCGCAGGCCAGGGGCCCGGCCGGGGCAGCGGGCACCGTGTCCAAGCCACAGAGCAGAGGCCAAGCGCACAGATGTGGCATCAGACCCGGCTCTCAGGCTCCATCCCACTGCCGTGTGACTTTGAGCGAATGACTGGGTCTTCCTGAACCTTAGTTACCTCACCTGCTGATGTCAAATTCGCTCGGTGTCACTCTGGCTGCCGAGCCTGGTGACGTCATTAAACTCTCTCAGAGTTTCTGAAGGGACCTGACAGACAACTCCTCTCTCCATCAAATGTTCGTACCCACTGCTGTGTCTTCGAGATGCTATTGAAATGCAGATGAGGATCAGCCGTTTTCTAGAGAAAACAAGCGTGCACTCAAAAAGGCCCTGGTCTCCTTAAAGCCTCATTTCACTCATTCGGGCGCGAGATTTCAACACCAGCCTTGCCTGTGGCTTCGCTCTGACCCGCGTCTGAGAATGTGGTCGCCCCCACGTCTCCTCCTTTCCAGCTGGGGTGCGGCACACGCGAGCCACCCCGGAAAGAGCCCTCTCCCTTTGCTCCCGCCCTGCAGGACAGCTTGAAGGCCTCGCCGGGGAGGGGCGAGGCCGGACTTCGGGACCCGCGGGCCGCGTTCAGGTCCCGGCTCAGCCGCGCCCAGCTCTGTGACCTCGGGTGACACACTCGGCCCCTTTGGGAGTCAGTTTCCTCACCTGTAAAATTGGATCCACCGCGGTGGGCATCATGAGGCTTAAATAAATCGATGTTTATAAAGCATTTTGAATAATGCCTGGCCCTTTCTGTTGTTGTTAAATGCAAACGCCAAACGTTGATGTGAGTTCTCCATTTTATTTTATTTTCTCTATGGCGCCTGTTTTTCTGAAGGCTATGTTCTGTCTTATTCTGCTCCTGCTTCTAGTGGGTCCTGAATGAGGTATTATTAAATCCACTGCCTATTTCCTGTTAAAAGTAAATCTTAGGAAAGAAAAAAAAATCAATCCTGTTCTTCACAAAACAATTACCTTAATAAAAAACCTCAGAAAAGTTCTCTCTGGGCATACTGCGACGTAACCATCTGTTTCAGAGGTTTAAATTGCTAAACAGTTTTCTCCAAAGAGATGTTTCTGCCGGCAGATTTCTTTCTTCACTTTTTCTTTTCACTTTTCAGGCTAAAATTACAAAAGTGAGTTTTTCGTATATACCGCCATTTTGGCCCCAAGAGGGGCAGCCCATTTTGCATAGACGTGGCCGTACCTGTCCGTCCGTGCCAGGAACCGTGCGAGCTGCTCCAAATACATGTTCTGCTCAGCAGCCTTCGAGCTGGGTACGATGCTGCCACATAATTAATGAGAAAGACAGGAGTCTCTGGGTCATCTCCAGGCTAGGGAAGCGACAGAACCACAGCGGAGCACTAGGTTACAAAGCGGAACATCATTCCGTGTGGCCCAGCTGTCACTTTCATCTGCCCCGAGACACGAGGTGGGGTGGTCATAGAGCAACCACGATTTCTTGCTCTATGTCACCACCGAAAATGCTTGGGATGCTCGTATCCGGGACTCGTCTTCCGTGGCTTCAAGCGGTGAGTGGACAGTGATCTGTCCCTCCCGCTCAGCTGCCAGAGCACCAGCAAGCTCCTCCCCCGGGGCCTGTTTGCAGGCTGAACACAGAACCACCGGGAGCCTCCTTTCTGAGCAGAGGTGCAAGTCAAATGTTCTAGCCAGTCTCAGTGGGACTCTAGGTCAGCCGTGTAACCCAGGGCTGTTGTCCTGAGAATGTGTCGTAGTGACGGGGATAAGTGACTGGAGCAGAGACAGGACTGTCCGTGTAAGATGAAGGCGTCAAGGTTGGCTTTACGAAGGCGTCAGAGAAAGTCAAACAATAACGGTGCGTGGAGAAAGGAAGGAGAAAGACAGTATTCCAACACAGAAATGGAACGCCCGACGACACCAAAGCGGAGCTAACCCGGCCGCGTCTGGGCAAGGAGCAGATAAATCTTCTGCCACAAAGCGGTCAGCGACAGAAACGGTCCACAGCGACAGGGAAAGCTGGGGTGTGGGAGGAGTTTTCGAGGGACGACGAAAAGTTGGGGCATCATCCTGTGGCTACTGGAATTGTCGAGAAAGGCGGTGACATACACGTAAATAAAATATTTCAAAACAAGGCTTCTTGAAAATCTTAAGCACCAGGATTTAGATCGAAATGTCTTCAGTATTTGCCATATGGTATGATAAAAAATTTCTATGACAATAAAGTGGCCGGTATCCACCTACCAACTGGTCTCCTTAAGTATTAATTAAGAAATATTGAGAAGCGGATACTTTCTGGATTGGTTTGCCGTGTGCAAGGGATATAGAGTTAATTTACAAAATAAGGAAGTGAGCTGGCAGCCGTCCAGCCTGTTTCGTAAGGAGGAAAGCGAGGCCAGGATGTTTTTAAGTGACTTGCTCAAGATGCCACAGCTAACAGGTTTCCGAGTGAGGTCTTCCCTTATATGTGAGCAAGCGCCAAAGGCCCTGGTTCTTAGGGGACACAGAGGTGGCCGGAAAACCCTCGTCTGTGACCTGCCCCGAAGTGTATGGCTGCTACTAAGTGACCATAACTGTCAGGCTGCTTTCTCTTCATTCCTGAAGATCTACTGGAAATAAGTTATTCAGCGAATACGTGACCAAGCACATTACAAGTTTTTACTAGTACAACCATCATAAATAGATATGTCAAAACTTCTACAAACAAATAACTGTAAAAAAAGAAAATAATTATACACAAACGGACAAATCAGAATTAGACTAACAATATGATTTCAGTGGATCTTTTAAATGCTACATCCCATATCAAGTCTCATTTTTTGGCCTCTGCATGAATCTTGCCGGAATTCGAGTTAGTCCAGATTAGGTCTTAATATTAGTTACAGCTTTTTACTGGTGCTAACGTGTGCGTTTTCATTCAAACGAGCATAGTAATTCTGCCGGATTTACACGATTGCATTTTTAAGGACATAGCAGATTGTTATAGTAAAATAAAATGTTTTGTATTTTCTTCCACAGACTTGAGTCAAAGGAGCCTTTCCTGTCCGTTGGGTGAGTAGATATCTAGATATTTTAAATCTCAATTCTTTAATTGATTTTTAATTCAAATCGACAAGGTCTTCTGGGATAGTATTTTCAGTCATTTAATTCCACATTCAGTCATAGCGTATCACCGAGTGCATCATTTCTTCAGCAACATGGCTATGCGCGTTTTATAAAGACTTAAGTAAAATGTCCCCGAAACTGGTTCGTGACCTCAGAAATTCAGCCGAAGTATGTCTGTGAGCTCCCGTGTCCTCCAGAACCACCACACGGGCCAGACAGCCATCAGCTGCGTTCCCATCGCGCGGACGTGCGTTCGGATCGGTTTCGAAACGTCCCCTAAACAGCGGCTCTCACTATTTGCCGTCCGTCCGCTCACTTCGCACGGCTCCCCTTCGGCCGCTCACCCTGCCTCTTGATCCTTGCCCCTCTCTCCCTCGGTCTGTCTGCATCTTCCCCCCTTTTTCCTCGTTCCCCTATTATCCGCCCTCTCCTCTCCTACCGACTGCGTCTCTGAACACAAAGCTGAAGCAGACAGCCCGCGTCTCCGCGGCATCGTCCTGCGCCACGAGAGCCTCATAGTAACGTACTGTTGACAAGGGCGCGCGCCGACTATTTTCAGGCAATTAGAACTAGTTAAGAATGAGCGAAGCTGTTTTTAACTGATCTAGCAAAGAATCCTTTGACGGCCATATCACAGCGTCTGGCTAAGGGACTTTGGTGTGCTCGGGATCATGCTTGATGTAAAAACAGCAGAAAGTATTGAAAATGTGCTACCTAGCTTAGAGGAGGAAGTCGTGCCGTATTTGATGAGGAAAAAAAAAATCGCATCCAGGCAGCCGCTCTCCTCGTGCTTGATGGCCAGAAAAGGGGACGGGGATAGATTTTTAAACGGTCACATCGGTTTTTTTCTATGCCTTTGTTCGTGGCCTTTGAATATTTCCGTCATTCCCATGGTGCCCCCTCCTCTTCCTAGTCCTCATAAAAGCGTTTTCGGAAAGTCATCTGAATCACAGGAATCAAAATAATCGTTTGGGAGGCTGGGAAGGAAAAACGGAGGATTTCATGAAAAACGGAAGGTCAAGTTGCTCTGGCCCCAAGCAAGTCCTTCCCCCCGTTGATCATCAGCCGCTATTGTGAAAAATCTTTAAGCCTGAAAAAATCTTTTATTTTGAGGGCTGTGACCTGCCCTCAAGTCAAGAGGCCTCAAATAGCTTCTCCCCTTGCCTGCCTCTGCAGCTTCTCTGAGGCACTTCCTGTCCCCCCAGGCATGTGGGGATGGAAGTCACTTTTTATGGCATGCCTCCGTTTCACAAGGGCAGGCCCCAAGCCAGTTCCTTTTAAAGGATCAGGAGTTCAAAACTCAGGAGTAGAGCCTGGAGGAAAAAGTTTCCAAAAAAGAATGATTGATAGCTCAGCAAATACTCAAACGGGAGATGTGGCAGGAAGGAGATGTCGCTGCCCCGCAATGTGACTTAAAAGTAAAACGGGGTGAGACTCGCGCCTCGACGGCCCCACTGACCAGACAGCTTACATTACAGCTGACTTCTTCCATCTCCTCCAAGAAAACGAGTTTCAGTAAAACGGTCCAAAAGACGTGTGACTCTCCCGATCCCGTTCAGTAAGAGAACAGGTGAGAGTGACCATCAGAACACACATGGGCCAAACAGGTGACCGGTGACCTACTGTCGGAACCATTATTCAAATCTGTGACTTGTATCTCGGTCACTTGCCAGAGGATTAACTGCACAGTGTCCAGGCTGCGGTATCAGTGGCCACATGGCTGACACACTGAGTTTTGCCTTGTACACCTCATGTACATTAATTAACGTTAGTTCTGTGAGGAATAAAAAATATATTAACGAATAAATCAGTGCTAATATTGTGTACTTCAGTCCATCACCAGGCAGAGTCTTAATGCACTTGTTAAAACGTACTTCTAGAAGTTGCTTTTGCTCTCCTAGGTCAGACACTTACAACCTAGCTGTATTAGTTTGGGCAATTACTGACTCCCAAGCTTCGGGTCCTTCATCGCAAAATGGAGATTAAGAAAGATAACTTAGACCGAGCGTCCAGCGCTGCTCTTGGCACACAGGAATTGCTCGTATTACAGTTCTAGAAGGTATAGTCATGGATAATGCTGTAAAAATATCAGAGTAAAACTCAGCGTTTACAGGCCATGCTTTAGGTTCCATGCGGAAACCAAAAAAAGTTTCTAGAATGAAGAGAGAAAAATAAAAATTGCGACTGGAATAAGCTATCAAACAAGATGAGTACAGATATTCTGTTACATATTTCAATGGTGAACGCTAATAATTATTTAAATGGCTTAAATGAAAAGAAATACTGACACATTTTTAATGTACATCTTCTCAATATAAATATGGGAGCAAATTTTCTCCTTTGATAAATGTGCTATAGGAATTATGAAATAAAATTTTTAAATGTCACAACAGAAACTCAATCTGAATACATGAACAGAAAAATGCATCAAAGAAAGCTCTAGCACAAGGAGGCACAGGCATTCGGGGGAAGATCAAGGAGCTGGGGGAAAGTTCATGAAATCTCAGTTCCCAGAGCCTCGGCTTAGGCTGATAATCAGAAGAACTTTCTTTCGTATGCGCCAGCCGATGATTAATAAAATGATGTCAGTAGGAAAAATAAACAGTAAGATAAACTTTAGCACGAGGCATGCAGGCTCATCCACAGTCCGATCCTGTCACCCAGGGTGGGTGGCTAGGGGCCATGTCACCCAGGGCCACCCAGGTGGAAGCCACCATGTCCCTCACGCTCGTCCCCCATGCTCGTCCCCCGCCACCCCCGTGACACGCACGGGGTCTCCCTACAGACACGCATGGCCCCTGGGGCCCCTGCCGGAAACCCTAGAAACACGCCGCTCTGGTTTGGGAGCACGTGGCGGAGGTGGGCGCACTGACCAGGAACCGCCACGCAGCACCCACGGAGCACCCACAGAGCACCCACGCGGCACCCATGCGGCACCCCCGGAGCACCCATGTGGCACCTACACCCACATGGCACCCACGCAGCACCCGCGGAGCACCCACGGGAGGCAGGGGGAGCACCCGGGCGGGGCGCGGCCACATCTGCTCGGAGCGCAGGGGCCGGAAACACGTGTGATGCCACCAGGCTAAGCTTCAAATGTTAAATTATTAAATAATGTCATCTAAATATTTAATGAGTAGTTTTATTAAATGTTAATAACAATGTGTTATATTTTAAGTTATTATAAATGTATTTCATACAAATGTACTTCTTATGTGGAATGTGTATTACATCTATAATTTATTGTAAATAAATAATGTAAAATATTTAATTATAAATAAAACGAATTTGAATAATAGAATTAAAATTAAATTTTTTTTCTCATCTCACTTACGTAACAGGAAAAAATATCAGTTAAGTGACCTTGGTTTTCAGTGTGGAGCGTAGGCTTGAACGCTGGTCAAGTACTAAATGGCGGATAATCTCCTCCCCCTCAGAACATTGCATTTTAAAGCAATTAAGAAAACTCTGCTGGCAAACTCTTTCTTTCCTGTGCCATCAGCTAGCTCCTGACTGGGGAAGTAAGCGGGAAGAGCACGGGCATCGAGTTTGCATTTAGAAAAAGAACGAGAACCCAATGATCTTTCCGATGAAGTTTCTAAGGAGTAAATCTTAACGTAACGCTGTTCTTGCCTTGAAAAGGCTTTTCACGGTTTTTTAATGAAAACTACAGAGGAGGGGGAAAGAAAGCTCTTGTCCTTTTGATGTTTCAGAGCCACAGTGTAGAAGGACGTGTCCAGGCCACGCATTAGTTAGTTCTCCTCAGCTATAAGTGACCCGCTGACACAGAGTGGCTTTAAAAATACACTCAAGGCCCTAGATGAAAACATCCAGTGAGTTATTTCTTCTTAACCTCTGCAGCATGAAGTCGACCTTTTAAAAGAAGAATTTTAATATGAATGATCGTATTTTAGGACTGAAACTTTGATGCACACCAATTTCTCAGTTGATGAATTTTTGCGTGAGTGGCTTTATCATGAGAATGATTATTTATTGCCTGGGTAAAAAGAAAAAAAAATCAGACTTTTTCACGGCGTTAGAATCATTTAAATAACTCAGACTAATTTAAAAATTATATTGATAGAACTCGGAATATATTCTTTTTCAAGCTTGGCTGAGAGGCATTCAAAAACACATCAAGGATAAAATTTCTCAGTTATTATGTTTATTTCTATGGCAGCACCGGCCCTGTGAGGGAGCCAGCCCGGCCCAGCCCGGACTCCTGATTTTTGAGATGCGCTAATGCTGGGCCTGCTCCACTCAGCCCAGACCGGAGGGTGTGGACATCGCCAGGGCACCGTGGCATCCCCTGCATCCCAAACCGACCCTCCCATAATTGCTAACAGTTGTATTTTGTGAAATGATTTTCCCCCTTTTTTTCCACTGTTGGAACTGAGTTTGGATCTTCGATATACTTCTGTTATTGTGAAGACATAATTAAACCTTGACTCACTTACTCGGTCAAAAATTCATACCATTTTACTTTGATCCAGGTTTCGTGTGAGAGCTGGTATTTACTAGCAGCTGCCGTATGCGATTACACTATCAGTAATCGGATTGCCTTGGCTGGCGTCCATTCTCTCCCTTCTAGACGGGTAGCTGGAACCATCTGTTCGACTCTTCCGAGCCTCCACGTTCTCACCTGATGTGATAACTAACTCTTAGGACTGTTAGGTAGCATGGCGTAGTATTTGGGATAGCGCCTGACACACGGTAAACAGGAAGTAAACGCCAATTATGATCAATATTCTGTGAGACCGGTAGGTTATATTATGCATCTTCCCTGGAGGAGTACGTTCCACCGAGATGCAGAAATTCTAACTAGCTGAATCCAGAGACCTAAAGGCTCTGGATGACATGAGGCAGGGAAGAAATGAGGTCGAATTCTGGGAGCAGAAGTGAGAACAGCGAAATGAGCACGGGCGTGAAGGACGGCCTCACCCGGCAGATCCGAAGGAAGTTAGACAAGAAAAAGGAGAAAGAGCAGCGTGAAGACGGGCAGGCGGTTCTGGAGCGTACTTAGATTTTTACAAAGTATCGAGTACATTGTTAAAAACTTTAACGACAGGAGCAGAGGAAGGGCAAGCGCTGCCAGCTCAGGGATGGTTGCCCTAGAGCGTCAGAAAGGAAAAACAGAAAGTGGCTGGTGTTTACCAATCACTCAAGAATTAAGACGTTACCTTAATTCGGGCATCGAACAGTTGAAGACAACAGCCAGATTGTCAGAAAGATTTTCGAGACAAAGAGTAGGACCTGAGATTTTGCTCAAGGTCAAGGAAGAATTCGGCAGAGAGGCATGAAAAACAGCATTTCTGCGGAAAATCGGGCGCGTGGCGGCAGAGAGGGAAGACTGTGCAAGTGCATCGGACACCCCAGTCCAGCAGGGCGGAAGGGTCCAGAAAAGACAGGAGGCAGATAAGATTGGGGAGTAAGGTCGTGGGTGGAAACTGAGAAATTGATGAATGCAAGGAGCTCCGTTCCACGCTGTGGACTTGCTGGACGCTGCGCGTTTGGCCGGCCTGCTTGTTTTTACCTGAACAGCGGCATGATCCGGGCGAGGTCCTAGTGAAGCCGTTTAGGAAGCTGTTGTGACGGATCCGGCATCAGCCGAAAAGACTCAGGATGGAGCAGAATGAAATTGCCTCGCGCCTGGTAGAACGGCCGTGACAACGAAGACCAGAGACCACAAGTGCTGGCGAAGATGTGGAGAAAGGGGAGCCCTCGTGCGCTGGGGCTGGGCGTGCAAAGTGCTGCAGCCACCGTGGACAACGGGGTCGGGTCCTCGAACAGGAAACGCAGACCCAGCGCGTGCCCCGGCACTCCCACGTCGGGGCACGTATCCAAAGGAAATGAAGACATATCTGCACCCCCACGTTCACCGCAGTGTGATTCGCAACAGCAAAGACGTACCAACAGCCTAAGCGTCCAGAGATGGATGCGTGGATAGAGGAAAATGTGATACGCGAGATATTTTATACACGAAGGAAATCCTGCCGTTCGTAGTGACGTGAATGCATCTGGAGGACATTACCCTGGGTGAAATAAGTCGCACACCGGACGCAGAAAGACAAAACCTGCACGATCTCACCTGTACGTAGAAGCTAAAGTAGCCGAATGCGATGAGGGTGTCGAATGGCAGGTGCCAGGCAGCACGGGCATCGGGGAGACAAAGTTACAGTTACTCGGGATCAATAATCCCGGGACTCTGAGGCACAGCATGGTGACTGCAGTTGATAACGCTGTATTGTATACTTGAAATTTGCTATTTCAAGAAAAAGTCGAACTTATGTGTTCTCACCGCACACACAAAGTAACTGTCGGCTGATGGATGGGTTAATTAGCTCGATTGTGGTAATCATTTTATAATATGGACATAAATCAAAACATCATACCGTACACCTTAAATATATATTGTTTTCAGTTGTCAGAAAAATAAGATCCGTAGAAGAAAAGAAGAGGAAAGGAAATGCCTGAAGGAAAATGAAAATAACCATTTTCGTTCAGAATATCAGATTTCGTGAGTGACGGAGGGAGCGATGTCTTACAGGTTTCTCGGCTGAATTTTGCGGGATCACGGTGACAGCATGATGAGCTACAATCCAGATGTGGTGTCACATCTGAGGGAGGGTTAAGAGGAGACTGTCCCCAAGCCCTAAACACACCCACCTGACATCACGAAATCAGCAGTGGACAGTTCCCAGCCCACCTTTTGGGGGTGCAGTTTCGATTTCCTCTGAATCTCTACGGAGACAGGGATAACAGCCGTTTTCTCCTTCTAAAAATCTTTTTTTTTTTTTTAATGCTACCACAAACGTAACGATTTCTTTAGCAACTGTGCTCGTTTTGTGTCCCCGGGCCCTGTGGCTCTTTCTCGGGAGAGAGCACGGAGCTGCTCGGCTGCTTCTGTGATCGAAAGCAGTCCTGCCTTCAGGCCCGATGCTCCAATTGTCATTTTAATTTATCCACCTGCCACTCAGCGAAACACTGTTAAAGCACGGGAAAGTTTAAACCCATCATTTACAGCTGCACCTGTCAATGACTGTCTTCTGTGCTTGTCACAATCATTTAAACTGCACCTGATGGCGTATACGATACCGCCAGGAAATTGGGTAATCAATCACGAACGTATATATTTTGACAGTGGTGTCTGGAGCCCACGGGTTCCAGGACGCGTTTTTTCAGAAACAAGAATTCATGGCTCTTCAATCATGAAATAACAGCAAAGTCACCCAAAACAGTCTTCCTCGGTCCTTGTGATTTAAACACGTCTCAGGAGGCAGAGGGGCTGGATGTGACTGAAACATCTTTTCTTTCTTCGGTGAAATGTTCTCCGGGGGCCAAGGCAGTAATGGTAGCTTATAGCAGGCAGGAATAGGGTGTCACTCAGAGGGAAGAAAATGCATAGGATCATTAAATAGATTTATTTAAGTTCCGCTTATAAAGAGAGCAGTGGTGCAGGACTTTATAGCCGATGATATTTCAAAAGAGTGCTATCAGCACTTCCACTGCTATCTAATTCGTTCACGTACTAAAGCATCACATTAAGTCAAATGTCACAGTCCGTATCCGTTTTACTTTGAGAATCGGTATCATTACACATCACAGGCAACCTCCCCGCCCCAATTTGATGACATCATTGATTATCATAAATTAAGGTAGTTAAAAATCAATCTATCATTTGGTATATAAATATATACAGAGAGAGGGAGGGAAGGAGGGAGGGAGAGAGAGAAAGAGACAGAGACAGACAGAGAGAGAGAGAGCACCTATTTGCTCATTAAATTTAGTCAACACAACAAATAGGATGTCATACAGGCTACGTGTGTATTTAAGATGAAATGGTATTAAAATTGTGACTTAAATAACATTGGCTAAATAACCTAACTGCACCTTGTAATCTTACCTAGAGCAATCCTTAATTATTTTGAAAAAGGCAAGTCTAATGAAAAGTCCTTTAAAATCTACGGAGGATTTATGATTGCTTTCTATCCCAGAATTCTAAATTAGCTAAACTAATTTATAGCTCTCAAATACCCCTACAGAAGAAAATTAATAACTAAACTTGGCATACGTAAAATCTCACTTATGAGAAGAACTAATCTAAAGTAATGTTATGGAATCAAATTTAAAACAGTTGAAAATATGACGAGTGTATGTTTTCTTATTACCGTAAGCTCTACTTTCAAGAACCATGAGTTTTTTTTTTTTGGTGTCACGTCACATCGGAAAGGGTAAGTATATCGTCTGACTGATGAAAGGTATATTTATTGAACGCACATACGAATAGCATAGAAATGGTAGCTGAGATTATTTAGATGTCATATGTGGAAATATCGCATGAAGAGAATACTATCGATTCCATTTGAAATAAGATCTAAGTCTCACATACTTTTAAAATCTGTTCTGAAAACAATCACTCACCAGAAACAATGATGCGAAATAAAATGCTTTGATTTCATTCATTTGAAATCAGCCCACTCCAAAGGAAAGAAAACTACTTGGAGGAAAGAGACCCCTTCTTCTCCTAACTTCATAAAATGTACCGGAAGCTGACTTTCCCCTCGCAGCATACTCGATTACCTAAATCATTTCCTGGCAGTCAGCGGCATACTCTTCTTAGGAGGTTCAAAGTATCGTTTAGCTGTTACTTCTGTTGTTCAATGAATCTTTACTGAATCTCGCATAGAAACAAAATAGATACTGTAACTCTTTGATTCCTGGAAAACTGGGACACGGAGATGTGATGTAACCTCCATAAAGACACACAGCATTCCGGCATCTATTTTTCAGAATGGAATCCAGCCTCGGGCTTTTGCTTAAAAAGCTGCCAGTTTCCTGCATGCTGACATTTTATGTTCTCTCTTCAGAGTTTCATACTTATTTGAATCATCATGAATATATAAGCGATAGCTTAAATTATTCAGGAAAGTAATTATGTACATAAAAAGTTATTTATTGCTTTTAGAAGCATTGTGAATCCCAGATTTGCATAAAAGTTTTAAAGCCTCGTTTCTCAATTAAAGTCTTTGATTTCATCCAGCCAACCATGACTGGTCCTTATTTCATCAATCTCAAAATGTGACCTTTTCCACATTTCTGATGAAATTTCCAAAGTACAGAATTCTTTGTGATTCAGAAAATTGCCTACTTAACTCTGCAGAACCAGTCAGTCATCACGGTATAACCTACGCTGCCAAACGCTGGGAAAAGCCAGGCACCACTTACGCTTCAGGAGCTTATCGCGGGGAAAAAAAAAATGCATTGAGAAGCTATATTTTGGCATGCCAACTAAGATAGAAACTAAAATAAAAAATCGCCCCCAAATGTCTCATGGTTTTAGAAACTGTATTATTTCTCTGGTGAAAATTTCACTGGATCACATTCAAAACTTACCATTAGATCCTGCAGCCACCTTCAACTTCAAGGCGACATCACAGGTCTGCCCCAGCGATAGGATGCCCTTGACTTGGCTACCCCATCGTGTCAGTGAAACACGTGAAAGCTGGACCACTCGGTGAGACATTCCTCCCAGATGCCGGCTGAATTAGCATGTCACGCGGGCCGTATTTCACTGGAGCATGTGTTACGGCCCAATTGGATACTAAAAACCTTGAAAGCCTTTTAAAGAGTGAGGCTCTCTAGAGAAGTTATTTTTAAAACGTGCCCTTCATCCTGGGCCTTCGACCCTAAACTCCGTCAGCCCGTGGCAGGCTGAGAGCTGAGAGTAACTCCTCAGATGGGGGCCCCGCCCCAATGAAACGAAGCATTCACTCCCAGCTTTCTGCGGTCTCCAGGTTTGGGGTTGAAGCTCGTAGCAAGAATCCAATAGCATCACTGCCCTTTGTACGAGGACCAGCTGTCTGCTTTCGCGAAGGGCGTCAGTTCATGAGCCGAAGGACACCGCGTGACGACAGTGTCCGCTGCCGTGCTAAAGCCGCCTGCTGGGTCGGAACAGCTTCCCATTTCTGAGATTGAATATTGAGCTGCTTCGCACCTTACAAAGATCCAAACACCGAAGCGTCACAGCCGGAGAGTTTAGGAAGGTGTTTAGACATTGGTTTTGGGCAGTGACGGGTGAGGGCTGGCGCCAAATTATTTAGACTTAAATATCTAATATGCTGGAAAAATTCTGCAGCTCACATCGTTTTCGAGAAGACTGTTACCTGTTCAATGTGTAAACCTTTAAAGGTTGAACCGGAGGTTAAAAGTGGCCAAGATCCAGCCGAGAGACGGGAAATAGAAACCTCAGCAGCTATTTCACAGGAAAATTTCACATGAGGATCTATTAACTAGTAACATGGAGGTACCTACTTCAAAGGGTAAATGAGACCGCAGAAGGATATTGGAATGGAAGGCCTTGGGACCCACGGCTATTGCTGTGGCCGAGGGACTCCGGGGCAGGAACGCGGACGGCGCGTCTCCCCCGGGCCGAGCGTCACAGCCACTGCGGAGACCGTGGCTGCCGCCGGAGGCGTGGGGGGAAGCGTGTCGGGGCGCCGCTGGGCTGGGGATACTGAGCGGGCACCCCCTGCTGGGGCGCCAGTTAGCATGGACGGTCCCCGCGTGGTGCTGACCCCCGCCCCCCGCTGCCACAGCCTCACGTGGGCACAGACCAAGGAGCGACGTCCGCGAGACCCGGCTCCACGATCACGGAGCAAACGTCCGGAACCGGGGACTGAGCGCCGAGAGGCAATAAGCCGATATTTATCGGGAGGAAAATCCAGCCCCACGCGGCAATCGTGACGGTCTAAAATGCTAATACGAGTATCGGGCGCTTGGAAATCCTAATGCAGACCTTTTGGTTTCTTCCAAAAAGTAATGACAGTAAATATTACAGCAGCAAGTTGCAGAGATGTGAAGCATTCGATGCGAAACGCATCTCCCGGGCGGCTGTGCCTTTTCGGAGCTCACGGTGCAGTGGGGTGAAGGGGGAAAGGGGGTGACAGGGCCGCGTGTCCGGACGGAAGGACGAGCGAGGAGCGAGGAGAACGAGACGCGCCCGTTTGCGGCTACGTCGGGCTCAGACCCGGAGATGGTTCCGGCGCCGACGCTCCTGGGACGAGTCACCGCGAAAACTGCGGCGTCGAGAAATTCAGACGAATTCGATCCCGCCCAAAGCGGGGGGCGGGAATGGCTGCTGGATGGAGCAGAGGGGCTGGTCGCGAAGGGAAGGGCGAGCGGGAAGAAAGCCGTAGAGACCGGCCATGCGGCGGGAAGAGCGGAGAGCCCGGGAGCGTGAGTCCCGCAAGATGCAGAAGGGCCGCCGGCCAGCAGTGGCCCGCGGGGGGCCGGGCACCCCGCTCGCGGGCCGGAGCTCGGCCTCCGGGAATGGATGATGCGTTTCAACAGGGACGACGGAAGCGCAGCGCCCACGGCGGGATGCGGGGCAGGAGCGGGGCCCCGCGGCGGGATGCGGGGCAGGAGCGGGGCCCCGCGGCGGGATGCGGGGCAGGAGCGCGGCCCCCGCGGCGGGATGCGGGGCAGGAGCGCGGCCCCCGCGGCGGGATGCGGGGCAGGAGCGGGGCCCCGCGGCGGGATGCGGGGCAGGAGCGCGGCCCCCGCGGCGGGATGCGGGGCAGGAGCGCGGCCCCCGCGGCGGGATGCGGGGCAGGAGCGGGGCCCCGCGGCCGGTCGTGCGGAGGGGCGAGCACACGTCCCCCGGGAGCCGGGAGCCCGCGCCGCGCTGGGAGGAGGAGCTGCGGTCCCCGAGCGCCAGAGGCCGCGAGTCCGGCCGGCCCCTGGGAGACCGCGGGGCACGTCGCAGAGTCCGCGTCCTCGGCGTGTGTTTATTTTTGGCATTTGGTGCAAAGGATGCTCTCGAGGCGGCAGCAGCGCCGATGTGAAGATTTTCACAGCCAGGAACTCGGGTTGGGGGGTGATGTCCCTTGTCCAAGCCACGTCTTCAAAACGGCCAGATGTTTGCATCTCTCGCTGTCACCGTCCCAGTGGGCTTGCCAGGTGCATGGGGATGTTTCTAGAAAATAAAGTTTCACACCCGTGGTCGCTTTATAATCCTAAATTGGAGAGTATATACACATGTACATGCTTTAATCCCGCTGGACCAGAAGACAGAAGTGAAGACTGAACACAGTTTCAGAAGTGTGTGCGTGACCGTCCTTCCTAAATTGGTCACAGCGGACCTGAGGGTGACGAGTCCCCTTCAGGCCCGTGTCTGCAAACTCCCCGTGTTGGCTCAACCAGAAAGGGAAATAATTCTTGCATTTCCCTCCTCCCCCTCTCGTTCTCACTCTTCACACACTTTCAGTTCGTCGTGCTCTGAGGCGTGAGCAGCGAGCCTGGCTCACGGCAGGCCCGGGCCCGAGACCAGCGCGGGTGAGCCGGCTGGGCGGGTCGTTCTCACCTTCGAACCTCTTGCCCAGCTGCCAGGCCCTGGCCGGCAAGTAGCCTGGCATTTTATAAATTCTGAAGCTTCCTCATAGCCTCTCTCCCATTCCAAAGGTCCTTGGTACTAAATTGAGTATTTTGTCAATGAAATTTAAACTAAATAGCTTGTTTCCCCGGTTTTGAATTTTGAACTTGTGCGTGCGTAAGCCATGTTCTGCCAATACAGCCACAGCTCCCCGTACCACACTTGCCATCAGCAGAAGGCCCCAGTAGTAGTCATGATTGGCAGGTGTCTGTTAAGAAACTATTCAAATGCCCCCTCCTTGTGCTACGAAGTTTATTAATATTCCTCAGATTATATTTTTATGAAGTTTCGTGATAGAAAATAAGAAATACTTTTGTGTGTTAGACTACTCATATGAAGCTGGTATTACGACTTCAGAAGGATTAGATAAAATGGATCTCGTAGATCGCAAAACCCAATGAGTTGCGATTTCTTCTTCTGTAAATGAAAAAGTTTAAATGAAATTCCAAGAAAGTTATTAGGTCTCATTTAATCTTCAGCAATAAAAGAAAGAGTATATGTGTGTGACTTTAATCAATTACTTTACCAATTCTGATTTCTTTTTAAATTTTGAGAGCAAATAGAAGAAAGATACCTTGAAAAGCAGAAGAAAAGTCTACCAGAATTAAAAAGGAAAATATAAAGTATTTTTTTGTGTTAAATATTCAAAACTATTGTTTCACTTTTCTACAAAGTCAAGTACCTCCCCCTTGCCGTGACCTTCCCCCAAATAACAGAAACTTCATCATTTATTGGACACTGAATTTATTCTCATTTTATTTTCAGTGGCCTAAGAACAAGATTGTCATACAAAACTACCAAATGAAAATCGCAAAAGTTCCTCCTTTAAAAACCAAAATAGATTAGCCGTGAGCATAACAGCATCACTGGCTCGTGAGGGTGGAAAGAATCTTTTTTTTAATGTGAAAGACAAGATCTTCTTCTGGCAGGAAAATTGTAGGATACATAAAATACTTTAGAAATCTAGATATGACTCCTGGAAACAGCCATTTTTTGACAGCTAATTTCTCATGGAGGTTCACAGAGAAAGAGAAAGAAAAAGGAGAGGTTTTTTTTGTTTTTGCGGGGTTTTTTTGTTTTTTGTTTTTTTGTTTTTTTTGAATGAAAGCGATAAAATCTGCAGGAGGGGGAGAAAATGAAGAAGGAGGCAGGAACCAGCAAGGAAAGCCCTGTGACATGAACCAGACCTGCCCGTGGTGCCGCGTGCGTCTCCTTGAATCTCTTCCTCTTCCTCAGAGATCCGGCTCAATTTTACAGCTCATGACCTGAGCCAACAACAGCCAGGGCATGCCTGCTACAATTCCACACCGTGACGACAAAAGCAGGCTTGTCCTGATTACCAAGATCTGTCTGTGCATCTCGTTGCATCTTTCACCTGACAGGTAAAATTGAGTTTCTGGCGGCAGACAGTGGGACCAGAGGTCAAACGATTCGCGATGCTTAGCTACCACTTGTTCCTGTAAATACGCCTCAGCAGTCAGGATCTGGCGAAAAATAAGCAGATCGGACAAGATCATTTAAGCAGCCGTGGAGCAAAACGAAAGTGAATTCTTTTTTCTCGTGCATTTTTAAATCTCCAGGAGGCTGTTGAATTTTTGAAGTATCCCCTAAAGGTATAAGGCACACCAGAA
Organism: Pteropus medius; assembly: GCF_902729225.1. NCBI lineage: Eukaryota > Metazoa > Chordata > Mammalia > Chiroptera > Pteropodidae > Pteropus > Pteropus medius. Next base: position 12,545,484 of record NW_024350926.1, read on the forward strand.
ATCACCCCTGTCGTCTGCATTAGAGACACATTTATTATTAGTCCATGTGTCATATTTTCCTCTTGCTATTAAGCACCACTGTCTAAGGTTATCATATAAAAAGAGAGCGTCAGAAAAAAAAGATTATGAAACGTAATTACCATCGCTCGAGTGTCTGTCAGCAGATGAATGGATTAAGGAGACATAGTCCACACACAAGAGAATGTTATTCAACCATGAGAACATCCTGCCATCTGTGACAACAGGGATGGACCTGGAGGGCCTTCTGCCAGGTAACATGAATCAGACAGAGAAGGACATGATCCCTCTTTTCTGTGGAATCTGAAGAAAACGAACCCAGACACAGAGAGTAGGATGGTGGTGACCAGGGCCTGGAGCGGGGGACATGGGGTCTAAGGGCAGCGATGTCCAGTTATAAGATGAATCTACTCTTAAAAATAATTGAACGTAAGGTAAAATGGTGACTACTCATGACACATGAATAAAAGTAGCATAGCTTTAAATAAAAAGTGGCATGTATGTGTATGTATATAGTGTTATATTATCCAGTCATAAAAAGGGATGAAATTCTTTTACGTGCTTCAACGTGGATAGTAACCGAATTAAACCAGACCAAAAAGGACACATCCTGTACGGTCCCACCCCCGAAGTGCCTAGAACGAGCAGATTCGTAGAAACGGAAAGCAGAGAGGCGGTCATGGCGTGGGGGGGCGGAGGGGTGTCAGTCTCTAAGGACACGGAGTTTCACTTCGGGACAAAGACAAGTTCCGGGAATGGGCAGTCAACATGGTAAGTGTGCTTTAGGCCACCGAATTGTATACTTAAAAAAAGGTTAACATGGTAAATTTTATGACAATAAAAAAATAACTGACTAAACGTTAGAAAGAGTACTTCCTCGTAGTACAGATACTCCCTTCGCAGTGAGGCGAAGCGTGGGGAGGGCTGCTCCGTGTCGTGAAGAACAAACACTCCAGGCGCGGGTCTGCAAGATTTTCACCCCGGCCTCGGCTCCGTCACGCACCAGCGATAAAAACGTCAGCAAGTCCTTCCCACTGTAGTGTCTTCCAGTTACAGGAGCCAACAGGGTCGTCGTGAGGACTACCCTTAAAAAGAAATAATGCATAGAGAGTGCTTTGTAAAATGCAACCGCTACACAAGCGAATGGGGGAAATTTTATGAGCTATTATTCCTTTAAGGGGCTTGGTCATCATAATCTTATCGCTGAAACGCACTTGCTGATTCCTATTTCTATAACCTAAAATAGTCAAGTTATTGTTGGTAAGATTCAGCCAGACTGGCTTTTTAAAAAGCTTTTCTCTATGTAAAGTATTGAATCATAAATTTTTAGAATTAAAAAAAAAGCTGAATTTCTGAGGAAACCCGTTTCTGTTTACCATTATTATGGCGAATGGACCATTAGTCTTATCCATTTATGTTATTTTTATCCCTCTGTTCATTATTTAGCCTCGTCGTACACACCTTAGGAAGAAGGGTTAACTATATTACACATTATATCTCTTCTAGGAAAAAAAGCGGACTGCGATCGTATTTAATTTCAAGTATTGAAAAAAATTTAGTTTGCTACCTGCTCTCATCTTCCATTTAAAACCGTGCATCTGTCTCTGCACTGTTTGGCTGTATCTAGTCGTGCGACATGGCACTGTATCCAATGAGACGTCACCCTATAAAATTCTTTAGATACATAATTACGTGGAAAAATAAATATTTTAAAAGCAACCTAAATCTCTTGTTCTAGCATCATAAATTAATGCCAAAATCAATGGGGTGGAAATGAATGTCAACTAACTTTTTGTTTCTTCCCTCAGTGGTTATGTCTTCGACTACGATTACTACCGAGACGACTTCTATAACCGGTATGTAACTTGTTCGTCTTTGTTTCCCTTTGATTTAAATTATCTTTTATCTCTTTCGCACATTTCAGTCACAGGCATTCTCGATCCATGTGTTTAAAATAATATTTTTTAGTAAAACTAAAAGAAAATACTAAGTCTGCAGAAACACAGATTCGCCAGATTTTCCCGTTTTTATTATACTTACTTGAGTTTGCTGCGTCGCCGACTTTCGGGACGTGGAAGGTGCTTAAGCCTAACATCTGCCTTCTGATGTTCGGATAATATCCCAGAGATTTAATTAACCAATAGTATTTTCCAGATCTGCTGTTGACTTTGAATTCATGAACCTTCTAAAGTTCATCTGCTTTCGTATGACACTTTGAAAATGCGGGGTGGGTTAGCTTTGGTAAAAATCATGGACAGGTCCTGCTTTGCATCGTACTGTGGGACCGCGAGAGCAAAACATGCAAAGCAATGTGGTCAGTGGGGGCGAGATGGGATTTTTTTCACGACCTTGGAAAATGTTTGTCAAAATATCAAAAACTCTCCTACTATTGGTTATAAGTATATAGGGAATTTACAATAAGACTAATACTGATTTAGCACACTGTAATTTAAAAAGGTAAAAATATTGAGAACTAGCGTGTGTTATTGGTTTGTACAAAAGACCGATTTATCGAAGTCGTCACGCGGGGCTTGCTTGCCGATGGCGCCGCTGCTCCTCCCACGGGGAAAGCTGCCGGACCCCAGCCTAGGGGCTGGGCAGCCGGGGCACCTGTCGAGGGCTGTGTCCCTGGTTCTTCTGAGTGCAGTGTTTTTGCCAGGGTCCCTTCTTCTCGGGCACCTCCGCCTCTTCCCGTCACATCACGGCTTCGCTCGTCCGTGTCGGTCTGCTTGCTTGGCCTCCATTCCTCCGGCATCTCAGACGGAAGCCGGTCAGCAACCCCGTCTGCTGTTTCTCCTGTAATTCCGTGACATTTCCTTTGAATTCCGTCCCCGTGTCACCGCACGTTCATCTTTGCTGACCAGTTCCCTGTCCGGGTTACCCGTTTTTACAAAATACCATATGGTTTATCATGAGACGACAAGAGACAATACAACCCCACGCTCTCAGTCATGTGTGACCGGGGTGACAGACGCTCAATGACCAGGAGCGACGTGACTGCTGACTGTCATTTGCTTAGTGATTTGTGCACTGAAGACCCGGCAGCAAAGTTTGGACTTTGGGAAATTACTCACAGTTATTGTCGCCGCTGAAATTTGATTGTTGCTGTTGAGACATTGGGGTTATTTAACTAAACATCGGTGGTTGACATTCAGAGATAGATATGCAAAGTGAGGACACTTTGTATATCTCTACGTAGACAATGGACACACAAAAAAACGAGGTGTCTTTTAAGCCTTTAATTATAAGTTCTATTCAAACAAAAATTCCCAGTACATATATACAATGGAATATTACTCAGCCATAAGAAGAGATGAAATACTGCCATTAGCGACAACATGGATGGACCTTGAGATAATCACGCTAAGCGAAATAAGCCAGACAGAAAAGGTTGAAAATCACATGATATCACTGATATGTGGGATATAAACCTAAAAGCAACAAATGAACAGGGACATGGACATTGGACTAGTGGTTACCAGAGGGAAGGGGAGAGAGGCAGGGGGAGGGGCAAAAATAAATAAAAATCTTTAAAAAATAAATAAGTAAATAAAATATTTTTAAAAAATTCTCAAGACATGAAAGGGCAGAGTCAGGAGAAGGGTTTGTCGACATTTAAGTTGGGAAGAAACTCCGTGAGCCCTGGTCAGGGCCTCTGCTCCAGCCATGCGGGTCTTCCCCAGCTGTCCTCGGTTCCAGGGAGCACGGGGTCCCCCAGCCCCAGGCCTGGCCCTGGGCTGTCCCCGCTCCTCCCTCCTCTGTCGTCACCCAGGGCAGAGGGCGACAGGAGAGCCACTCTCAGACTCATCAGGCTCCTCCGTTCCCCCCTCCAGCACCCAGCGCCCCTCCTCCCGGCTCTGCGTGCTGCGTCCCTCTCTGCGATGACAGCCTTTGATGGGCGGCCACCTCCCTTCGTCCCCGAGAGCAGGAAAGGTACATGGCTTCGCTTGTCCGTGTGTGCTCCGGCACGTCCATGAAGCCTCACACGTAGCGGGTGCTCGATTTGTTATTATTTATTCATCTCCTTACATTTAGAAAGATTTTGGTTTTCCCAAGATCACACAGTTAACTAGTGACAAAGCTATAATCATAACCTATTTTTTTTAGATTCGATAACCGGCTGCGTGAATGTGGGAGGGTTGGCGGGGGGCACCTCAGTGCACGCAGTTCGGTAAAGGAAGCTGCCTTCCCCAGATGGGAGCCGGAGCCACGGCCACCATGTTTGATGGCTGAGGTAGCCAGCTGCCTCACTCGCTATGCCTCCACGGCCAGGTAGGAATTTTTAAGGATGATTTTCTCAAATCGTTTCCATCATTTCTACAAAATATATTATTTTAAATATTAACTAGCTTATAGTAACTTATACAAAAAAAAAAAATGATTCAAGGTCTTGGCAGCAGCATTACGATAACCCCATTCACTGTTAAGAGAAGATGACACTTAAGTGGTCTCCAAGCCATTTGAACATTTTCATTTTCGACGACGTTAAAGACGGATTCTAATACGGCTTTTGTTTCAAGTCTCTACGCATGAAGTTTTAAATTAGTATGCGCTGTTTCTTCGTCTGTCACTGTGAAACGGCTTTAGCATTTTCATCTCTTCGGTATGTTCTAAGATGTGACTTTCTTCCACATCTGAAGGATTTCTAGCTAAAATGGAGTTTGGCCTAGATGGCGAGAGACCCGAGTTCTGGACAAGTAGTCAGGCCTTTCATTTTCTCACCTTTAAAAGGGAGCCAACATCTGTATTTTTTTTTACTGTGTATAAATTATAGATTAATGAAATCGTTAATTAGGTTAGAGATCATTAGATAGACGAATGGATGGACGGACGGACGGATGGACGAACGGACAGACAGACCTTACCTGCCAAAGAGCAAGAGCCCTAACCAGCCATAATGTTAGCCTGAAGCTTTCAGCTTACGCTGAACAATTTCCAGGTCACTCCCTCGTCTTACGCAGTCTGCTCGGCGGTAAGTGTGCAGATGAGCGTGCTTGGATTGCGGACAGACCGTCTGAGCAGCCGGTGGTCTCGTTTGCGTGTTTGCCATCGCGCCTGCCGCTGGTGGGGAGTTCCCTGTGAGCCCAGGTCCCCGTGAACGCCGGACCGTGAACCGGAGGCGGGACAATGTAGTCGCTCGCCAAGTCAGCGCTGACCGTCTCGCCCGCAGTGGTCCCTCGGAAGTTACAGTCTGCTTGTATTTATGGTTATTTTTTTTTTTTTTTACTCGTGTTGCAAACTTGGGCAAGTTATTTAATTCATTAAACCCTGTTGTCTCGTCCGTGAAGTGAGCACGGAATGAATTCCTGCCTCGCGAGGCTGAGGATTAAATGAAGTAGCATATGCGTGATGGTCGGCATCGTGCCTGGTAGGCTTTCGGTGCTTCATCAGCACTGGCTGCTCAGAACGGCCAGCGGTGACCGTCCCCAGTGATGGCGAATGGGCTTCTCCTAGTCATCTTCATGCAGAAGTGTCCCTGTGGATGAGAAGCGAGCAGAGGGTCAGCTGTCCTTCCAGAACGGTTCGTCGGATCGCCTCTGGACTATTCTGTGTGTCTTGTTGTCCTCCTTCTGCCCCCGATCAACTCCAGATGCAACTGAGCACGCGACCGGCAGAGAGAGAGAGCCTTTGGCCATTCCCTTTCACCGCGGGCTCCTGCATTTTGGGTCAGGACAACAGAAATCACCTAGTTATATTTCACAGGGACAGTCGCAGCTAACATCATCTAACCAGGTACTGAGGATCCGAAAAAGCAGCAGGAAAACTATGACACAATGGATTCCGCTAACCCTGGAGCAGCCACGCCCCCAGGGCTAGGGGATGGGAAGAGGCCGGCATGGTCAGATGCTGAGGTAGAAAAGGGACCTTTAGAGCTGGCACTGAGCGGGCACTTCTACTCGGCCATGCTGCTGTGTCTGAGCCCAGGGGGGCGGCCGTGGGGCTGGAACCCCGACCTCTTTGAGGGGTGCGATGACACTGTTCTGCCGGTGTTGCAAATGACCCAAACTGGATTCAGCCGCCACTACTGGAATGAATTGCTGCTTCTCCCCAGGCACCCAGGCTGGAGTGATGGTGACGAGAACAGGAAGCCAAAGCAAAAACAAAGCTGTTTGGGTACGTTGGCCCAGCAGTAACTTTCCCAAAGACTAAGTTAATTTCTATCCATAATTTCGGGGATCACGAAGTGTATCACTAAATAATAGACTTGAGTCGTTGTTCTAAACTTTTATCGTTTCGTACGATCCAAAGCATTGGCCAGTAATTTCCAGCATTCAATTGCATTTTCTTCTAAAAGGTCAAGTCTGGCTCCAAATGAAGGACGTTACATGTTATTAAAACGAAACATAAATATTTATACTCTTCCAAGTAAAGAAAAGGAGATACGTGCCTAAAATTACATTGAATTGCCCCAGGGAACATTTTCAATTTCTGAGATATTAGCAGTTTTAAGCCAGACTTTTTTCCACTATATCAGCAGGAGCACCGGGCGGCTTGTCACCTCCAGGAATGAGTAAACTTCTGATAACAGAGAAAAACAATGCCGTCGGCGCTTTACCGCACAGAAAACACATTACTCGTAAATGACTCACGCGGACATTGTTCCACTCCGGGACGATTCTGACCTCGTGTAAATTAACAGAAGGGAAGCCGACGGAGATGCAGTTAATGGAAAGGCGCCCCTGTCGAGTTGCCATTGTTTCAGATCATTGATTACAGAGCACAGTATATATTCATGAATATCGGAAAAACATATTAGCGAGCGGCAACGTCTGTTTCATTATGCAAATTTAAATTACCATCTGCTAGAGTGGCGGACACTTAAAATGTCTGGAGGCAGCAGCGTGGCACAGTTGGCGGCGGGTGTGACTCTGAAGCGGAGATGAGTTTCGGGGCCCGGTGGGCATGAGTTGGCTGTTTGCACTGGGGCGAGTCACCTCCTTTTTTACAGGTCTCTTTCCTGGGCAAAATGACTTAACAAAACCTACATTGCAGAATTATAAGAGTTAAATAATAGAATGTGGCTCCATAGTATACGGTTAGCACATCTGCTTTACACGCAGAAGGTCTTGGGTTCGTGCCCCAGTGGAGCCACAGTCCACGGCCTACAGCCATGTCCCCCTGAACAAGCCTGATGTCTGATCTTGGAAGCTAAGCAGGGCCGGGCCTGGTTAGTACTTGGATGGGAGACCACCTAGGAAGATCGGGTGCTGTAGGCATAAATAATAATTTTCAAAAAGAGAGTTAAATAATAAAAGAACCATTTTATTGCTACTCAAACGTGTTAACTTTCTGATTACCCAATGCTGTACGCAAGCAGTAGCAAACAGCGAATTTGTACAAAATAGGAAGATTATATTAAGGTCAAAATATTGCAAGAAAAGATCATTCAAGATTTCAATAGCTTGCCTTTAAAAGCATTTCCAAGAAGTATTTGCCCCAGATTGGGTTGGGAAGGTCACTAAAAATCTTGGGAAAGTTTCATGACCAAAAAAAAAAGAAATCAAATATTTACTGTCTCAAGCAAAACGTACCTTTAAAAATTATTTTCTGATTCAATGGTAACCAAAAGCTTATCTGAGGTCAGGGTGGAATTACAGACAGATTTTAAGAATTTTGGTAGTTCAAACTGTAGAAAACAGATACACTATATCTTTATACTACATATATTACAGACTATGTATAGTATAAAGTCGTTCCTGTGAATTTCAAACATATCCTTTCTTAAAAATAAAAGGGCACCTTAATTTGCTTTTTTGTATCTGTCAGAAGTCAAGCAAACTGAAGAGGAGGGGTCAAGGTTGGGTGGAGACAGGGGGACGATCTCTGGCTATCGATTTTCATTCACCTGCTCAGAGACCCCCGTGGGAGCATGGCCGAAAACCGGGGAGCCCAGTGGGTTGGCCCCCCATCTCAACCACATATTTTTGTTAGCATTAACCACGTAGAGACTATAAGAGTTGATCCGAGTACGTGAAGCGAAGAACTCTTTTCACGAGGGGAATTTGAAAGAAAATAAGGAACCGTCAGTGCTTTAAATCATCGTTTATCTAAAATGAAAGCTTCGTGTTCAGTGGCAAAATACTATGCCAATGCTGCATTTTCAAAATTTTTTCTCGAATTTTAAAACTGTATCAGTCGGCGGTGGAAAATAGGCACCGAGTCAAGTCCATCGGGCAGCGATTTATCCAGTTGTGGTTATTTCACCTGAGAAGAGGCACCGTGGCGATGACGTAAACAGCGGGACCACTGGGCAGGCACGAGAAGCTGTTTAAATATAAACCGAAGAGAATTGGCCAGAAGACGCGACTGTGCATTATCTCGTGCTTTCAATTACATGAAAAACATGGACACTAGTGGGAAAAGGTTTGGCGAACGATACTAATTGTTTTAGAGTGTGGTTTTTTCATGTGTTTTTCCTGAAAATGTTGCTTTATTATCGTTGATGCTTAATAATAACAACCTTTTAATGAAAAGCAAGTATTCAAAACTGTATTCATTTTATATGCCAACATGCCATTGAATCGCCTTTGTTGGAAAGAGCAGCTATCTGTTGACAGCTAATATCCTTATTCTTTCTAGAGACAAGTCATGTCTATTTTTATCAAGTTAATATGAAAATTATTTACCAGTTTTTAGCTTTTGCTATTTAATAAAATCACATGTCTCACATATTATTAAACAAAATTCCAAACAAGAAGTAGGCACATGAAAAGTAGAAGAAATGTTTATTAAATAAAACAGCTTAAATCTTCGCATTTCCTCGGTGGGTTGCTTTTATTAAAACACGACTACGTTTATTTTATTTACTGCTTGAGAGTAAGTCTTTTACATTCCTGTTTTACAAGAGACCTTGGGGAAGAGAGAATTATGTTTGGCTTCCTTATAAACCATTATCTACTTGGTCAGTCAATATTAGGGGAAAAACAGGATTCTTGGGTCTTTTAGAGCTTTTATTTTAAAATAGACCTTGGGGAAGGAAAAATGATGTGTTTGGCTTCGTGTAAATAGTTCTCTATTTGATCAGTAAGTACAGGGGAAACCATTATCCTGACTGAGCAATATTAGGTAAAATGAAGACCCATTAAAAAGAAGAAGAACTGTAATTCTAAGAGGTGAAGGAGCGAAAAGCTGAGAGGCAGGAGCGTTAAGCTCCTAACTCGCCTGTGGGATCCGGGTTCCGTGCTGTTCTGCGGGTTCTTCGTCTGTGTGTCAGCACTGTCTGCCGATCCAGCACTTTGGAAAGGCGAAATGTCTGAGTTACGAGACGCAGAGTTCTGACGAGAAAGCCGATGCGCGGGTCTCCTCCGTGAGCTGCCTTTCACCCACCTCCCCCTGCATCCGGAAGAACCCCACGTCCCATCCCATAATCCCAGAAAACCCCCCGCGTCCCATCCTTACCATGTCAGCTCTTTATCCGTCGGGACGATCTCCCGTCTTCCTTTCACTTCTCGTCATCTCAAGTGCGCCCAGGGAAAGTTAAGAAACGCCCAACTCTGTTAGATTCTGTGAAATTAAAAATAAGGCCCCCTTGTGAAGTCCCCAGTCCTGGCTTGAGCTTCGTTTTGCAAACCGCATGTCACTTTGAAAATGCTCAGTCCTGATGCCGCACGTCTCCCTATCAGAGCGGCAGGAAGAACTGGTAAAACCTTACCGATGCTCGGAGGGAAAGGAGTCATCCCACTCTGAAGCAGTTCCCCCAAGCATTCAGCGAACAGGGGCTACGCTCTGTAGCGATTATCCTGTCTCATCGTAACTGAAGACGCGGTGACGAGGGTGGCCGTGCTGGCCTGCTTTTTCGTGGCGGCATCCTTCCATCGTTACGTATTTCAGTGGGCTTTCGAGGTTTTCGTAACCCCACGCACAGATTAGCTTACTTCGGGAAGCTGCTGGGCTGCATTTTCGTGGCCCGGGGAATGCTCCGTCCAGAACACCTGGCCTTTCATCTCGAGAGGCAGGGCCCACCCTGCGAGAGATGGCTCTGTGGCTCTGTTTCTTTCTGGAAAAGTGGTTTGGGTTCACTGACCTAAGGTGCTCTGAGAATTCAGCTCAGAAGTGAGTAATGCAGACCTTGCTTCGCGGTGGCAATGGGGGCGGTCGTGGCTGGCCCTCGGGACTTCTCGGGCCCTGGCGGTGCAGATGCAGACGTACCCCCTCGGCCTCGCCCGCTTGCACCCTTCGAAGTGAACCGTGTATGGCGACACCCACGACCTGTTCTCTGCGAGCAGTTCCCGGGCTGCTGGACTTCGCTGGTTCGCAGAGGACGGGGTCTCCCTGGAGCTCTCGGTCCCTTCCTGCCCCTCTCCAGACGCCTCTCAGTTGTTCTCAGCTTGTTTGTTTCCCAGACGTTTCTAACGCTTTGGCTTTCTGACGCTGGAGACATTTCTAGAACTCGGTTCTGCTTCCAGTATGGGTTATATACTACTTTTTTTCCCCAAACGAATGAATGAATATTTGGAAACCAGCTTATCTTAATTGTTGTTATAGCTTTCAAAAAAGAATTATCCTATGTTCATCTGTATGTGTAAATAAGAAGCAAAGTTATGAAATAACCTATTAGAAGAGATTTTTTAATTTTCTTTTCTATTCTGGTTTTCTCATTGCTGACATTTGCAATAGATTATTTTTATCGTCAGGTTTAAAGCCCTTGTGAGAACATGATCTATGTAATGATGTCACAGTAAAATGTGTAACAATCATCCTTCTAAGTCAGTAATGCTCTTTATAATGAATAACAGCACATCTGGTTCGCTGGCGAAGAGTCTTTAAAAATAAATGAGTAAATACATCCTCATTTTTTTGTTCTAAATGTTTGTGATTCTCAAATGTGCTAAGTCACATGAAAATGTTTTGTCTGTGTGTACACAGTATAAAATGGAGCTTTTGAAAACCCAGTGGATTACACGTTTATATAAATGAGTAAATGCACATACTCATTCCTGTCATCGTTTAATGAAAATGCACCGATTGTGGCGCATCCCACGTTTCACTTTTTACCAAAAGCTGCGAAGAGCGCCGTCGGCATTTCCTCTTGTGAGGGAAATCTTCAGTGGCCGATCGGACAAACACCTGTCGTCTCAGCTGGCACGCCCAGCAGACGGTCAGAACGACAACGCGGATGCGTGTTTCCCTCCGGCGCGGTGGTCCGCAGAGCTTGCCCCGGGCCCGCAGCATCTCAGCCGAGTCCCGTCCCCATTGTCCTCGCTCACGACGCCCTTAGAGCCGTGCACTGTCCCAGGTCACCCCTCACAGCTGTTTCCGTTACCCCGGTCTGACTTTCCGAGCTGTTTGGCGATGGGACAGATTTCCTGGGATTTGGTCCTGGCTCCGCACACTCGCTTCCTGTCTTCAGACCAGGTGCTGATCAGTGTCTGATGGGTGAGCGGGTCATTTCCGGCGGTAAAGGGGACATCCCTTAAGCCGGGCTCAGTGTGGTTGCCGCGAAGCACGTGGCACTGCGGGGGCCAAGCTCGTTGTCCCGCATCATGCCTTGCAGACGGGTTCCCGCGGGAGACTCGGAGTCTGGAGTCGGGAGGCGTAGACCGTGCTCTCCCGTCTTTCGAGAAACGAGCCTTCTAGGGAAGACCCGTTTCCAGATGTGACAGGGCGGCAGCGAGGACGAGCCGTGCGCTGACGTCCCCCGCGAGGCCTGCTCGGCATCGCTCCACGCCTTGGCGTGAGGAGCTTCTGGGCGAAACCATTGCGCCCGGGCAGACGCCGACTCACGACACCCGTTTGTGTCTCCCGAAGGTTATTCGAGTACCACGGCCGCGTGCCGCCGCCGCCCCGCACGGCCATCCCCCTGAAGCGCCCCAGAGTGGCCGTCACCACAACTCGCCGGGGCAAAGGCGTCTTCTCCATGAAGGGGGCGTCGAGATCGGCCGTCAGCGGGTCGTCTTCAGGCTCCAAATGTGAGTGACCGCCTTTACTCGTTTCCTTTAAGGAGGGCGGGGTGTGTCCTGGTCACCGACAAAGCCTGTCGCGGCAGGTGCCGCCGGGGACCGTGGAGGGTCCGCTGTGTGTGCAGCGCCAGGGACGCCCGCAGGGGTGAGAAACGCGTCTGCTATCCCACCGCACACCATGGCGGGGGCACAGGCGCCAGCATGGGGGACAAAGCCCGGGGCCGACTTGTAAACGCGCATCGCAGCAGATAACGAGCCCCCGGCCCCCCCGCGCTGTGACAGTGAAGTCCTGACATAGAACATGTCGCTTTCGGCAGACGAATGACTCCACTCCTGAAGGGGTCTTCCCAGAGGACCGTTACGTGACGTTAGAGCGTGTCCGCTCACTCGAAAACGCATCAGGGTGACCAAGGGGGCAAACTGTACAGGTGACGTTCAGCACGGGACTCGCCACACCGTTCTGAGTCGTGGGAGTTACGGGTCTGAAAACGTGTTTACTGCCGTCAAAAATAAAAGAACGTTCACAAACGTCACATTAGTAAAATGCAGAGGCACAAACTTCTCAACTAAACGCACCCGTAAATTTTTATATAGGCTGATAAAACTTTATACAGACCGATCTAGGAAAAGCTCGAATTTGTTATTCCTAAGGGAAAAAGAGGGGCGTGTCCTGCACTCTGTGAGCGGAGAAGAGACAGACAATAAGCAGGCAAATCGAGCTACGAAGTGGCACGTGGTGGACTGTCACTACGTCAAAGGCCAAGGCAGAGTGGCCGACAGAGAAGGCGGCAGCGCTGTCTCACAGGTAGTCCGTGCCTGCCCCTCGGGCAGGTGACACCTGAGCAGAGGCCGGAAGCAGGTGCGGCAGCAGGGGCGTGAGCTCCGAAGCTGCCGGGGCGGAGGGCGCCATCGACGGGACGTCGCGAGGGCCACGGGGGCAGATGCGGCTGGACACGAGGCTGCAGAGCGGAGGGAGCCGAGCCCGGTGCAGTCTCTGTGGATACTTTGCCCTGTGTTCGCTTTGAAAACAAAGTTTATCAGTAGGAACGTAAGTGGCCTTTCGGCCACACTGTGTCAGGGTGTCCCGAGCCCCCGGGGACATCCAGCATCCCTGGCCCCGAAGGCCGGGAGCCCCCCTGGAATCCATAAGCAGCGCAAACACCCTCCTGCGTATCAGAGTGTCCCGCCCTTGGGCAGCCTGTCCCTGGCAAGTGCGGCTTAACCGTGCGCCCCTCAGACGCCGGAGGGCCCCTCCCCGTCACCCCAGTGTCACAGAGACTCTGGGGTCACTGTAAAGGACACATCGTCCGTACTGCTCGAGTGGTTCCGTTGTTTGAGCTTTTCCAGTTTTTGATTTCTAGTTTTCCTTGCATCGTGGAGAGAGAACAGGGGTCACGGAAGTCTTTCGCGAGGATTTTACTGAGAATGTCTGTCGGTTCCGTGGTGCTCAGACGTCCTCAGGGGCCGTGTAAGCGGAATGTGTTTTCTGCTTCTGGGGCAGGACGCGTGCGCGTGTTGGACCCCGCACAGGTGCCCGCAGACATGCTCTTTGTGGCAAATCGATGTCGGGTTTGGAAGGCAAGTGTTTCAGACCCTCCGTCCGGACGGTGATTGTATGACGTCCTTTTCTTTTCGTGGGGTTTTTTATATCACACGTTGCTTGGATGGTTTTTATGTCAAAGTTTGTAATAACAACAGGAAAAGAATAACAGCTCACACCTTTTCAGTGTGGACGATAGCTGTTGTCCCGAGCACTTTACCTGCATTGGCTCCTTTGTTGCTCATAAAGGAGTAAAGTCATAACTGCCCGGTAGGTGAGCTGTCATTGTCATTCACATCTCACAGGTGTGTGATCTCGCATGAACGTCGCGGTCTGCTTCTGGAGCATCTCGTCCTCGCTCGAACCCTTTCCGATACCGCCTCTCTCTAACTTCTCGGAGAATTGTAACCTTTCAGCTTATGTCAAATCCCACTTACCGGCTTTGGCCTTGAATTCTTTGCTGCCTGATGCTTCGCCTGAGCCTCCGCCGACACGGCCCCGTGGGTTTGCATCTCCCTGCTATGCACATCGATTTCCGGCCTTTGTTTGCGTGTTAGTCTCCTAGGGCAGCCATACCAGGATAAATGATCGCAAACCAGATGGTTTAACACAACAGAAATTCGGAGGCTGGCAGTCTGAACCCGAGGGGCCTTGCTCTCTCTCTGGGTAATCTGGGGGACAGGCCATCCCACACCCTCCTCTTGTTTCTGCTCTGCTGGAAAATCACGGGTGTCCCTGGGGTACAGACACCCCACCCCGGTCTCCGCTTCCGTTGTCACGTGCCGTTCTCCGGTGTCGGTGACCGTCTGTCCTCTTCTTAGGAGGACACCCGCTGGCCTCATCTTGGATACATCTGTGACGCAGATCTGTTTCCGAGGTCACGGTCACAGGGCCCGGCCGTCAGGGCTTCAGCGCGTCTTCCTGGGGAACATATTTCAGCCCATCCTACTATCGCTTTGCTTCTCCGTGTCTTCTGAAAACAACACATATCTGGATTTCGTTTTTGAAGACGATATGAAAGTCTTTGTTTTTCGATAGGGAAATTGAACTCGTTTACATTTAGTTGATTGATCTATTGGCTCCTATTCCTTCCACTCTTATTTCAGGTGTATAATTTATTGTTTCCTCCTTTTTTTCTTCCCTTCCTTCTGCTTCCTTAGTGAATTTTCTCTCAACTCCTGTCTCTTCCAAAACTGCCTTGATGTGGGTTTTCTGCTAGGCCTCCCTGGTTCATTAGTGGCAATTACACGTATTAAACGATGGTAAATAAATCTGTATTTCTCCACTGACCTCCTAAAATGAAACGACAGTATTCTAACTCCCACCCCAGACCCGAGCTTCGGA
>NW_024350926.1:12560873-12807494 GCF_902729225.1 Pteropus medius
GTGCGTAAACATTACCATCTCAGTTCTAAGCTTTCGTTACACATGGTATATACCTTTTTAAGATATTCCATTCCTAGTGCTCCTTTGACGACTCCCACTGCCCGTCATCATTTCCCATTAGGACGAGTGTGGAACCAGTAATTTAATCTGGCCTCCGTCTGGTTTTGGCACAGGCGGCAGTCTTCAGGGAAGGCTAAGCCCGAAACTTGACCTCTTAAAGTAAACCGGAGATGCTTTGCAATAAATCTGGTGTATTTTATCGTTTAGCAACTGTGCATACCAAAGTACCTTTGTAACTCTAAACAGATGCAAATGGTAGTAGGTAGGAATATTGGATAATTAGGGGATGGAAATATTTCATAAGGACCATCTAGCAAAATAGTTATTTGAAATTTGTTGTGAATATATTAATTCTCGTATCGTCTTAATGTTAATAAAATTATTAGTATAGAAAGAAAACAGAGTGATCGGTTCTATGTAGATTTCATATAGTTCTATACATTCGGAGACTCGATTCACAAAAATTAACCGCAGATTACTGTTATTTTAGTGAAACAGAAATCTAAATACGATTTATATATAATTCCCTGAAAAATCATATACACATGTATATATACAAACATATGTGTGTTTGTATAAACACACATACAAACATATGTGTGTTTGTATAATATATACATATATATTATATATACACTATCATTATTTACTAGTACTTGTATAATTAGCTTGGCACCTGAGAATAACAATAAATTTTCAAATTCAAATCGCAAATGAAAATTTTGAGTCAAGCATAAAATACGCCGCGTTAATATTGCCTTAATCCGAGCGAATATTTACTGTGCTGTATATTTGGCTCTTTTGTTAATAGCTGTTTCCCAGTATTTAATAATTCGGCAAATTCAGAAGAAGAAATTAATGGTATAGCTTGGACAATTTTTGTTTCTTATTTCAGAATTTTTCATATGACTAAATTCTGCGGACGAGGAAAACCACATCAGGAAAAAATATATTAACATGATAATTCGCCAGTAAAAACTGATAAGTGTTTCAAATGGATTGCTCTTTTAAAATTCAGATGACCATTCGATGCTTCTATCCCTTTTCAAATCACCTTGAGCTAAAACTCCCCACCAAGTAGTTTCACATCAAGGAAGTATAAGATAAAGAAGTCGTGACGTTGCTAATAAATATTTTACAGAAGACACGCACACCTGCGAGCTTTAGTGGAAAAATCAATGCCCTCTGAAAGAAAAGATCGTTTAAATCGATTTCCTTTAATAATTAATTTACGTTCTAACGTTTAACAGGAGAAACCTTAGCGAGCGTGGATGCCTTTGGGGGCCCCGCCAGGGCACTCTGACAACGGAAGCGGAGACATCCAACGGGAAATTAAAGACGGTTCGGTTAGATTTAGGACACGGCTGTTGAGAGCTTATCCCCGACACTAAGGAAGTGATATTGTGTGGGTTTTTTTTCCCCCAAAACAACACATGATTGAAATATGGAGAGAAAGCATCCGCCAGAGAAACAGAGGGAGCATCTGGCAAAGGGTCGTTACATGACCCCGTCCACCGCGGATCTTGAGCAAGTACACATCTTGCTCTCAGGTTTTAAGGAGGATGGGGGTAGGCTGCACGGAGGGCACTGAGCTGGCCGAGAAGGGTGGGGGTCTGGGAAGGGGGTGGGAGGGACCCCGCATCCAGGAGACAGAGTGCAGGCAGAGAGCAGAGGCTGTGTTGTCGGGTGGCTGGGCAGACTGTGCCACTGTAGCCTTGGAGAGGACCTCGTACCTCTGCATGCCCCCACTTTCGATCTGGAAAATGGAAGTGATAACCTGTAGATCCAGGAGGTGGTCGTGGCCTACTTGTTTTCCATCCGTTTCACAGTTGACTATGAACTACGTCTGTAGAAATGCCACCACCAAGAGAAAGTTAGTTCTGACATAGCTTGAGTTTATAGTAAGAAAACCTACGTTTGAACCTGAACTCCACCTGTTCAGGTTACCACATCACGCACAGCCGTCACGTGAAGTCGTTATAGGGCTTCGAGAACGTCGTGTAAATTGTCAGGTTCTCGGGCTTCTTACCGGTGAAATAGTGCGTGTAAAAGCAATGGAGGAATTAAGGTCTGTGAAAATTGTCTTTATTCTTTTATTTTTGATATTAAATAACTTAGCAAAGGTTGGAGGAAATAAATAAATAAATTAGTGTGAATTACTGTTAAAGTCCACACGATCACAAACATTTAAAATTGTTCCAAACAGCTCACGGGCAGCTCGGCATTGAGGGATGGTGTGTAATTATTTCAACCACGATTTCTAAGGCTTGGCACAAAGACTTGACGTTTTTGATCGGATGGCTCTTCCGTGTGGCGTTGGGGGCTAACCTGTTCATCGGAGGACACCTGGCAGGCCCAGTGCCCACTGAACGCCAGGAACGCCATCCTCTCCGGTTGTGACGATCGGACCCGCCTCCAGACCCTGCAGAATGTCCCCTGCAGGGCAGTGCGGCCCTCTGCTAAGAATCGTGGATGGAGACGTTAGCCGAAGATTCTTTGTCCCTGAATAGACTTGTCCCCCAGGTGATTACAATAAGTCGAAGTACTTTTCGCCACACAAATCAGAGAGACTCACGTTTTTCGGTACAGGCGGGAGGTGTCGTCCCGTGCACTGATTTTCTGTTTGGATTACATCTCGTGTCGCAGCAAAGGGCCCAGACGTGACGGCTGTATCAGAATACGGCATCGTGTATCGCCAAATCAGCGAACTACGCAGAGAGAGCAGGTCTGAAATAATTTAATGCGGCTTCTTTTTTTTTTCCTAACCAAAATACTATGGTGACAGTTCAGGAAAAATATTTAAGATCATCCGTGTGATATAACCTGACTCCTGTTTCTCTAGTGTCTAAAAATAAGCTGAAGTAATTTATCCTAGAGATTTTTTTAGGTTTTCTTCCATTTACCATTTTGCTGATCTTGAAAAATAATTCTAAATTCAAGCTCTATAACCACGCATAGAAAACTAAATTATTATGGGCAACTGGACAGCCATAGATTTTTATTATGACAATATTTTTTCTGTCATCTATAATTTTTTACAGTTTTTTCGTGGTGGAATTTATGTATAAGAAAGGAGTACAAGACATGTTTCCCTTTGAAATAGTATCCTGGTGTCTACAACACCGTGGTGTGTGTATACTCAACCACCAGGGTACATTCATCCTATTTATTAACTTAAAATGCCGTCTCTAACTGGTTACTTCCAAATTTATTTTCTACCTTTGGTCTTTACCACGAACCCCAGACTCACCCACCCACTGCTTGCTGCCCGGACGCGGACGGGTCTGGGCACCAGCCCAGTGTAAAACGACACCTCCCCGCGTCGGCCTGAGCGCCCGCCCGGAGTCTCCCTGGTCTCCAGGTCCCTGCCACCCGACCTTTAAAACACACGCGGCACCCACCGACGTGTCACCGCCCACTGCTGCCGCCTCGGTCCAGCCCAGCCCACCATCGCCCCTCCCCGAGTCACTCACCTGCCTTTTTAATGTTCAAACCTGCTCCTGCTCCCTACACAGTCAGCGTGACGCTCTGCGGATGTCACAGCAGCCCCCGCGTCACCCAGAGGAAAGCCAGCACTTACCCGGCCAAGGAACCTCTGCAGCCTTCTCCACGCGCCCCCTCCCCTCTCCTCCACCCTCCCCGACGCCCCGCCTCACTCGCTCACCTGCTGCCGCCACGCCGGCCTCCTTGCGGACCCTAAGCTCACGCCTGTCTCAGGCCTTTGCCCTCGTCATCCCTCAGCCTCATATTGTCCCCCACGCCCCTCCCCCAAGACGGTCCCATCTCGTGCTTCCTCCCCGTACTGAGACTTTTGCTCAGATGTCACCAAACCAGTGAAACTTTCCCTGGCCACTCCCTATAAAATGACAGGTCAACTCACCAGCCAGGGCGTCCCTAACATCTCGTCTGTGTTACTTTTCCCCATCTGTGCTGTGTGTGCAAGTGTGTGTGCATGTGTGTGTTTTCAGTGTGCTTTGAAATGGTGTAGTCTGTCGTTTAAAATAATGTAATCATCAAATGATACGTCTTGTTACACGACTGTTAACTCAGTGTTCATTTCATTGTGTTAAATATATACTTATAAATACGGTAGCTGCAAACCTTAATTAATATATATATGGCATATATGTCTTGATTGTCTTCCTCTACCCCTAGGTGGGCGTTCCATGATTCAGGGGCTGTGTCTCTCTGGTTGACGGTGTCCCCAGATTCTGAGAAGGAGCCTGGCAGTGGTAGTCCCCACAAATATTGTTGAGTAAACATGTTAGACACTGAGTTCAGAGTGAGGGCAGCTCCTGCTCTTGTGAAGGAGAGACATTTAAAGAAATGGTCATTCGAAGTGTCATTGGAGAGAAGGATGGGTCTGGGCAGATGGACCAGGGGTCGGAGGCGACAGTGCAAGCAGCGTCTGAGCTGAGTATTGAGGGATTAAAGGGCGTTTAGGGCGGGGGTGGGGAGCGTGTCAGGCAGGCCAGCCCGACAGCAGAAGCAGAGGTTTGGATGCCTGGAGGGACCGCTGCGGTTGTGACCGGAGCCTCGGGTCGTTGGGACACAGCAGAAGAGGCGGCGGGGGAGGGCACCGGGAGCCAACCGGGAGGCGAAGCAGTAATCGCACCTGTAATTCTAAATGGCGAAACGCACAGTCTTCAGTAATGAGGTAGAATCTCCCACGACCCCGGCTCGTCTGCCTCACAGGACTGTTACATAACTACTGTATAACAGCAAGTTGATTGAAAATATTCAGTATTATTCTTAGTAAAAAATATATATATGTTTTTTTCCTGCCTCTCGCTATCTGAAACGCTATGCGAAATAACAGCATTGTACTCCATGGTGTCTCCAAGGACGAGGGGTAGAGAGCTTGAAGAATTGGGGTGAAATCGGGAAGAAATGCAGAAGGGTGGTTGCCAAAGGCATGCGTTCTTTCTTTCCCTTTCATCATAGGGCTCTGGTAAAGGGAAGGCGCATTTCCGTGCTAGTGTTTTCACGCTTCTGTCTGCTTATCTATCTCTGCGTCACGGTCACCTCCAGTTTAGAGCCTTTCAGCAGATGTGCCCGTCTGGCTGAAATCAGCAGGCAGCGACCACACCTGCAAGTTCTGGCGTTCGCTAGTGGCTCACTGTGTTTAAGACTCTGAGCTAAGCTTTATCACCAACGCAGAGAGAGGAAGAGACAAAAGGAGAGAGAGAAGGAAGGGTCGGGAGGGAGGGAGGGAGGAAGGAAGGAAGGAAGGAAGGAAGGAAGGAAGGAAGGAAGGAAGGCAGACAAAAGAAGGCACTGATACCCCTCTCCATTCGGAGAGTTTGCTCTACCTGATGGGTAAATCCATTAATATGTCTTGCTTCAGACAACTATCAAAAATTCCTTCATTTCAAAATGTTATATTGTCAGAGATCAGAACAATTTCTACCCAGGAATCCGAACACTTTCTCATGGACCTGGTGTACGATAAGAAGATAGAAAGTTTCCATTAGGGCCTAATCTGAGTCAGGGTCTCTCCTGAAACCTGTGACCATCGCTTTTAATTAGGGGAGGACAGACCCCAGAGCCCGGATGCCTCGTCAGTCAGTGAGAGGAGAGGGAGCTTCTTCGAACACGGGAATCGTTCAAAAGCGTAGCCCCAGAATTCCTCAGTGCCCATCAGACCCCCACTCGCAAGGAGCTTACGACTTACTATGGAGAGTAGACACGAAAGGTGAAATCGCCAAGCCGTGTGTGACCGGCAGGGACTGGGAGGTGACGTTAGGTAGATGGCAGGGGAGACGTGGCTCCTGCAGTGAGTGGAAGAAGCATTCGTAGACGAGACAGGACTTAAGATGAGCCCTGAGAGACGTGTGGGGTTTGATGGACACATTCGGGAGAGACAGTGCGTCTTCGCTGGGATAGGCGTGTCGACAATGATCGCCGTGGCAATGGCAGCGTCGTCTGCTTTTGGCATTTATTGGCCTGACGGTGCCGTGGGCTGGTGCTGAGGGCTTCACGTGATTACCTCAGCCGCTCCTCGCGACGGGCCTCGGAGCTGGCGGATGGCAGTCACAGAGGTGACGCAGGTGGCTCCCGAGGGACACAGAGGTGAACCGCGGTCCGACAGCATCCACACACTCTTCGACTAGCAGTGACTGTTCCATTCAAGTGAAGAGTGAGCTTTGAAAAGAAACAGAATGACACATCCCTGGAGCCGGCTGCAGGGCGGACGCCGAAGGCCAGCTCTGGAGCTGGTCTGTGCGTGCGTCGTGATTCCCGGCCCTTTTCCCATAGAAACGGGGACATCCTGGAAGTTGCGGAGGGGAAGGCATATGGCTTATACACATCGCTTGGAGGGTGCCATCCAGCAGCCCAGTGGGAAATGCCATGAAAAGGGACGGGGACGCTTTGGACCTAAGGCCCGTCTTAATTCTGAACTAACTTTCCTGTTTGGGGAAAATATCAGAAATCAAAGCTGCAGAGATTTTAAAAGTTCCACGTTTAGAAGTCTGTCGTCAAAGACATATCTGTTTTAATAGACTACGTAAAAACAGAGAATTAACATAACCCGCCAAGCAGTGGAGAAATTCGTTACAGAGGCCAGAAAAAAAGAAGTAGAAAAAAGGTAGAGACGAGTAGAGAGAAGCCCCTCGGACACAGCGGTGGCTCGGCCCGCAGAAGCCAGGCACAGGGGACAGACCCGTCCCCACCTGCTCGAGCTTGCCGCTGCTGTCCCAAGACAGGGTGGCTGCCCACCCAGGGCCGCGGCCTGGTGGCCGTGTCCTGTGGGGCCGGGACAGAGGGACAGGACCCGCCCGTTACATCCTTGTGTGGCGCGATCAGACCCCCATTGTGTAGTGACCTGCTCTGATCTCGGGCACCCCTGCAGCCCCCGAGGGATCTAGACGTCCAGGAACACGCCACGGGGCCCGCGCCCGCTCCACCTGGCCAGCCCGATCCCTCGCTGACGTATGTGCAGTTCCCAAAAATGAGGCGCCGGCAGTTTGTTTGTTTATGTTTTTTTAAGGGAGATAAATACATTAAAATTAACGAACTGCCTCCTGCGCTGAGAAGGCTCCGCTCGCTAAGCCATCTGCCCTGTCACTTCCCAGCCACGGCCCCATTTCTCCTGCCCCGAAAGCCAAGGCTACTCGATAAAATAGTTCCCATTAAGCTTGACAGGTTGAAGTACACTCCACGACGTGCTTTCATCACCAGGAAGGAAAATCGTTCCTCAAAGCAGAGTCCGTCTGCCGTGGCGACAGACGATGTTTTCCGAATTTCGCTGCCGTGCAGGGGTGGCGCTTCTGCGTCTGGAGTCGTCCGTGCGGGCGGCGACTCTCCCTGCCTTTACCTCGGCCCTGCTTTCCACGTGGTCCACCGGACTAGGAAAGCCCCACGGGCCACCTGACCCTTCCAGGTCTTGCTTTGCCAACCACTTGGCATCACGAGTAAAAAAATGTGTTTCTTATGAAAAATTTATGACTTTATAATGGAAAATGTTTTCTCATTTTTATACTGGAAAAAAACAATCTGTTCTTCCTTTGAGCAATTAGTCCGTACGGATGCATCATTTATCATATGTATTATATCATGTATCTTAGCTGACAAATAGCTCTATTTCAAGCCAACATGGTTTGCGTTTTCTTATTATTATTTGTTTATAATAGATTTCTTGGAAACGGAAGAATCAAGCTAGACACTCAGGTTCTTCTGAAATTCCTGGGGAAGGTCCAAGCTGAGATTATCATAAATTTGAACAGGAAAGTGAGAGAGAGGAGTAATTGCTGATATCGAGATGTGTGCCCCAGGCCTCACACAGACACCCCCAAACCCCCGTGAGGCAAGCCCGCGGCGGGGAGCGGCCGTTCCGTGGTGACAGCTTTAAAACCTTCCGGCTTCGTCATCATGGGTTCGTGCCAACGGCCCATCCAAACGGGAAGATAAGGAGAGCGTGGAGAAGTTTTCATAAATGTGTCTCATTTACAGGCGTGCTTCGTAAATGTGAGACTGTCGTTTTAAGCCCTTTTCTTTATAATTATCATAGCTGTTAGGAGGATGCCGGTTCTCGTTTTGAACGGACTCGCGTGACGACGTGAAAAGTTGTCAGTCTTTTGTCAGCCCCATTTGTTTTTTTATTTTTAAAACCATACTGAACAGTGGAAACCTGGGGCCCGAGCCATTGCTGTGGAAAATCTCAGCCCCAGAGCTTAGAGAGGCACAGGCCACGCAGAGCCCGAGCGCTCCCTGTGCTGGAGAAAGTCCTCCAGCGTCTAAGACTGTTCCTTAGACGGTGCATGGTATTTCCCAGCCCCAATCAATCACCGAAGAACGGATTGAAAACATCGCCGACTCGAAAGGCGCATCACGGTGTAGCCTGAGAGCCACATCACGCGCCCGCCGGGCCGGGACCCCCTGCTCTGCGGGTCCGCCCTCCCGTGTGCCAGAGCTGCGTCCGGTGTCATTTGCTCATTTATAAGATACTTCGAGGTCCCTGTCCCTTTGCGAACTCTCCAGTGAGCAGAGGTGGTGCCAACCGCTCACAGCTCAGACAGACACGGTTTGTAGTTGGCCAAGTCACCCGGGTCCCAGGGTCGCCGGAAGCCCCGAGGGCCTGACGAGGCTGGACGTCCCGTAGGGAGTGACGCCGTCTCGAGAAAACGCGGGCTGTCTGTGAGGTCGCTCTAAGTGAGTCGCGTGCCTTTGACTTCCTGTCCCTCTCTGTCCCTTTTCCCCTCTCCAGTGAAATCAGACGAGTTACAGACGATCAAGAAAGAGCTAACCCAGATCAAAACCAAAATTGACTCCTTGCTAGGGCGCCTGGAGAAGATCGAGAAGCAGCAGAAGGCGGAGGCAGGTAAGTGAAGCGGACGAGGCCGCAGGCGTGGCGGAGGCAGGCGGGCCGGGGTTTGGCGGACTGTGACGGTGCGTCGTGCGGATCCACGAGTGACGTCTGTGAGCCCGTGGCCACAGCGATGGAATTAGGGACCATGGAGCAATTTGTGTAAAACTCGTATTTGGACAAAAGGAAAACAAATGCTAATGATCAGGAATACCTAGGTAGTAACTGAAAGTCTATACCTCAGTATCGAGTAGCTTTTAAGGAAATAAATCAATGGGATAACGCCATCGGGCTAAAATAATATTCGTATTCCATTAAATGAGCTGATTTTGAAACCGCGATCACAAAGCCCAACTCGTGCATCGCTTCGGGACCCAGTTTCAGAGTCTCACCGTGGGCGGCGTCCCCGGCCGTCCCCAGCCACCCCTGGCCACCCCCGGCCAGGGCGCTGATTACATTCTTTTCCATGTAGCGTCTCTGTTTTCTGAATGATCAGCCCTGAGCTTGGGTCCATTCCAATGTGATTCTAATGCCCTTTTATGGTGGCTATGAATGTTTTTTTCAAATCATAGAATGTGAGAACTGGGTGAACTTAGGGATGCACTAGCGTCCAGTTAGACAGCTGTGTCTGCCGGCCTCCGGTGCCCCCGGAGCCCCTTGGGGATGAGGTGAGCCTGGAGGGGCCCAGGTCATGGACTAGCCGCCTCGTCCCCCGGCCCAGCCTCTGCTCCTGGCCGTGGAGTGCTACCTGCGTCCGTTTTATCCGTCAGGATTCAACGTAAGACTCTGCTGAAAGTTTCACTTTTACAAAAATAAATAACACAGTTTCGAAAGCCATTCATCGAACCCGACCTCCTCACTTCCCAGATGAGGACACGAAGTTTCAAGGGGGCAAACGGATTTTCCTTGGCCGCACAGGCAGGTAGCAATGGATGGACGAGGTGTCAGCCCGGGTCTTGGGGGCGAGCCTGGTGCCATCGACGGTCTCCATCTTAGTGCCACCAAGGCCTGGTCCCAGGACCCCTGACCTGAGGCTGCCTGGGCACGGACCGGCTGTGAGACACCCCCATGCTGCTGCGGGTGTCCCGGGGGAGGACGGGGGGAAGGCACATGGGACTCGGATGCGGGAAGCAGCTCCAGCGTCGCAGGTGAGGGGAGCGAACGCCGTTCAGATCTCTGTCCCCTCGCTGTTCTGGTTTATGAACGAGGACAGTGCTGGCTTCCTTGCGCTGGGGCAGGGGACGGCTAAGAGCCCGTGGAGCACGGCGACTGGCACGGAGCGAAGGCCCAGGACCCAGCGGTCGGGGCTGCTGGCCCGGCAGCGTTTCCTGCTGCTCGTCCCACCGCCCGCCTACCTGGCACCTGCAGATTCTCCCACAGGTGTTTTCAAGTTAGTAGGGGTGAGAAACGATAGAGGAAATAGAGCCATTTTTATTAAAAATTTCTATTTTAAACACATTTTCTGCCGAGAAAAGATACGCTGCCTACAGTTCTTACTGGAGCAATGCCAGCTTCAGAGAGTTTTTCCTGTGCTGTCTGTAGCACTAATCCAAAGTGACGCTGTGGCCGAAACATCCCGCGCCGCTGCCTGAATCAATATTTTCCTTGGAGGAAGTTCTGTGAACTTTCTTATTAGGTAAAACAACCCTGTGGCAAAGGGCTTTGATAACCCATGTGCACTTCAGTTTAAAGCACTGTGGAGAACTCGTTGGAATATCAATCACCTCCAGGAGAAAAATGGGGTGCTTATTCCATCGTATTCTACCTTCGGGCCTCTAGCGATGAATAAAACCTTCCGCAGTCTCTGCCTGGAAGATCGTCCACAAACGGAAGGCTGACACTCAAAGCTCATGTTTTCCTGTCATGAAAAGCTGTCACCTTGTTTTCTGTACGTGTTTAAACTTTCCCAGTCACGAGACGGTCGTTTTTCAGATGAGAGGCCTCGTCCCGATGCGTACGCCTCCCTCGCCTTCGCATCTTCAGGAGAGCGCGGAATTGTTTAATTCGTAATTTCATTCTCTTAGTTATTGTCCCCCGAACGGTATTCGTGCTGACGGAGATCAGACGATCACTTTCTATATTTGTTCTTTAGGAAAAGAAATCAGGGTCGTATGGAAAGAGTCAACGCTGCATTCTAGGAAGTGGAGAGAAATATAACAAAACCCTTAAAAACGCTCTGTCTCTCCTCGTCACGCTGCAGGGGGCGCTCGTGTCGACGCGCGCGTGGTCGTGGTCGCGGGCTAATCATTCGGCAGCTGCCGCTGAGCCCACCTGTTCCTCTGGGCTCCTCCCTCACGCCAGCCACCGGGTAACGAGGGCGTCCCGCAGAACCGCGGTGGCAGGAAGGAGACGGGGGGGTCACGAGCCAGAGCTGGGAGAAGCCTGCGTTCACCTCGCAGCATCCCCTTCCTTCCTGTGTGGTTGGGAGTGAATTTTCAAGCTATCGGGGGTACCTGTAATGAAGCGCAATTGCTTCACGTTGTAATTACTCCAATTGCTTCTAATGGGCATTTATGTGGCATCCCGTCTCTTCCCGTGAAGTTAGAAATGTCTCGAGGACAAGGTCACGTCTCCCCTTCCTCTCTAAGCCCGCCCCCCACCATGCACTGGGCACAACCTAGAGAATCTTTGACTTCTCTCGGTCTCAGCCCCTCCAGTGTAGACTGGGGGTTGGATTACGGCCGCGAGCGTATTCCCAGCGTGCAGATGATGGTCAGCACGAATCCCCGATGCTTCCATCCCTGTCTTCCACTGGCTAGTTCAAATAACGCAACGTTCGGGCGTAGGGACTGCAAGTTATCGAAAACGACGGGCCACACGTCACATCTGTTAAGCCCGTGAAATTGGGCCTCGTTCCTAGACGAAGAACTACATATAAATGGCCACGTGTGAACAGCACGATTCCTGTGCGGCTCACGCCACGATTATAAAGGGCCGAGAGGGTGACAGGAGGGAAAAGCTGCACTCCAGACTGGGCGTCACACAGCGGGCGCCACTGCTCCGTGGGCGGCCACGGACGGAAACGGGGGGGCAGCGGTCGAGACCCCGTGACACAGCCGCACCCTCGGCTTCCTGGCACCATGACAGCCCCGGTCAAGGAGGAGCAACAAACGCGTCACCTAGAAGTGTGAGGACAGAAATTTCGAAGGGTCGGCTGAGTGTATGGCTTGGGCGGCTTCTCATGACGAGGCCCCTGGAAACACGGAACTGCGAAAGTGAAGTGTTTTCAGCAGCTACATTTGGGGGCGAGAGGAGATGGCGTTGTCTCTAGCAGCTGCAGCACGACACTCACAGCTGTTTATGGAGAGATTTCCGTGGCCACCCTCAGATGCCTGTGAAAGGAAAACCACACGGGCCCGTGAACACCTACAAGGAAGACACACTGCAGCCGCGCTCGGCACCTCCAGGAGGCCTCGTCTGAGCGGTGACACACTGGGGACCTCAACAATTCAGGACACTTCATGTGCACAATTTTGAGGTCATTTTCTCCAAGAACCTACCCATATAACTGACATTTTAATCTACGTAACCTTCCCGATGCTAATTTATGTCGTGGTTAGCAACGCCAGCCGCAATAAGTTGCCTCTTTCTAAATGGCATTTGTTGGAATCACTGAGTTAAATTCATATTATATAAAGGTACTGTAATGTTGAATTTTTTTTTAAATACAGTTGATACTGGTATCAGAAACAATGGTTCCACAATACTGGCCTGGCTCCGAAGAATAATGTGACTGTTTTCATATCAACATTCCTTTCGACCATCTGCTAAGTACAATTCAGCTAGCAATTAGCTAGCAATTAAGCCAGCATGTCAAAAAAACTTAATCAGCAACTCAACCAATTTTCAGAGTTATATTAACGATAACAGCTATGCAACAGACCGAATTTAATAAAAATGCTTCGAACAGAAATCCCAATAGTTCTCATTTGTTTTCCGAATCGTAGGTGGCTTTTGAAATAGAAATGAGATGCACAGGAAAAGTATCAGACTTGAGAATGAAAGTTAAGATCACAGCCCCGCCCTGCACGGCCTTTCGGGGCCGGAGGTGTCCCCCCTACGCCAAGTCCCCACCTGTCACTGGCCGTCCGTTCTCATTCACAGCCGGGCTCAGCTCCTGCAGCTGCCCCTGACCAAGCAGACATGTTGGTTCCAAAACAGCTCAAGACACTGAGGCGGAAAACCGGAAGGAGTTTCAGCTCCTGCACCTGCTCGCTGAGCGCCCTCGGACGCCTACTGGACGGATGCGTGCCTCCGTTTCTCCACCTGTGAGATGATAAACGAGGCTGCCCTGCAGGATGCTTCGAGGCCCGAAGTTAGTGAATACGGCACGGTCGGCATCTTCTAAGTGCGCACTAGCCTGCAGCCATAATAAACCATTTTTTCTGTCAAAATCCATCATTTACATAATATTAGAGGCATCTTTTAGGGCTGGCTTTTTGGTTCCTAATACGCTCTTTTTAAAGGATCTAACACTAAGGCACTTTGCCCACAAAAGGAATCTATGATCACCCCTCACTCTGACTCAAGTCAACAGCAACCCCCAGACCTGCAGGGGTTCACAGGCAGCCCCCCTCCGTAAGCGCTTGGAGGCCCCACGCCTCATTCTTCTCCTGGGGGGCCTGTCGGGGACACTCGAACGACTTTCTCCTGGGAAACCCTCAGACCCCATGTTCAGCTTCGACCTGGCCGTGTAAGGGCTGCGTGCGGAACGTGCCAAGGAGCTGTCTCTCAGCTTCTCTGTGGGTTCGTAGTTTTGCGATCGCGATGCCAAATTCAACGATCACTCTGACCCCGTGAAAATAATCTGACACCAAGACGTTTATTTTCATGTGGTTCCACGACAATCCATGAATATATTCAGCAAATAGTTCATTTGCGTGTAAGGCTGAGCTAGCCACCGGGGAATCAAGGAGAAGTAAAAATGCTCCTGCCGGAAAGAAGCGTTAGCAGTGGAGGCACAAACGTTTGTGTGCACACACCTGTGCGTGCACGCACGCACACTCACGATGAAGGGCCAACGCGATCGCGGGAGAGGAATTGTGCAGATACAGGGACTCTGACAAAGTCAAGAAACCAGAAATACTACCCATTTCTAGTAGAAGTAAAATTAGATAATTGTTCATTAAAAAAAGCGACAAGTCACTCTGTCTCTATTTCAGCAAGATAATTAACTACTGGATCAAAACCGCTTGTTAAACAGCAAGCCGGCAGTTTAATAAACGTGCTACGCTTTCACGTGAGTTCGTTCATGGAGCCTATCGATCAGTGACGACAGCGCCCCCCACTGGAGACGGCAAAAATGCAGGATGAGCGCAGATTACTCACGCACAGGCCGGTCGCATTCCTGCTAAACTTTTATGAATCGATTACCGTTGTAATTAAACTTTTCTTCTCAACCTAGATATCTTCCACGCATTTAGCTTTCAAGTTAATGAATAGATGAATGAGCATAAGTGATAGGGTTTTTTCAATGAACTACGTTTTAACACCACTGCTTTTGAAACAGGCCAAGAGGAATTGCGTGCAAGTCGGTATATTAATGCAAAAACCAGAGAGTAACTTAAAACACTAGTCTGTCTAAACGGAAATTAAGGGGCTGTGTCAAAGCCAAAATTGTCTTTGGAATGTATGCTACTTGGTGACTAATAGTGACGAATTATTTTCACATGGACAATTTATCTGGACGAGTAATCAATATCGATTCAGCTCAAATACTGTTCTGAGCATCGCGGGGCCTCCACGGTGTAAGACACATTCACCTCCTCACCTGAGCACACAGCAACTCTGCAGCATTGTCTTGGTGTACATCTTTTAGAGAAGAAAATTACAGTTAAGAAAATTAGGAGTAGTAATTAGCAAAAGTATGGATCTGAAATCCCATATCGTCTCTAATACCTTGTGCTATGTTTTCTCTGTATAAGGCATTCAGTGAAGGGTACACAGCACATCAAAATATGTCTTGAAAGTTGACTTGTACTTTTCACTCCACAAAAGAGCGACATCTATATTATCCCCGAGGAGTGTGACGATGACCTTTAAATGTAACAGCTCAAGTTCCAAGAAAACCTTAACACTAACGAGAAAATAAGACAATGGGAGAAATAACTTTGAGACAGCGCCGGATCCGGGCTGTGGTTGATCAAAGCGGGACTGGCATTCGGCCAGGAAGATGGGCGGGGTCAGCTGGGACCCCGCCAGAACGATTGTCACTCAGGCCGAGTGGGGACCGCGCGTCTTTCAGGTCCGGTCCCGCACAGAGTCGCCAAAAACCTGCTATGCTGCTTCAGCCAGAGGCTTTTCTAGAGGGGGAAGAAAAGAAAAGTTACTTTCAACCTCAAAAAGTGACGGTTCTTAGAGAAGAAATATCTCCGAAGTCGTTAAAAAAGAAATGGATGTCAGGCCAAATGAGTTTCCAGTATAATATCAATTTTAAGCAAAAGTCCGTTTATAACAGAAGAATAAACACAATGACCTAAAACTGAGAAAGTTTGGCTTCAGGAGAAGTTGTAGGATTCGGGACAGTTTTTAATGTACAGTTGAAACAAGTGGGCGCATTAAAAGCACCGTCTCCCCCATGCAATCAAAACCTCACATATAACTTTTGACTCTCCCAAAACTTAACTGTCGTAGCCTACTGTCTTACTGATAATACAATCAATTAATACATATTTTGTATGTTGTGTATCTTACACAGCATTCTTATGGTAAAGCAAGCTAGAGAAACATTAGGAAAATCACAAGAAAGCCACATTTCCAGTAATGTAGGTATTTATTGAAAAGCACCCACACGTAAATGGCCCTGCGCAGTTCAAGCCTGTGTTTTTCAAGGGTCGACAATGAAGAATAATGATCGTCCAGTCCCGAGCGTCCACTCTTCTCCAGGTCTTGAGAGCCAGGGCGTTTCAGCGGGCGGCGTGGTGACCCAGAGTGGCTAGAGGTGAGGGGGTCAGGGGACAAGCACCAAAAACACTCGCAGGATAAAGGGTGGACGGTCGAATCCGGAGGAGCCACGTCCTGTGTGGCCTGGACTTTCCAGGGCCCGGTCCGGGGCCCGGTCCAGGGCACGCAGTCGGCCGCCGGCTCGAGGGCCTGGCATCGCAGAGGGCGGCGAGACGTGGAAGGGAGGAGAGGTGCAGAGAACCCCGCGATGCCGTCCGTCTGTCTGGCCGTCTTGTCCGTCTGTCTGTTATCGAAGCACGTCTGACGCCCGCCATCGTGTGACCTTGAGGTGCACGCGGTGTCAGTCGGATGCACTTACACGCCGTCGTGTGATCCCGTCGTAGCGCTGGACGGCTGTCACGTCGTCACACAGGGTCCCTTCTCTTTAGGCCGGAGCCGCTGAGTTGCAGCCTCCTGGCGGGTTTGACGACCGTGACACAGCATCTGTGTTCCACCGCCGTGCCTCGTGTCTCTGGGCCGTACGGGATGCTTCTTGCAAATTTGTACCTTAAACCCCATCTGCCTTGTCCCTCCACGCCCACCCCCAGCCCCTGGAAGCCACCGCGTCCCCTCCGCCTTTACGAGTCTGGCCTTTTAGGGTGCACACGTCAGCGAGGCCGCACTGGTCTTTCTCCGTCTGACGTCCCACTCGGCGCAATGCGCTCAAGGTCACTAACAGTCAGCTTCCGGGTGTCAGGGGTCCGTGTCGTTCGCCTACTTTGCCTTCCTTTTAATCCGGATTCCCGGGTCACCTCCTCTCAACTACATCTTTTTATTTTCCCCTTCAACTCCCCATTTCCCTGTTTAATTTAAATGGTAACATTCTAGATTTGGGAAAAAGACGCTGGTGAAGGTTCACGATAAGCACTGCCGGCCTGCGTGGGATTTCCGCGGCTCCGTTTGCCGGGCGCTTATTCGCCAGCCGCCTTGACGCCTGCCCCAGACCCCGGCGGCCCCACGGCGGTCGCCGTCACCGCGTGGAGGGGCAGCCCAGGCTCGCGACCTCCTGCGTCTCGGCGTGCACCGAGCACAGGGCGTGTGGAGGAGGAAGCTCAGCCACGAACCCCAGGCCGCCCCACGGCGTCGCAGCGCACCCCACCTGCCAGCAGGAGTCGCCCCGGAGCGCCGAGGGACCGTCCAGGCAGACGTGTGCCTTGAAGGCCACGCACCTGCTCTCCGCGTCCGCCTGGTTCCCTTAGACTTGAACTTGTCGATGACTTTTCTTCGCCCTCCTGCTCTGAGTGAACAAGTTCTGTGTTTTACCTGATTTTGCTCCTCTTGCTCCGTTTTTCTTTGTGTTTTTTTTTTTTTGCTACATTTTCTCTTCAAAGACAACATCCTTATGACAAAGGACTGTGCCTCGCCACAGAGATCAACCTGTCCGTGTAAATGCTCGTTCCCTTTGATACTGGTGTCATCCGGATGCCCTATGTGAGTTCCATTAAGAACTAAGTGTGCGTGCGCGTGCACGCACCAGCACAGTTGTGCCCGCGGCTCCCGCGACCCGGTCCGTCCCAGCAGAACGCGACGCGGCCCGACCTTCCTCGCGGCCCTGGCGGTGCTCGGTGCCCCTTCCGTAGCCTGTTTTGTCAGGGTTGATCCACGTGGCCGTGAGCGACCCCAGGTAGCAGCCGTTTGCTTTCTCCCCCCAGAAGCTCAGAAGAAGCAACCGGAAGACAGCGCAGAGCTGATCCGAGAGGGACACGCGACAGGGAACGCGGACCGCTCCACGGCGGAGCCCGCCCCGGGAGGCCCGGACGCGGACGGAGAAGAGACGACGGACGGGCCGGAGGAGGACTCGGACGAAGAAGCGGGTCACGAGCCGGTAGGAGCTAAGCCCGCGGCGCCCGCGCCCTCTGGGGACAGCGCGTCGGCAGCGCGTTCGTTCTAGAAGAGAGGTGACTCATTCGGGGCTGGCGTCCTGGGAGGCGCGTGCGTCAGGCGACGTCAGGGCGGGGCTTCGTGCGTTCGCGCTCGGTCCGTCTCTGTGACGCAAAGCGCGAGGGAGGAAGCGAGGGAAGAGGATGTCGGACGTGAGGTTAGGTCCGGTCGAAGTCCCGAAAGGTCGCTTTTCTGGAACGCCTCGTCACGCCAGGAGCTTGCGCTCGTGCGATTACACGTGGACCGTGCCTGGACGCAGTGCCCCGGGAACGAGCACCGGCTACCCGGCACCCCCTCGGGCTCAGCCCTGTCACTCACTGGGGAGAACCGCCCATCCTCAGTCGCATGGCCCGCGGTCCTCCCGATGCTGCTCACGGCGATGGCCCTTCGGCGTCCGGCCCGGTCCCCGTCTTCCGTGCCCGCGCTGCCGGACACCCAGTCGTTATGAGACTTCATTCTTTACGCGTTTTATTCTCCCAGGGTTGTGATCATCACCTGCTCATGTCCAGGTGTCCTCCCCGTGTGCCCGCACCCGGCGCCTGGTAAACGTAGGCTGAGGATGCCGTTCCTCGCAGTTTATCAACTGTGAAATTAAATACTCTATCTTAAGGGATCGATTAATGAAAGCAATGAGAGGGCGTGTGTGTGTGTGTGTGTGTGTGTCTGTGTCCGTGTCCGTGTGTGTGTGTCTGTGTGTGTCTGTGTGTGTCGAGAACTCTCAAGTATCCATGGGACAATGTTAAACCTGGTCTATCCAAGGTACTATCAGACCCCAGTTTGTTGTGGTTCCTACTGGTGCAGACCAGTTTTGTCGCGGTGGTTGTCATGGTAACCTCCCTATCAGCTGCTTCGCTTACGGAATTCGATATTCCATTCATAACAGTCCAGCTCTGTTTAAATCGCATGGCACCTTCGTTTAAAGTTTCCAACACGAGCCTTTAACGACCACCCTCATTTCTACAGAAGTCTGCATTCATTTGAAGGACTTACGCACCTGTTGTGAGAGTTGTTTTGGTTCGGGGAATCAGTTGAGCAGGGGCGAGAATGAATGAGGGACCCAGCGTCTTGGCTTCTCCTTGGGCAGGACTTTGCCTCGCCATCACAGGTGTCCCCGCCCCGTTCTAACCGGACTTGTGTTGCCGCCGAGGTCTCTGCAGCCTCCGGGTGGCCGACTCCAGCGGTTCCCTCTTTGAGCTTGTTTCACTTTGCTCCTCAGCAGGCGTGGTTGAGGGTTCAGGCGCCCTGCTCACTGTCCCCTGCCGCCACATGGGCTTTGTCCTCGTCGTGCACACTCCCCCAAGGCGACTACGTCAAGCGCCAGGGCTTTAAATGTGATACACAGTCCTCGATCTATATTTCTAGTCCTGATCGCTTCCTGGAATTCCAGACTTAAGGATTTAAATGCCTCCCCTCCCCCAGAGATCTCCAAGAAATGCCTGGGATGGAACGTGCCAGAAATCAGCCTGATTTTTCCAGCCATCGTGGTCCTGCCCATCTCCCTGTTCTGGTACCAGCACCGTCATCCACACGTCGTTAAAGTCACCAAGACCAGGGTTACCTGCGATTCTCCCCACTCCTCCCATTCATTCTCCCCCCAAATCACAGCCCAGAGCCTCGTCAGCCCCTGCGCCCCTCTCCCCACACGAGGACGGTCAACGTCTTCATAAGCTACCCATCGGGGAACACTGCCCCTCGCTTAAACCCCTGCGCTGCTCCCCGGCACGCTCGGAACCCAGATTCCAATGCGCGAGTGTAAACGGACGCTGTTGGGTGGAGGGCGCTGGCAGAGAGAGAGAGAGCGAAGGGGAGAGAGAATGAGGGAGAGAGAGAGCGAGAGGGAGAGAGAGAGCCTGGCGGAGAGCGAGGGAGGGAGGGAGGAAGGAAGTGGGCGGCGGTGACGCGCCTGGCCGGGGATCGCCAGGGTGGGCGAGGTGCGTCTGAGGCGCACAGGCCTGTGCAGAGCAGACGGCCGTAAACAGGTGCTGTGCGTGGCGGTCCTGGCGGGCATTTGCGTCCCTTATGAGTGTCCTCACCGTCCCGCCGTGTTGGCCCTGGTGCTCCCACACCCGCCCACGTGTGTGAACAAGGTCATAGTTACCTCATTGGGAAAAGCGCCCCCGGCTCCGGCCCTCGGCCCTCTGCACGCGGGGCCCCAGGCGGCCGCCAGCGCGGCTCTGCCACAGCCAAGCCAGGCCTCGTGGCTCCATCTTAAACGCTTCGGAGGCCGCCCGAGCGCTCAGAGTGGAAAGGTGTCCTCGCCACGGCCCCGCTCCCTCCCTGACCCACCCTGACGGCTGTCCACTCACCCAGCCCTGGCGACGCCGGCCTCCGGGCCTCGGGGCGCGCTGCACCCCGAACGTGCAGGACGTCACGAAGGGCTTCAATGCGTTGCTCAGTGCTTGACATCTGTCCCGTAAATTTCATGTAAGTAATATGGGAATTGCCTGGACATAGAGAATGAGGATGCAGTGCAACCCGCGGTCTGAGGCGGATTTTTCTGGAATGAGATAGAAGCAGGGTTTCCAGACTTCGCAAACAAAAATTCAGGATACCCAGTTACATCCGAACGGCAGATCAACAATGAATGATTTTCCAGTAAAATCATGTCCCAAATGTTACACAGGATATACTCGTAACAACAAAAGAAGTGTTATTTGTTATTTATCTGAAATTCCAGTACGACTTGGACTGCTGCAATCCGCCTGCCAACCCTCCACCGAAAAGGGTTCAAACACTGGCCTTGAACAAGTCGTTTAACTCCCCCAGGCTCCGTGATGTCGTCTGTGAACACGGAATGAAAACCCCCGCTCGCAGGCCTGGAAGGACCCGGCGAGATCGTCCTCGACACACAGCAGGGCGATCGCGGCCACGTCACCATCACCGCAGTCACCATCATCACCTCGTTCCCCGAGCGAAGCTTCGACAAGACGTAACATCCCCGGCAACGCGATCTGCACGTGGACCTCTGCCTTCGGAGTCTGCCGAGATCCAAATTCGTGAAGAAGTCCTTCTTCTTTGATAAGAAAGCCGCCGGGAAGCAAATGTAATATTCTGAGAAGAATCTACTCTGCTTTCATCTTGTTAAATTTTTCTCTGATTTTATGCTTGCTGGCTTACTGGATTCAGAAGAATTCCTTTTCAAGTCCCCTTCTTATGATTAAAAAAAAAAGAAAAGATAATGCTGACTGTAGCCTGTGGTGATAAATGGCTCTTATTTTCGTTTTTTCTATAGATTTGCTCTCTGGCTCATGTGATCTGGCTTTAAAGAATCTGAGCATGTAAGAAGCCGTACATGTCATATCTTCTATAGTCATCCAGCCACACATTCATTAAAACAGCCACCAAGAATCTCAATAAAGGAGTGGAAACTCAGTAAGGTGCCAGGTACCGTTAGTCGCTGAAGCTACAAAGGACGAGGCATCCTGGTTTCTGATTTTATAGAGCTTTCACTGGACGGGCGAGGACATGCCGCAGCCAGAACAGAAACAGGTATTGACGGAACAGTGTGATGAGTACGGTCACCACGTGAATCATAACAACGGTGCGGGAAGCAGAGTGACAGAGCTTATGAAGCTCAGTGGACTACTCAGAGGTTGCGACGTTGGCACCGGTTCCTATTCTCACAGAATGAAGAAGCGTGTGTGTAGGAAACAAAGGGTTAGGTGACGTGGCCCACAGGTAGTAGAGCGCGCGTGCCAGGAGACAGAACTCCGAGTCTGTGGAAAGTCGGTTGGTGACTTTGACTAAAGCATTGATTCTCACACGGTGGGCCCAGAACCAGCGGCATCAAATCATGCGGAAACTCGTTGGAAATGCAGATTCTCAGGAAAAAGAAGCAAACTCTCAGGTGTTCAGAAGCTCCTAGTGATCTCGGTTTACAGCAAGCCCTCCTACTGTTCCGACGCCTCCTGGCATTTGAGAGCTGCGGGGCCACGGCGACAGGGTGTTCGAGCCCCGATGTGCAAAGAATCGCCAAGGTGCATTCTCACGACCCCGAGGATGGGGGCCTGCTCCCAGACACTCAGGTCAGGGTCACTGGGGGTGCGGGCCAAGCCCAAGGCCAAAGGTGCTTCAGGTGCAGCCAGACTTGAGAGCCCCCGAGACAGAGCTCACGGTCCATGACGGAGAAGGCGATGGACACCTCGCCAAGAATCAAGCTCAGTCAGACTCACTCGAAATCGTTAGTCTTCAGGAAAACGCAAATGAAAACACCATAAGGTAACAGTGCACATCCCCCAGAACGGGCAAAATTGACTGACAGAAGCAAATGTCACTCAAACGTGGCCAGTGGGCCGATGCGATGCCACAACCATTTAGACGTGTCGGCAACTTCTTAGAAAACTGGACACAGTGAGCCAGCGGCTCAAGTCCTAAGCCTCCAGGAGACTATGTCTAGAAAGCACCGTACAGAATGTTTTAGGTTCTTGACTCAGGATCCCCAAACTAGAAACAACCATCCATCGGAAAATGCACGTACAAAGTGTGCGTACAGTCTGCGACAGACACTTCCCAGCAGCAAAGGGGAGCCAGCTACTGTTCCTGCAGTGGTGCGGACACGTCCTAGAAAGCTGCTGGGTGACAGAGGCCTCGTGCAGGAGAGCACGGCGCTGGGCAGCCGCATCGCCGTGACCGGGGGCTGGCCGGGGCCGGGGGCGGGGGCTGGATGTCACCGAAGCCGTTCTGTCGTCATCCCGGGGAGCACCCCCTTTATCTCACGGTCAGCGCTGACACCGCGCCCTCCAGGGTCCCCGGTGAGATAAGGGCAGTGCGAACCCCTACGACACTCACGTCCTCACCGCGACTGCTTTTTTGAAACGTCTGTCTCCCAAGAACCGTAGGATTTCCTCCCTCGCGTGCGGGATGGAAGACGGTGAGCAACCAACGGACGAGCCCAGACACGGACGGCAGCGTGACGGCCCCAGACGGGGCAGGGGAGGGTGAGGAGGGTAAAGGGACAATTACAGGGTGGGAAGGAGACCCGAGTTTGGGTGGCGAGCACACGGCATGTTACAGACCTGTACGCTCGAAACACAGGCGCCCATCTCTCCAGCTAGGCTCGGAGCCCCTTGACCGCCGGACGGTGTCTCGGCCTGCGACCCCTCGTGTCCAGCATGGTCGGCGCACGGGGCGGGCGAGGGGCGTGGACGGAGCGGGGCTGGGCGGCCGACTTGGGTCTCCGACACGCCGCATTCTGCCCGTGTGTCCCCGCGGCTCCTCCCACCCGGAACGCCCTTCCCCACCCATTATTTCGTCTGACTGGTCTCCACATACCTGTCCCCAAGGCCACCGTCACCTGCCATGAATCCGACCCTGAGCAAGGCCCCCGACCCGTCCTGGACACTCCCGGTTTGCTTCTCCCTTTGGGCCACACTCCGTACGTGCGTCGTCACACGTAGCTTGCTGCGCTGTGATTTCTCTGCTTTCTGGCCACCGACGTGCGAATTTCTCGGGGCTTATTTTATCAGGTATTTTTCCTTAGTGCGGTGCGTAGCACGTGTTAATGTTAATGAATATTTGTTAAAGAAACAGAGGAAAACCTCATCCTCAGGTTACCCCAAACTCTGCGGCCCCTCATCATTGCTAAGCGCATTTTACTGTGTACCGTAACCAGACAGTGTCCTAAATGCCACTTCCGTAGGCATGCCCCGGGTGATTTAGGGGCTTGTCATACAGCGCAGAGAAGCAAAGTTTCCCTGATAACTGTTCACCAGGTCATTCAGGCAGCAGGCTGCGTCCGAGGCACTGAGGAGGAAAATCAGAAGGAGGCTTAAAACCAACACGTCAAAGTCAACACGGCGTTGACTGTGCTGTGCTCCGTGGTTCTGCGTTATTACCTCCCACGAGTGATAAAATGCAAATCTGAAGTCACCTGAATTTAGTTAGCAAAGCTAGAACACTGAGTCATAAAACAAACCAGAAAATAAGCCTCTCTCCCGCTCCCCATCTGCAATTTTTAAGCCCAAGCAGTCCACGAAGAGCTGAAAATCACAAGTTCGTGAGAAAGTAAACGTCAGAGAATTCAGAACTGACACTAATGTGGCACGACGGAGGCTGTGGTCCCCACAGCAGCTCTGGGTGACCTGGTTGTAACGACACGTTCGGCGCTAAGGGCTTTTGAGTCGTTAAAAGTGTTGTCGTCGACATGTAATCTGCAAACTGCCTCCGATGGCGTTAAAAAGCAGAATAATAAACCCGGAGTATAGAGCCAAGCAAAATAAATATTTTCACAGCCCCAGAGTTTCTACACGGAGAGGAACAAAAGAGCAGAGAACAGAAAGGTGCCCAGGGCCTTCGAGAGTGAGAGGCAGGCCCAAAATAAGCCTTCAGTACGCAAAAGCAGGGGCAAGCGCTAGTTTTCTAGAAACGCTATAATGTGCCAGAGGAAAATAGAGCAATGGGAAGTATTAACGCAGCCACATTTCAGAAGGTGATGGCAGTTGTCGGAGAAACAAGTGATTCTGCCCAAGTTCACTCGACCTCCAAGAATAGCTCTAAGGAAGGCGGAGGGCGAACGGGCCTTCTACCTTTTGCAAACGGAGGAAAGCGTTTTCATTTCTTTTGCAAATTGCAGATGTGAGTTTAGCCATTCAGTTCAAAGAAGAGTTATTTGGCTTTTAGATTCAGATGGACAAGCCTTTTAATAGCTACAGGACCTCGGGCCGATCTCCAAGTCCCCGAGGTTCGTGTCCACATCTGCTGGAAAAAGCTTTCGCAGGTTATCGAGAGGATTAAATAAGATCACGTTCATGAAAATCTCCGCCGCGAGAATATGTGAATGGTAAATTTAATCTCTCCCCTCAAGTAACAAAATTTAGTGGAAATGCCTGTTGTAGGAAATTTTAATAACTTGGAAAGAAAAAATTTAAATGATTTGTTTACACTATTTATGCATGGCCCTAGCGGATTTCACCATTTTAAAATTCCGGCATATTTTATTGGCAACATCATCATATTTCATTAGCGACGTTACCTCGCAGCTCAGACACTCTCCTGAGACCGTCTCTGCTGAGCAGAAGCCCGGAGGTCCGTGGGCTGACACGGACCATCTGAAACCCCTGAGACGTGAGGTGGTTTCAGATCTGGAGAAACATATTTTCGTTTCTTTGGGAATGCGAAGAAGACATGAACTGGTCGTAGTCGTCCCATTTCGCAGCCAGATGTAAGAGGTTCCAGCGTTCCGTGTTTCGGGTTTTGGATCTCGCTGCGTCCCCACCGCCAGCCCTCCCCGTTGGAACCCTGGTCATCCCTGAGTCTAGCCCGCTCGCGGCCGGAATTGTCATCCCACGCACGTCGGGAGTTCTGTGGGGCAGAACCATCGCGTTCTGGCTGCCATTGTTCCCTTAAGGACAAGCACGGCATCCCTTAAGATGCTACATGCCATTATGAGTCACACGCGGTTCTGAAAATAAGCCCACCCACGTGGTCTGCTCAGGACGCTGGTTTTTGTGCAGATGAACAAAACCCAACCACGCTTCCCGTGTCTAGCCGAGCAACATGAAGTCCATAGAGTCTTCTAAGATTCTGAGAGGCAAACACATCTTTCTCCCCCTATAAATTATTCCCCAATCCCAAAGGGCAAAAACGACTGGGAAGAAGGTCTTAGGGACGTTAACAGTTTTATGCAATAAAAATAATAATCTATTTTTTCTTGGTCACGACCCCTTAGTTTGTGTCTAAAAAAATGGACTTCATAAAATTTTTCTGGCCATCTTGGTATATTTCCATTCATGCCATTTTCATTCGGTCATCTAGCAAATACTTATTAAATGATCGTTTGGCTCAGACACATTCTAAGCATCAGTGAAAGGCACTGAATGAGAAAGGAAGAGCCTCTCTTGAGGGTGGAAGCCTCCTTCATATCAGATGGAAGCTCACGCTCTAGCTTGGGACTTAATATTCTAAAACAGAGTCTTCGATCCAAACAAATTCCGTAAAACACAATAACTAGAGTATGAACTTCATCGTTACTTGATTGCTCATTGTGATACATCTTTTGTTGTTCCTTAAATTTGAACTTGCCAGTTAAAAGGTCTATTTGGAATTCACCGAAGAAAATGATATGATAGACATTTTAAAAAGAAGGCTTACAAAGGGTAGATAAGAATATAAATACAACATAAATTTTGTGAACCACCTCTGGTTAACCGGTGCTTTCTAAATTTCTAGATTTAAAGAAACTGGTATTAAAACAATATGTGATGTTAACAAATGCCGACATTTGCGCAGTATTTTTAAGAAGTAAAAACAATTTGAGCAAATACTGTAAAGCATAAGAGAACCAAAAGAAAGAATTTTATTTCTCCAAGAAAATAATTCTGAAATATGTGACCGCATGTCCTTATGAGTAAGCTTAGCAAAACTCATTTCATATTTTGGTAAATGTTTCCATTTTTCTGTCAGCCACTCATGAAGAAGGAAATAATTCACTTTTTGCCTAGTAGGTGCAGATTTGCTTCATTTGACTTTTAAAGGATCATTTTAACTAGAATTACCTCTAGTTTATGGGAAAACGTAAAGACTCTACAAATTGCATTGGTTAAACGGGCGTTTTAAAAAATGGCACTGTAACCATGGAAATATTATTTAGAGTCGTAAAATTTTAACCACACCTCGTCTAGAGTCTCCTGGTTTCTGACGCTGCCTTTGTGCACTGAGGCACATTGTATGCGTATTCCATTAGATTCTCGAGCTTTTCACTGTTCACTGTTTTTAAATGGACAATCATGGGTCAGTGAAAACTCCAGACACAGAGTTCCCACCGAGGTGAGTGTGTCCGCACACTTGCTTAGCCAGCAGAAAATCAAGGTCGTAGACCTTTGTGTCTTCACTGTATCCAAAGAGTACACATAGAAGTCGTTCCCTTCATCCTACTAAGTCACGTGGGATGCATAGCGATATATTCCTTGAATTTCCTCGCGCTAAGATCGCGTGAATGCTAAGTTTCTTTTTTGATTACCATCATCTTATTCTTCCAGATCTGCACGTTGGTCATACTTCCTAGTTTTCTATAACATCAAATCGATAAAAACACTGGAACCTTTAGTTATATGCTTTCTTTATTCTGTATCTAAAATGTTAAGCACAAGAAGTATTCTACATGGAAATATCAGGAGCTATTTCTTAAACGTATCAGACAATTCATTCATCTGAAGTGCGAAAGCATATTCTAATTACACAAGACAGTTTTACCGGGTAGAGTAATAAGCTTTTCAAGGAGGCTTAATTAATCACCAACACCGACTTCCAGAGGCTGTTCGTTTAATTTGGCAGCCTAAGCACTTTCTCTGCCAAACTACTAGTAATTTTTTCTTCAAGTTTTGTATTTTTTTAATGCTTCAAACATAGCTGAGCCATTACCAAGTGCGTCGTATGCATAGGACTTTGTTGATCTTTTTCTCCTATCTGCTTTTAAAAATACGGAGCATGATGAACTTTAAAAACTCTTTAGCATAAAAACGAATGAACAGATAAAAGACTGTGTTCATTTGATAGATCCCAGTGCAGGAAATCTGCCCGAGCAAGCCAAGAAAGTCATTATCAGCGAACGAACGTTACACCTGCTCTGGGTCCAATCATCTGTGACAGAGAAATGGGAGATGGTGCAAAAGCATCTCATTAAGTCAGACGTCGAATGAAAGGAAAAGTGGCTTTTTTTTTTTTTTCAATTTTGTTCCCGGTTTAACAAGATCACAGCGGAAAAGGGAATGGCTAAGTGGGGGTGACGTTTCACAGTTCTCGCCCCCTCTCCTGGAAAGAAATTCCTTAAAAAAAAGAAAAATTTTACGGGATGGCACAGAGTTTGCATCCAGACAACTTTTGAGCTACAAAGAGGCTTCTCTCATTTCACCGAGCCGCCCCGTGCGCCGTTGTCACCAAAGCAGTCAGGGTCTGTGTCTGCTGTTGCCCGACTCACCGAACCTCTCACAGGCGCAAGCCAGCCCCCCAGCCACGCCGGACTCGAGGCTGTCCCCCGCGAGCCTTCGCGGCCGTTAGGGTGGCCCAGAGCGTGGAAGTCCCACGGTCCGGGGCAGCCCGAGCCGGAATGTCATTCGGGCCTCTGCACAC
The DNA here is from genome assembly GCF_902729225.1 of Pteropus medius. Lineage (NCBI taxonomy): Eukaryota > Metazoa > Chordata > Mammalia > Chiroptera > Pteropodidae > Pteropus > Pteropus medius. Next base: position 12,588,628 of record NW_024350926.1, read on the forward strand.
CTGGCAAGAGTCCTTATCGGCTGGAATGAGGAGAGTGAGGAGGGCATTCCGGGTCCCTTACGCGTGTCTGATGTTTTCTCTCTTGGAGTATTTTTAGGAATACTGTTTAATGATGTTCAGTAATATTTCCTCAAAGGAGGCTTTGCTAGGCAGGGGTCTGCTGGTCCCCGGGAAGGAACACCTCCCCCGCCATTTAAAGCGCGTGAACTGGAGTCTCTGTGGGCCTTCGTCGCCTCAGAAATGGGGGGAAATGGCTTATCTTTAAAAACGCAGACAGCTGAGAAAGTAGGATATAATACACAGAGAGAGAGACAGACACAGAGACAGACACACAGACAGAGGCAGAGAGAGGAAGAGGGAAGGATAGACAGAGAAAATTTTTGATTTTATTCTAAGATGAAACTAAAAGGGGAAGAAAATAATACTTCTTCCATTTTCGCTTCCTTCCAGGAATAATATCATACCTCACCTAGGAAGAAAGTCAGTGATATGACTGAGCTTTTTCAGCCTAATTTACTTCCAGATATAGTTACTCAGTTCGTATTTACAGAGAGAGTTCAAAGAAAACTGCCCTTGCTGAGCATCGGTGCTGAAATTCTCTCCGGCACATCTTCAGCTTCTCTGAATAGTTTGGTCGCTTCCCCTGAACCCCCGCGTCCCCAGCACCTCCCACCAAGGACGCGCGTGTCTTAGAGGGAGGTGTGTGGGGAGGGCACGTGGTCGCCCACCTCCAGACGTGGGCATCTGTTCTCTGCCGCTTGGTCCAAATCGAGCGTCTATCCGAATGTGGCCTTCAGGTCGGGGCAGGACGGGAGAAGGGGAGCGGGTTTATGTTGCCACCCCCAACAAGACCCTGTCACGTTCTGTCCTTGCGGCTCACGCTTTCCTCCGTCATGATGAGCGTGTGTAGAATGCTGTAGAAATAATGTATAGTTGCATGTGAACAGTGCAGATATGGGGCGTATTGTAGTCAATGGGTGCTCAGTGATACCACCCGGTGTTCACTCAGCAAACCCCGACAGGGTGACACAGAGGGAAGCCAGGCAGACACGGTGCCCTTCCCCCTCGGGACACAACACAGCCCAGCCACCTCGAGGCTTTCAAGGCTTGCCAAAGGCAGATCGATAGACAGGTGACGTTTCAGCATCCTGCTCAGGTCCGTGAAGTGTGACTTATCTAGAGGAGTTTGATCATAAAGGAAAAATCTCTCCAAATAGAGTTTCTTCTCCGATTTGGGGATAGATTTGCTCACAGAAATCTTCCAGGAGAAAACTCAGCTTATGTTAAATTATTTCATCAGTTTATTGAATCAAAATGCTCCAAGCTCTTATTTATCTTGATCCATACCAGATGGTCATGTAACCGATACCATTTCTAAATTCTGTGTTCTCTTAGCGTAGACAGAGGAAAACACAGGAAAATGGGCTGGTGTCCGATACCTATTTCAAAGTGTTTATTTCAAAAAGTAAGCACCAGAGGATTTGATACAATCGATCGTATATGAGACAGATGACATCCAATATCTAATTGTTAGGCGTCTCCTAATTCTGGGATTCTTTTAAAATCATGATAATCCAAAGTATTACAAGGCCGAAATCTCTCTCGATTCATCCAGGATTCTGTTACATCCAGCATAATTTGAGTGCTCAGAGTATTTTGATAATATTCCAAAGCTTTAAGCCTTAAGATTTTTTTGAAACTATATTTCTCAATTATACTGCTAAAAAAAACAAGGATTTATTAAAAGAATAATAGCATAAGCATTTCTTCATGACTGTTTCACTTACTCTCTCAAATTATTTTTGCTCAATTTTAAAGTTGAAGCTATTTCATTATATTCTAATTCTTTGACTAGAGTACACAGTAAATTTAATTAAATTAAATGAGAATTATTAAATAACCGTGACAACCTTTCCCAGCTATTCTGAATGATCATGAATTAAGTGTACAATTTCCAAGCGCTTTTTAAATTAAACCTCTAAATCAATTCTAAATCACACTTTTCTGTTAGATATAAAATGATTTTTAAAGATATTTCTTCTTGTGGTGCTAAAATTAATTGCCCAAAGAACTGTAGAAAGTAGTAAGCCTTGTGAAATTTCAAAGTTCATAATAATCTTAGCATTAAATCATCATTTGGCTTCTAGCGCGGGAATTAACTTAAGCAATTTGGGGTATTACCCAAAAATTATCATTCCTTTCCAGCACTGGTAATAACTAACGATTGCTAGACACAGTATAATTAGCAGGACAAATCAGAAATCAATGCCCGATCAAACGCAAGTCATACGCCAAATAAATCACTATAATTTATCCATTGGACTAGTCAAACATGATTGTCGGTGAGCCCAAAACGCTCAAACACAATCATTATAATCTTTAAAGAGTATCAGGGAACAGTTTGGGGGAAAAAATAGAAAAAATGTTAATGTACGTGTCAGAGCATTTCTGACAATCATATAATTGAGCAACGGGATTACATTTTTTTTTCAGCATTAAATTCATTAAATTTGTGCGCAAACACTTTAAATAAAGTTACGTGACCCACATTAAACGATTTTACCAAAGTTACATTTTTTTCCTTCATCGAATGTGTCTTTACAACATAGAAGGTCTCCTTTGGACAGATGCCTAAAACACGTTTTTGATTAACATGGTTCTGAATTAGTTCACGTCAGAACGTTAAACGAAAGCCCCACAAACCAGGGACGACAGGTGGAAAGTCACGTGCGGCAAACAGTGCGTCCCTGGCTATTGTGTCCTGTGTTACGCTCATCGTCAGCACGCGGCTGTCTCCCCGTCCCAGCCGAGATCGCCTGTGCTAAACGCGTGCTCAGTCTGCCTCCCTCCCGGCCTCCTCCCCGGCTGGGCAGAAAAGACTATCAGGGAAATCACTGGTTTTAAATAAAGCAGCCTGGGCTGGGTTGAGGCGAGAGTCTCTCTCTCTCTCTCTCTCTCTGGCCCAAGGATTTGACGAACGGGATGAGGACGGTTCTCGCCCAGCTGCCTGCCTCGTTGCTTTGCAATGAAAGTCAAGTGAGAATTTTCACGTGAAGCGCTGCGTAAGTGTCCACATGCTATTCGGACAAAGGGTGACTCTGATCGTTGTGGCCCACGCCACGGTCTCTGCTCAGATTCTAAGAATCACCCAAACCCGGTCGCTACTTCGGCCAGTTTCAGGGCTCCTCGGCTACATAATTCCGAGGCCTTGGACGCTGAGACCTTCGCGCCGTTTCTCTTTGCTGTAAGCTTGTCACAGTCGCTCTAGGTTCTTTTTAATAACCGAATCCTGCTTCCTTCCCGGGAACGAATCGTTCCCCAAAATCAACGAGTCCGTGAAGCAGGAACGTCTCCTCCTTCAGGTTCCCGCTCCCACGGTCTCATCCCGCCCCGCCCACCCCTGGACTTGACCCTGTCGTCCTCCCTCTCACCGCCGCAGACGCTCTGGCCGGGGGCCACGCCACACAGGCGGGACCGTCCCTCCCTCCCGCGTTCTGCCCGCCCTGGCCCCTCGCTCTGGGTTTGGGCCCGGTGAGCAGATTCTTTCCTAACCACGACCGGCCACAAACGGAGAGGGTTAACTCGTGGGGCGGCCCCCTCCGTCCCGGGGATGAGCAAGCCGAAGCTCTGCGGCCGGCGGCCAGCTCGCCACGGGAGGCGCGGCAGCTTGGCCTGGGGTCGGACAGTCACTCCGCGGTCCCAGGTCACCTGCTTATCCGAGCCGCCCTCCGAGACGCTGTTGTCCCGTGCTCGCGGTGCCAAACACGTGCGTCTCGTCTCTTTCACACAGACACATTTCTTCCTTGAGCTGATTTGATGAGCGTCTGTCACGTCCTCGTCAGGTCTCAAAGCCGCAGAAAGCTTTGGCCTGTCCTCGGCCATCGCACACTCGCCGCCTTGATCGCTTAAGTCTGGGTTTCGAGTTAAGATCTCAGAAGACAGCCCCATGGTCTCATGTTCAGGCTTCCGGCAGGTTTCTATGCTTTGGTTTGCTCCTGCTGCCTGTCCCCCGCTCCCCGCCACACCCCCATGGCCGTCCACCCGGGCATGGAGGCTGGTGAGCCGGCTGGCACTGCACAGCGGAGCAGGCGCCTGCGCTCGTGGTCACCCCGGTGGGTCACCAGCCATCTTGGTTTCCATTCCCTGAGGGTTTCATCGACGTGAGCCTTTTAGCCCAAAAGCGTCGTGTGACACTGGCCCCCCGTGACACGGGCCCCGCGAGCTGGTTGATGGAAGGCGGATTTGACGTGTCGTTCGCAGCAGCACTGGGATCTGTCGGCGTGGTTTAGAAATCTGAATTCAGTCGTGTCTCACTGGTGATGAAGGGTCTGTGAGAGCCAAACGTATTCGCCTCGTTTATAAAAAGTGCCTGGCTGGACAGCGACGGGTAAACCAGATCAGCGGCATAAACATAAACAAACAGAAATGATCATTTAAATTGGAGTCGGGGGGCCTTTCGGGGAAGTGCTGCCCGCGTGGACGGGGACCCCGACAGAAAGAGCCGGCTGCATCGGCCCCCGGCTTCTCTCCCCTGCGAAGGCTTTGCCTCTCCTTCGTTCCTCGTGGCTCGTGTGGCAGCCACCCTCAGACCTCATGCCCCTCGTTGCAATTCTTGGATTTTCCTGAATCAGCCATTTTGCTGGGGAAATATCTGGCCGTCTGTGTGTTTAAGGTCGACGGGGGCGAGGACATGTACAGATCATTCCCGCTCGCGGACTCGGCTTTTCTGTAAAATGTTACACGACTCACGATTATCCACATATTTTCTCTCACTTTTTTGGCCTTTGTCTATCTCCCTAAAAACATAGATTATCGACATTTCTCTAATGACTTATTAGTTACAAATCTCACTTGGAAAAAAGACGGCAGAAGCATTTCTGATATTCAGGAAGTCGCAAGACTTTTAAAGAGTGCGTTTTTTTTAGCAGAGCTGTAAATAAGGTGTGTTTATTCTACGTATTGCCATACCTACTTTACTTCAATCGATTAATTCACAAGGTTTAAAATGAAATGTACTTTCCCTGTAGATTAATACGCTCCTTTCCATCTTCGTCAAATGGAACGAAATTGCTTGGTTCCGTACAGCCCCGGCTCATCCGAGTGGCTCTTTTCTGTCGTTTCTCAGAAATGGGAGAGATTGAGAGTCAAACAGCATTCATCATCAGGAGAATTTGTTTTAAAAGCATCCACGCTCTCACGGAGCCGGTAGATAAATTACCCTCTATTGAACAGAAGGAAAGCACAATTAGTTTCACATTATACCAAACCAATCAGTCCTTGAGTGACTGTCACTCTTGAGAAAAAGCCAGGAGGCACGTCAGGGTTGTCCCCTTTCGCCCGTGCTGGAGAAGCAAACGGCGAGCCTGCCCTCACACGAGAAGTTCTGTGCAAAGCGTGGCGAATATGTTCGCCAGTTTCTAGATAAAGAGAGTTATATTCATGACGCGTGTCTGTACATTTGGTAGCACCTACTTCACAATGCAGTTAATGAAGCTTTTCTTCTGTGCTCGTGACAGGCAAATAGTTTGAAGCTTCGTGGCAAGGAAATGAGACTCTGATAGATTATTTTCAAACCTACCTTTTTCCTCCCTGGATAATTACTTTATATAATCATTCGCAATCAAGGAGCAGGGAAGGCCTGAAGGAGAAACCAGGCTGCGAGGGATGGAATGTGCGCAAAAACTCGGCAGGCTGTTTCTTCCTTCTGAACAAAACGGGTAGCTGCTAACCATCCTTTCGTTACCTCTTGAGATTATCAGGATGGTGTAAGAATATACAAAATGAATGTCACCTGCCACGACCTAACCGTGAAGAAACACGATTCGTGAACTTGACATACTCGGCTGCCGCAGCGTGTTAAGCGTCTTGCATCCGTAATAAGAAGGCAATCAGGGGAGGCCTTGCGGGAAAGAACGCAGTCACTGTCACCTAAAGAGCCTGTTCCTCCCCAGGACCCCGTGTCATCAGTCAACACCCCAGAGTCACGGCGCCGGACGTTGACATGTCGGCATCGTTCTGTAGGTTAAATGTAATCTTTGTGAAGGTGTCGTTTTCACACTGACGATGGACCACTGGGGTCTGTGCGATGGTCCTTTATGCCACTCGAAAAGTAGCACAGCCATTTCACACCGGAAATTCAAAACCTGGTGCTTTAAAGACAGAGCGACTCTTTCCGTGGACGTGACCACAGCCCAGAACTGCACAAAGAATGCATCTGGATAACATCTTCGTTTTTAAAAATCCACATCTGTGGGGTCGGTCAGTATCTAGCAGAGCATAGAGGTGAGGCAGCAGAGAGATGGGACAGGGAATATTGGAACAGCAAAATGTGCTTGCCCCGCCCGCCCCGAACGCTGCTTTGTTTAGGTGTCTAAGTTTTTTTAACGCTTGCGCCTGGAGAAAAGACTCTTAAGGGTGTATATTTTGTTTTATTTTTAGTTGTTTGAGTTATGAATGTTTTAAAATCAAAATTGTTAGACATTTACTATTAGGATTCTACTTATAAGTATAGCAAGTTTTACAAAGCACTTCTGAGAGTACTTTGAAAAATGATCGTCCCAGATTAATGGAATGTATTCGATCATCGTAAATGGCATTTGTGAATTTCACATTGTGTTTTTAAGTACTTCATTTGTCTGGTTTAACAAAGTCTTTCTGAGAGTGAAATATTTTTAAAATCTGATAAGTTAAATGCACTGCGTCAACGTGACGACCTAAAATTTTCTTACCCTTTCCAGAAACGTAAGATTCGGACGTAAGATTTTAAACCATAAAACTGAAATCCTGTGTCTCAGTTTTTTAATTGCGCCTTCGAAACTGAAATCACAAAACTGTCACACTGAGGGGCTAAATTCTCTTACATAGCAGAAGTATTTAGAGCAGCGAATGTTCGAATGTTCGCAGATCTTTTTCTTAATGCGAAGGTATCAGTATTCTGGTTTCCAGTCCAGTAAACATCTTGTATTCAATTCTAAATCTTCCTGGAATTTAAAGATAAGCACTCACAGTGCTTATCTTTAGCATCCCAGCTAAGGAGAATGAATGACAGGTATGTGTGATCTTGAGCATGGAAGGTGGACGTCCCGAAGGAGGAGGGAGTGTCACCCAGGCTCCCCGAGGTCCTGGCAGCCGAGGCCTGGGCCGTGCGTGGGCTGGGGGAGCTGCAGACATCCAGACAACTCTCAGCCCCCAGCTGCCCCACCCGGTTTTGCACGGTCTCTCTGTCATGGGCTTCGAACTAATGGAAGGAAGCAAGTTACCGAATTCTCTGGCTTCTCCCTGGAGCGGGGGCTGTGCGGGCAGCCTGCCTCCCACCCCCCACAGCCACACAGGGCGGGCCTAGGGCCTGGGGCACTTCCTTCCCAGAAATACAGAGCGAGCTTGGCCTATACCTGCCTCATCACCTCCCTCGGGTGGAGGTGTCCTGCCTCATCCCAGCTAAAGAGTGTCCCTTTGTTCTGCTTAAGCGTATTTATCAGTGGCCCCCAGACCTGCCTGTGGCTTTCAGTATCCCAGGCTTGCCGGGGAGGGAGGGGTGCAGCAGGAGAGGGGTCTGCACCGGCTGACTGCCCTGCACAGGCCGCGGGAGGCTCGCTGGCCGGAGGGACTCGCCACACGGGGGCTGTAAGCGTCGTCCATCCAGTGCTTGCCTGTTGTGTTGTGTTCCTTGACAACTCGGATGCCAAAATACAACCCTCGGAGTCCTCCTCCGGGGACCACAGCCTGGGTGTCGTGCTTTGCGCCCCCAAGATCCATAACTGGCGCCCCGTATTCTTCTCAACAGCCTCTCCCCTCCAAACCGATGCCTTGATTTGCGTGTCTTCAACTCTTAAGATATATACGTACGTAGATTTCCCACGTGACCCCAAAAGCCATCTGAGGTTGATGGGACGATAGGTATAATGATCCTTCTTGTCCTAAATAGAAAGACCTTGAACTTGACAGGATTCTAAGATAAATCAATGCCTGCCCCGCTCCTGACACCTTCCATCTTCAGCTTCTCAGTTCAGTTCTTCAGCCAGTGGGATCAGCCCTGCCTGGTACGTTTGGCTCGTGGTTGCACCCGGAGTCTTGCACGGCCCTTCCCGCTTCTGGCTTTCTTCTTTGGCCACCAAGATTGTGTAGCTCGGAGCAGAGGCCAGGATTGGCCTTTCCTCCCGTCCCCGGTGCATGAGGCTCAGGATGCGCAGTCCAAGCCTCTCACGGGAGGAGCGGCCGAGGGCCACTCGTTAGGCGCAGCAAAGACGCGTGAGCAGCCCGCACCCCTTTCCCTGGCCTCAGACTGCAAGCGCTTCCTCTGACCAGGACACAAGCTCAGGCTAAGGAATTGCCGGTCTCTGGCGGGTAAATAGCTGCACTTAACAGAAACCATAGCGCGCTAGAAATGCGAGTAATTTTAGTGCAGCCCGAAACAAAGGACCGTGGAAGCCAAAGTCCTCAAAAGCGCTTGCCCCAGAGGTCGGGCTCTTCTGTTTCCGCCCCCTGATCAGGCCTTAGGGTCCGCCGCACGTGTGCATGCTGCCGCCGGCGAGACCCGACTCTCTGCGCTGTAAACCACATGTCTGCTTTTCTCAGTTCCTACAGATAAAGTGATCTGAAGTAATGAGCGACGCCGGAAAAGCAGAAAAGAGACACTGAGAACCGCCAGACATGTGAAAGGAGGCTTCTTCCTGGACAGCGACGTCTTTGGTTCGATTTATATAAAAATCCAAATAAACAAAACGGACGACATTGTTCAATTTTAGACATTCCATTTCTTCTATGTTCTAAGCTGTACAACCGTCATATTTTTATGATTTAGATTGTTAATGTGTTTTTCCCTTTCTTGACCACGTTGGTTTTCTTGTCGTTTTTGGTTTTTGTTTTTGTTTTTGTTTTTGTCTTAAAGTTCTTAAAATGTGAAGGATATTTATGAATGGCAAGGGAGGCACTGTATACAAATGTATATTTGTAAAAGCTATTTTTATGATTAGCATGTTTTACTGTTGATCACATATAAAGTCAGGTGGTATTGCAATTCTATGTGTAAAGCTGATTTCCAAAAATGTCATGTAAGAAAAGATACAGCATATGCTAGCTTTTGTAATTTATTTTTAATTTATAGTTTAAAGTACTTCAGATCGTAAGGATAAAATATTTGAAAAGGTTCTATTTCTGCCCTCTATAAGCACCATTTTTATTCATGAAGAATGCGATTCTTTCAGAGGAGATTAAATGGATGAAGGACGTTGGTTTGATCTGTGATGGAATTCGGCGTTTTCCGCTCTACGGAGATGCGGGGCCCCCGTTATTAACAGGTGTTAGCGCCAATGCAGGCGAGAACTCGATGGGCAAGGAAAAGGTTGTCTTGTCTTTGGATCCAGAAGCTTAAAATAGCACGTCATGACTTCATTTCATCTCTTGTGACGAGGGACTCTCGTTCCCCGAGCATTGCGAGTGTTTTCCAGAAGCTCTTCGCCGTCGTCTTGTGCTGTGGACGTGGAAGCCACCATCCTCACCAACTGTAGGAGAATTCAGTATATCATTTCTTAATAATAAATTCCGTTTCTTTTAAAACGAAATCGGTGTGCATCTTTCCTTTGGGGCACCCTCAGTTTTGATATTCGGTTTGGATTTTTAAGTCACCGCCTCGTCACAGAATCGGTGCGGTAACAAAAGTAGCATCGCTTTACGAAAAGGCGTGTTACGTGTCCTGTGCGCACCCATTGTTCGCGGAGTGGCCAGGGGGTGGGAAGCCTGGCGGCCCCCGACGCTGACGGAAGTCACGCTCTGGCGTACATTTCTCCAAGCATGGTTTTTTTTTTAAATCCAAAGGTAGCATTTTAAGAAACCATTTCGGGATAGAGAGCAAAACCACTTCCACGTAGGTATTTGTGTCCCACCGGAACCCTGCCACCGAATTGGCAAGCCCCTCGTTAAAGAGCAGAAAGAAAACGTGACGTCACCAAGGCACTCGGAGGGACGAAGGCCTCCTTCTTTCAAAGAAACCAAGGGTCTCAAAATCACTTTGGTCTGTCTCCTCTTCTTCTCCTATTTTATTTTCTTTACGGTCAGGTATCCTCTTTATGGCTTTCAAATATAAATACTGAAAATTACATGCTTTCGTCCAACCGAGGTTATCTCCAGAAACCAAAATCGCGGGAACAAACATTTGAAACGCGTACCCCAGAGCACTGGACTGGATCGGGGCTGCGGCCCCGGAAGGGTGGGGACCATCCCGCAGGCACCGCTCTGGCCCGAGCGCACAGGTGCCCTCGTGGCTGTCGTGACCGCCTCCCGAAGCCGCAGAGAACCCGTGTGCGGTTCTCTAACGGGATAAAATCAGCAAGGGGATTTCTCGGTTTGCTGCCAAACAGACACATCGGCCAGGCTAGCCGATGCTCCGGAAAGGTGTTGCGGGTGTCTGGGTTGGGAAGGACACGTGTGGTTACCTTCCCCGAATTGCAATTTGTCCCCGTAGCGGTCAATAAACAGCGTAGCATTTGTAACCTGGCGTCATCGTAAATTAAGAGTATCCTGCTCCCGCAGACGCTCGTGAACTATTCTCCGAGTAAGGTGAATATTTAAGAGTATAAAATAATTCTCTGTTACTGGGGTTCATTTTTCCACTTGAAGCACAACACGGTGCGTCTTTCCCTTCATTCGTCACCCATTCCTGGCTTCAGAATTTCTTTTGGTGACAAAGACGGAGTAAAGTTTATACCAGATCAACCATTCTAGTCCCCGGAGGTTCCGTCTGAAAGGTTAGAAGGAAGCTTTTAAGAGACGAGGCGGGGAGCGTGGACTTCTCACTCCAGATAACGCCAGTCCCGTAAAAAATAAAATAAAACATGCTAAGGGGAGGAAAGGGGCTTTAGGCTCCGCGTCCAGTGCAGGGCAAACGGGGAGAGAGGCGCGTGGCCTGCGGAGTTCGGGGAGCTGGTCCCTGGGGACGACGCACAGGGGGCGGTGCCAATTTGCTTCCATCGCCTTCAGCAAAAGAATCGTTTTCAAAGACACAATAAATGAAGGTAGGAATGAAGCAGGAGATAAAGAGGAAACTATTCCAAGTGGCTTAAAGTTCAGAGGACAGGACTTAACGCGTGCAGATGCCTGGAGAGACCTGATGAGATGTGTTAACGCAAGAAACGGGCCCCCGGAGCGGTGGGCGGATGGGAAGCAGCGCTGTGCCTGAGGCCATCGTCCCTGCCCCGCGGCCACCCGGCTCTGACACATACCCACGCGGGCCGGTTTTCCGAGATTTCGAGATGAAGTCGACACCCAGAGTCTTAAATGAGATGTCCTATTGTGTTTTGTTTTAATATGAATCTCAGAGGGAATGAAGCCACAGCTGTGATTCATATCCAGGACTTACCAGTTGTAAAAACTTAAAAAAGGAAACTTACAATAATGAGAAACAGCAAATTCAGGATTATGTCCGGTGAGTGAAGGCCAGGAGAGCAGGGGTCGTCGATGACGTCCGGAAGATCGAATTTATTAGGAAAAATATTTGAATCCAACGAATGTCAAATATTAAGGTTTGATGGAACCGAGTCTAAGTTACAATGGAAGCCCCCAGTCCCTCTGAATAAGGAATACTGAAGTTCCGATAGGAAAATTATGCTCAAACGTGCTACACCCAGCAAAGCCGTATTAAGGTGTGAAGGCAGCAGATGCACATCGAGTCAGACCGTATACTAGTCATACTGAATTCTTAAATATTCCTGAATGATTTACCTGAAATGTCACACCACGTGATTAAGAACAAAGATGCAAGAGACATTTATAGGAAAAATATCTAATGACCACTGGAACCAATACATCGGAGAGGTGCATATACATAAGTGCTGCAATGATATTTATAAAATGGAATATAAAAATAGCAAACAAAAACACTTACAAACACGATTTACAGGTAAATATAACTAACTGCTGCTGAACAAAACCTGTTTTTACAATTTCGGGTAGAGTTAATGCAACTTGAGAGAGAGAAACACGTTCACCACCTCATCCCATGTAGATCCATTCATCCGACAAGTCGTGACTGAGACCCACGTGCCAGGCGCCCCTTGGTCCTTGAGACATGTCAGTGAACAAACGGGGTGAGACCCTCCACCTGGACGAAGCTTCGCGTCTTGGTATCCGCCTGCGTGTCCCTTCGCAGTGGAGACGTCACCGTAGGCATAAGAGAAATGGCCAAGTGCCCATCCTGTGGGAAAACCCTACGTTCAGTGAGTGTAGTGAAAACCGTACAGCCATCAGCCTCACGGGGGGTCGCCGGCCCTTCCGGGTCGGGGCCCCAAGCCCAGGTCACTCGGCCCGGTACTGCTGGTACCAGCAGAACAGGCTGAGTTTGAGAAAGCAGAGCAGAAACCGTATTCTCTGACCGAGGAGGGGCGCGGGGCGAGCTCGCGCTGTAAGGTCACCTTTCCCCCGCGGGAGGGGCCTTTGCCCGGGTGCCCCAGGCCCCCTGGTCCTTGCCACACCCCTCCCCGGTTCAGGTCAGCGGGGATCCTTTTAACTCCTGGAACAAGCGTAGCTCGCAACCTCGCTTAGGCATTGAGACACGGTGGGGCTTTTGGACGATAGCTCGGGGTCAAGGTCACGAGGGTTAATGAAAAGCAGCGTGGAGCCCCGCTGTGTCTGTTTCGCCTCTCTTCTGACACATTCCGTGCCCTTGGCCAGACGGGGGTCCTGCAGCGGTGTGCTCGTGCCTCTGCCGGCTGATCCATGACAGCACAGCACGGCAGCGACTTCACCGCTACTGAACATAAGGCTGCGAATGATCGCTGCGCTGGGATTCTGTCCCACCACCGGAAAAACAGCAAGAGCGAGAGCGTGCTGATGTGCGCGGTCGCCAGGGGGCGGTGGGGCTTACACTCTCATTCTTACATCCGAGCCCCCCGTAAAAGGCTGGTGGGAGTTGTAACTGGCAAACTTTCTGGGAATGAATTTGAAAATACACCGCAGTAGGTTGCAAGAGCATTAACAAGTTATGTAACCATTAAAGTTATAATTATGTAGCATTTCTAATGGCGTGGTGGAAAATTCAGGATTAAAGAAGGAAAAAGTTAGATATACAGCGTTACCCACCCTTCTGCACCGAGGCGAAAATTGTAGGATCATTAACGATTTTTCCTCCATCGTTATGCTTTCCTGCTCTTCGAGTCTGTCGCTCGGGTCTTGGGAGCTGGAAGGCGACATTGCTTACGGAAGTGGGTGAATCAGAAGAGACTGGGAGACAGGTCAGTTATTGGATTTCAGACACACTGGGCTTTCGAGCACAACACGTCCATGGGAAATTTCCCGGCATGAAATGGATTAAGCACCTTGACAGTGGCCAGGGCAGAAAGTGCTGTTTTACAAATCATCCACGGAAATGGACAGAACCCCAATGAACTGGGAACGGGCAGGGCCACGGGGCTAGAACCCCTTGAAATGCCACTGGCGGGGATGGAGACGGTGGAGAAGTTGGTGACCAAAACACGCACGCACCCACATTGGCCCTGCGACACGTACGAGCAGGACAAGCTGGTATCACTGAACTGAAGCCCCTTGTACTAAACCACAGAGGGTCACCTTAGAGCATCCGTGCATTGAGGTAAGCGACCTGTCAGGAAGAATGAGCAGCAGCTCGTTATAAGTCGCTGCCGAGTGTTCCTAAACTTTGGAGATGCATCTCTCCTCGGCTTAGCGATGTCGAAGGCAGCGTCTTCAGTTAGCCCAGAGGGCAGTGCACCACCTACCCGCCAGCTCACAGCCTCTCTGGGAGGACCCACTCAACACTCAGGGTGCCCCTATGCAGAAAAGAGGACACACATTCACATGCATACACACGAGGACTCACATGCATATACACGAGGACTCGCATGCACATGCACACACCCATGCACATGCATACACGTGTGCACACATACACATGCGGGCACATACACACATGCATACATACATGCACACACACACACGAACACAAACACAACCATGTCAAAGAAATCGTTAATGATCACCTAGTAGAGAAAGTCCAGAATGATTCACCTGCCCCAGGCACGCGGCCAGGTTATGTACCTCTCACAGGGCCTGGTCTCTAGGTGAGACCAGCCCAAGGGAAGATGTTCTTTCCCTGCCTATTTTGGTCATTAATGAAATGCCAGGTGACCTGAAATCTGCTCAACACATGTCCTCCACAGACGGCCCTGCCCAAGACTCTGTCCCACGTGCCACTAAGCCGACGCGCAGCTCCTTTCCGAGCTGCGGCTGGAGGCCACCGTGGGTGGCACATCTGCCCCGTTCAGAGCCGCGGGGTACGCTCAAGCTCCCCCTTCTCCGATCGCCTCTCCACAGACCTCTCCCCACAAGCAGCTTGGCCGTCCATTTTCTGTGCCAGGGGACCTTCTGTGGATTCATAATTCCCCTTCAGCTTTGTGTTCTGTCTCTGTTATTTTTAGATATCTTGAAATTTTAGTTTCAGCCTTAACGCTTGGGAGAAAGTATTATTAATTTTTTAATGATTTTTGTTTGTTAGGCGCTACAGTCGAAAGCGCCTATTCTTTACAGACAAATGGAAAAAACACGGAGCCATCGTCACTGTCTTTTGATGATTTATCCTGTGTCTAGAGAAGACCAGCTTTCCCGTTAGCTTTCCTGAATAGTTTTTGCTAATGCATTAAATTCTTTCTTGATAACTGTAGGATTCAAAGCAATTCAAATGAGATTACTTCCTTGTACTTCATATAAAAAGCTTTATCTTTTAAAGTGTCAAAACTAGGATCAAAAACTCCCAGAAACCAAATGTATTTTTACTGACCTTTATGCATTTCAATACTTTTTAATTTTACCTCCTCCGCTAACTGGCAATGCCATGCGGATTACTCGGCCTGGCATTAAAAAAGGCCTTTTATCGTTTTCAGTCTATTAATCTGCAACCTTCTCCATTAAATAGAATACAGATACTTGCCACCTAAATCTCTCTACTGCACAGATATGAGTACGTCACTTGCCTTGTTTAAAAAAAATTACATTTTAAAACCTGGAAGGCTTGCCATTACCTAAATATTCAATCCAGCATTGATGATCCAGAATAAACTGGAATCAACATACACATCCGGTTCTCTTTTCTAACTTCCCTCCACATTGTTAGCAAAAAAAGGTGTTAGACTCTCCATCATGATGCTAAAATTAAACAAGTACTTTAAATATTCATATAATATCCATTATAACTACACAAGTCTGGCTAAATAACTCCCTGCTCTGGCAGCTGTCAATGCCCTCTCGTTTTCATTTAAAAAAATTCCACACGAGCGCATGGATTTACATACACCCCACTGCATTAGGAGTTCAGGCGGGCACTGTTTGTAATTGTTCGCTCATTCACTCATCGACTCTATACGCATTCTTCGAGCACATCCTGCAGACACGCAGGCTGGTAAGACGAAATCTAGGTTTTTCAAGAGTGCACAGTCTGAGGAAGTTGAGTAAAATGCCCAGCAATACGCTCTGCTTCCTCCCGCTGGCCGTGCCCGCAGAGGCCTCCCTGGCTCAGGGTCGAGGGGCCTTCACCAGCCAGGCGGGCATCACCAACAGGGACACTGCATGCCACCCGGCTCCCCAGGTCCCGTCCCGGTCAGGCCGTGTGGGCTCGCTGATGTGCGCCAGGGCCAGCCGTGCTGTTCCAACGCTGTCATAGGACTCCTGCTCGTTCTGGTCCCTTACCTGGAGCTGAAGCACAGCCCGTGCAAGCGACTTCACGTTAGAGGCTGATCAAGCTCTGAACGGATTCAAACCACTCACTGAGACACAGACCCAATGAAGACAACACGAGTTAGCAAAAGTCTATCAAGAATTTTAATATTTCAATTATGGAGAATGTTTCTGACACTCGATTGTGTCAAACTCTAGATTTTACATTTTTGTTAATGCCATTAGTAAGACTCATTGGTCATATACAACGAAGGAG
The DNA here is from genome assembly GCF_902729225.1 of Pteropus medius. NCBI lineage: Eukaryota > Metazoa > Chordata > Mammalia > Chiroptera > Pteropodidae > Pteropus > Pteropus medius. The sequence goes on from NW_024350926.1 coordinate 12,604,559, forward strand.
ATTAGACTCAGTTCATCACGTAGTCAACCAAAGCTGGCTCCCGACAAAAGTCCAGAGAGCTGAGAAATCGGGACATTTCCTCTTCCTCATAAGCCCATCGCACTGTGATTTTCCTCTTCATTTTTATATGCCATTTAAATAGAGTAACGAGGCCGTTTTCCGTGAGCGTTTACTGATCACCTGTTGCACCTAGATCCCTACCAAACAGGAGAATACGGAAAAGCAATTCAAAGCATAATTCGAGCAAAAACAAAACAAATCAGAGGGAAGCCTGGAGCCGTGGTACTCGCCCTCGATCAAGAGAGGACCACGTCGCCCTGGCTGGCGACAAGACTCCTGGAGGTCCTCCGTATTTGTGTGTCCACGTTGCTTATTGAAAATGAGTAGACTTCTGCGTCCTGTCATGATGGCGTAACGAGGATTGGAGCTAAAACGCTGACAAAATATGTAGAACAACAGCCTTCGAGATGTGGGACACAGCTAGGTGCAGGACAGTGCCCGCAAGAGACAGGAGACCAGGGGGCGTGTCCTACGGTCCCCCAGGTTACTGTCTGACGCAGTTCCCAGGTGGTGGCGTGAGCGGCGACCCAGGCAAAGCCCGGAGCTGGCCTGCTGAAGTGTGCACGGGGAGGCGCAGCCGTGCAGAGGGCACGTCCCCCACGCGGGCGAGCCCCACACCAGCACCGGGAAGGGCAGGGGACAAAGGCTGCTGCTTTGTTGTGGGTGGCGTCACCCAGGAGAGAGCAGGAAGCCAACACTGCAGCCCGAAGTCCCCATGCAGCTTCGGGTGACTCGTAAGGGTCTGGGGACAGGCGTGCGGGGCGCCGGCGGCGGGTCCACCTGGAGGCCGTCTGCTGGGCCGTCCGTGGTCAGGGGCATCAGCACCGGTTCTCCCTGGACAGCGGCCACGCCGCCCCTGAAAGGGCCCGTGCTGCGTCCCCGCGTGTCCGGTCCTTGCGTTCCTTGGCGGGGGACAGACTCTGATTCCGGGGTGGCTGGAGGTCAGGGTCGTCCCCTCTGCACAGGCCTGGCTGCAGGACGCGGGTCGCCCTGTCGTCCCTGGACAGCAACTCGGTGTCTGGTTAGACGGGACCGGCGTCCGAGCGGGCTCCGCGGTTCAGCTAGGAGTTGGGGAGAGCCAGGTGGCTGCCGTTTACAGAAGAGGCAGGGGCCACACCGCGAGAGGACCCAGAGGTCGGCGGCGGCTCTTCCTGGGCGCTGACCAGCACTCGCATGTCAAGGAGCTGCCGGAGTTTGAAGAAGCCAAAAGGGGACCAGTGCCTGGAAATCTAGTGTTGGGCATAGTTAGTGCCAGCACCGAGGGTGACGGACCGTGGGAGACCAGTATTCAAACGGCTTTGCCTCAACACAGAGGAAAACTAGCCCTAGACTAAATGGTGCCACCTAACAAAGCTTCAGCAAGACCCAAGAGGTCAAACTGTTTTCTGGCATTAAATAAAAAAATCATCGGATGTGAAAAATACAGAAGATATGACCCATCACGTGGAGAAAAATGAATCAAGTGAAACTGAACCGCAAATGGTGCAGAGGACAGAATGAGCAGCCAAGGACAGCGTGGCAATCATTACACTGCGTCGCTCATGTTCGAGAGGCCTGAAGAGATTCAAATGTTTTAAATAACCCAGATCAAACTTCTGGAAATGAAAATATGCAATGTCTGCGATGACAAATATATTGCATGGGATTCATAGCAGATTAGGCATAGCAGAAGGAAAAAATTAATGAATTTGAATAAATATGGTTCAAAACTATCCAGCATTTTTGTAGATTATTAAAAAGCATTGGCAGTTTGCACCTGGCTGCACCAGTTACGCAGCCTGGTTTTAGCTACGTGACCCGTGACGTAGATTCGTGCCTTGCCCGCTCCTGGTGGTTTGCACTGCATTCAGTTCCACGACACTGTGTGATTGACGGAAAATACATCGTTTTTTGAGGCGAGATGTGGATCGAGGTCAATGTTGCCATGGTAGTTTCAAGCAGGATGACAGAAAGGTAGAAACGGATTGGATTTCTGTGTTTCTTGTGTGGGGACAGAAGGAAATGTCAGGGGCAACACAGGGAGGGAGGGAAGAGTGTGGACCCTCAGCTCAGAACTCAGCTGTCCACGGCCGGCTGTGTGCCCGTGAGTGAACTGCTGGAGGTTTCTGAACCTGAATGTCCTCACTTCAGTGTCTGGCAAATCTGGGGAATAGTAAACACTATATGAATGTGTGTTAGTAACTTGATTGCAGTTTTATCCATAAGCTCACCGAGGTCTGAAAACTATCCCTATTTTATTAATTTAACTAATTAATAAGGTTATCCTTGAGATTTGGATTCGATATTTATTCCAAAAAGCCAAAACAAAACAAGAACGTGATAACGAGGGAGACCGAGCGTCACAGAGCATAGAGTGTCCTCCATCTCCAGATCCGCCACTCTCGAAGCTATTTTCTTTCCCATAAACATCCATTTTTAAAAGGCAATTCTTGTCAACAGGCCTGCATAGAATTGATGTATGCCTCAATGAATTACTTATTTTTATCTTAAATAATATAAAAGCAAATGTATTTAGAACAGAGTTATAGAAGATATTCTGGAATGAATAAAGACACGTGAACAGTTTGCTGGGGAGAGCGATGCCTTACAAGGGCAAAATAAATCTCTCCCTTCGAATCCCTCGACGGACTTAGAATCATCTCCGATGCCGTGGGATGTCTGCAGAAGGAGAGTAATTTCTGTCACTGCATCAGCCCGGAGTTTTTTAATGTTACTAAGGCATTGCTCCCTGCCTCACCGGCTCAAGTGCTTATCTGTGCACATCAAGTGTTAATAAACCCACAGTCAATTTAATACTATTTATTCATTTCAACTGTAAGGAGGGCAATAGACTTTGCATTTTAAAATACGGTGCCTTCAAAGCACACTCCAGAAGCGGTAATTGTTGATTCGTGTTAATAAAGGCGTAATTTATTAAAGAATTTATTTAGAGGGAGCAACAGAATGTGTTGTGTTGGTCAAGAACTGTGATGATCTCAAATTGTATTCTAATAATTAGCCTGTTATTATTTTATTGATACTGACAGAAGACACAAGACACCCAGTCAGAGACAAAGGGCTTAAGAGGTGTATGTGGAAGTCTCCGCCAAGACATAGGGGCACATTCGTGCTTCAGAAGCAGCCGCAAAACATTGATAAAGCTGACCAGGGCTTAGGCCACGAAACGAATCTTAACAAAAACACTAAGACTTGGCTTTCTGACAACACAATATGGTACGACTAGACAGCAATGACGAAACCGAGTCCTCGAAGCCCATACAGTAGAGAAAGAATAAAACACACGTGTGAAGAATATATGGGTCAAAAAAATCATAATGAATATTATTAAATAATCAGCACTGCTTATAAAATGCACCTAAATTAATACCTAGAGGATGATTTATAGGCCCGAATGCATATATTAAAGTATAACAAATATTATGAATTACAATCTACGCAAGCAATTTAAGAACTTAGAAAAAAGAACACAAGATTAAACCCAAATGAAAGGAAAGAAAGATTGAAGGCAGTATAGATGAATGCATAGAAAGCAAAGAAATGATAGTGGTATCGAACACGGAAGATGTTTCTTAAAACTATTAACAAAAGAGACAAATCTCTGCCATGGTTGATCAATATAAAAAAGGAGAATAGATAAATTAGCAATATTAGCAATGATACGTTTAATATTTACGTAATGCTAATTGCTGATATTAACTCCAAAATGGAAGTGACTTAACAAAGCGAAAGTCCCCCCGAGCTGCGCGTGGACGGTCTGTCTAGGAACTCAGCCTTCTCCCTCTCACAGCCCGGGCGCCCCCTAGTGCTTAAGGGTCTTTCTCATCCAGACCAAACTTTGTCTGTAAAGGGCCCAAGAGTAAATACTTCAGGCTTTGCAGCCTACATGCGCCGTCTGCTGCATATTCCTTTTTAAAAATATAATTCTTGGAAATATAAATGTATCCTTAATTGACAAACTACAAAAACGGGCCAAGGACCAGATGTGGTGCACAGACAGGAGTCTGCCCGGTTCTGTAGCAGAGAGAAAGTGAAAAAGACCTTCTAACCAGCTCGACTGATGGGCGACTAGTGTCCGACAGCGTGCAGTTAGTGGAAAGTCAGCCATCTCCGGAACAGGAATGAAGGGAGGCAGAAGTAAATTTTTAAAAACTTAAATCACACAAAATCTGTCATGACCACGCAGAGTGTTTCTCAGTGTTGCAAAACAAGTTTTAAAATACAAAATATAATTCGGCATTTAAAAATATTAAAGCAGAAAATCCTGTGAACATCTCATTTTATACCGATAAAAACTCTGAGAAAATATAATATTTATTAACAATAAAAATTCTTATCCAAGTAAGACTCAAAGTGAACCTTAATGTGACAAAGAATATCTACTAAAACCTAGACAAGCATCTGCCCTCACTGCTAGTCAATATGACACAGAGCCTCCAGCCTTCGCATGTGCAATACTCGATATAGCCAATGCAATAAAACAAGAAAATACGAACCACTGAAAACTGTTTTAAAACAAGTCATAGTACAGGAGAATTATTTTTTTTTGGTAATCTACATAACTGAAAAAAGGTCCTATGAAACAAAAACTGAAAGATTAACAATTCACGTAAGAGGGTAAAGCATACGAAGATGCCATTTGTAGGGAAAAAAAAAAACAGAATGGCCAATAAACATATTTTAAAAATTAGGAAATGCAAATTAAACAACATGGAATCGCTGCTCCTTACTGACCATACTGAAAAACACGAGAGCTTTTGAAGTTTGACGGTACCGAGTTCTCTTGATGTCGGGAGCGAGTCGTAGCTACTGTGGCTGAAGTGGACATCGGCAGACTTCTGTGGGGACAACTGATCGATATCCGGTAAGGTTTCAGGTTGGCACACGTGACAACCCCAGGATCCGGGCCCCTCGCGTTACTGGCTGTCATAGACCCTTCGAATGTCGCGGGTCAGAGTGCCCGCTGGGCTGTCTGTTACTTCACATCAAACACGGTGATCTGTAAGGGACACCTTAATGGTGAAGGTTATCCTTTAAACATCTGAAAAGCTTTTTTGTAAAATAATAATAATAATAATTCGATTTAAAAACACAGGAAGGCGCATTACCCTTGAAACAGGAACCACTCGACGAGTCCTAATTTCTCATTGACGTGTACATCAAGCCATATAATGTGTCCTCTGTCAAATGCAGGCTGTTGATAATCAAGCCAGGACATTTCAATCTCTTAACGTAGGAAAAGGAGGTTTTCCCTCGTTTAAAGAAATAAAGCCTCTGGAGAAGAAGGCCCGGAAGCCTGGCCTCCCGCAGGCAAAGCAGCCAGCGTCCGCGAGAGCAGAGGGTCCTGAAGAAGCTGAACCTGTTTCGAAGTGACTGTAAACAGTTTATTTAAGGATCCAGCAAATGATCTTTTTCTTCGGGTTGCTGTCACCGATTAAATCTCATCGCTATATAATGCTAGGCCGATAGAACAAGAAAATAACGTTAAGGGAAAAAAATGTTACATGAATGTCTTCTACGTCGACTCAGCCCCAAAATGCGAAGTAATTCATTGTGAAGAAATGCTTCTGAAGTGTCTGGCCTAAAGGTGGCCTGCAGATAACTATTTAATACTGATTCACAGACATTACATAGGAGTACAAGAAGCAGCCAAATTTCTCACTGAGATGGCCAGAAAAATTTTATGAAGTCCTATTTCTTTTTTTTTTTTTTTAGATATGAACTAAGGGTTCGTGACCAAGAAGAAATAGATTTTTTTCCTCCTGTAAATATGACCAATTCATTGCAGTTAATGATCTAATTATAATAAAATGTCCCCTTTTAGAGAGAAGATATTTTAATTATTTATGTGCTTTTCTGCATGGTTACCGCCATAATATAGAGTATATTAAATTGATCAGGCTATTATACAGTCACTTTCATAGATGAAAGAAAGACCATAGTCCCCTCGATGGTATAAATAAAGTAACCTAGAATGAAATGACCCATATGTACATTAAAAGAGAATCTGTGCACATGAAGCCTGCCAGATAGAAGAAATGATCTCATTACAGAATCCTCAGGTTCCCATTTTCCGAGAAGCCTCAATTATAACCTTATCTTTTTAGTGACCAATTACCGTATTCAGGGTATTTTCTGAAGTAAATGCTTTGCTGTTTTTGCGACTTGCCCATCTGTATTTCCAGTTCCAAGAATAGAAATCTGCAGTACAGCCATTTCCATAAATAAAAAGCTCTAAACAAATGAGCTGTCCTATCCAAACATGAGTACGAAACCTTTAAATTTTAGATAGAATGTAAAATAGAAGCCCTTTGTTAGTATAAACAAAATACTTAGATGATAACCTTGACATCTCTCCAATTTATCAAATCAGGTCATTAGAGCCCCAGAGTGGCAGCAGGAAGCTCTGCCTGTGCCATACAAAGCACACTGGCTGGCTATTCTAATGAGCTCGGTCCTTGCATTAAAAGGAAAGAGTAGCTCATATGCATCTCCAAAATATAAAGCTTTTAAGAATCGTGTTATTCCATGAAGGATCACATTTTCCTATACAAACTAATATTGCTATTTTCCATTTTGGTTCTGGAACTAGACAACAGACATTGACAAAGCAAGCAGCGCTGTGTGTGTGTGTGTGTGTGTGTGTGTGTGTGTGTGCACGCGCATGCGTGCACGCGTGCGCTGTGCAGGCCACGGTGACATGGAGCGTGGATGGGAAGTGTGGCAGCACCCCACGGCACACCCTCCTCTCGCACCTGACCTGAGAGAGCCCACCACAAACAGCATCCAGCCCCTGAGGTGGCCTTTGCCCTCATAACTCACCCAAGGTCATTTGAAGGACACAAAGCACAGGTGTCCCACGACCACACTAGAATGTGCCTGCTGGGAGTATCGCTCGAAAGGTGGGGGACCGTCATCACTGCTGAAAGGCGCACGCGTGTGCTCCAGCTCCCTGGCCACTGACAGGGGTGGGTCCCCTTCCCCGAAGCGCTGGCTTAGGAGAGAAGCATCTCCCACTTGAAGCTGACGTGACCCAGTGGCTTTCACACTGAGCCGGGGAGCGGAGACCTGACAGCCGAGGAGAGAAAATGACCGACTGCCTCTGGTCACCCTTATCAGGACCCTTCCTTGCTGAGCATGTCCTGCCTGGTCTTTTCCTGTTTTAATTTTTAGCTCCTGAATCATTTATTCTCTCCACTGTCATGGTATTTCAGTGAGCAAAGAGAACTCTGTCAGTGGGCAGAGACCGAAGCTGGCATTCCAATCTCCCTTGGATCACAGGGCAGCCTTTCTTACCAGCAAGAGTGTCACAGTATATTGGTCAGTGATAGATTAGATGGATAGATGATGATGATAGATAGATAGGTAGATAGATAGGTAGATAGATAGATAGATAGATAGATAGGTAGATAGATAGATAGATAGATAGATAGATAGATAGATAGATAGATAGATAGATAGATGGATAGATGGATAGATGGATAGATGGATGGCAGATGATACACAGGTAGATGTGACACGCACTGAAAGATGGGAACTATGCCAGGATCCCCTCCCTGCGCATTTCAAGGTTGGAATCGTCCGAAAGAGGAGCCTGGGCCAGTTCCGGGAGGCCGGAGCGAGGTCTCCGCGGCCCTCGCAGCTGCAGACAGGCCCAGCAGGCCCCATTTTAGCCTTCACTGCACACCCAGTCCTGCTGGGTCCCTTTATTTTTCACTCACAGACATAGCCATTTATCTACATTACATCTGCGCCATGCAGCATGAGGTGAATTCTTAGAAGTCCCATTACTGGGCCAAAGCCCGAGCTCTTTACACCGGCCAGGTACTGCCCCATCGGCCCATGAAAAGCCCTCCCACCGCCTGCCAAGCAGCATCAGGTGCCGTGGTGGCTGCACGGTGGCCCCAGGACACCCAGGCACTGTTGTTCCCTGGAACCCTCGGGACTGCGTGTGCTGAGCACTGCAGGGCTGCAAAACCCACGGGCGAATACATCGCCCAGCTAAAGCCAACGGCGTCCTCAGGCCTCGGCCAGCCCTCTGCCTATAGAGAAGTCATGTGATGTTTTCAGGTTCTAGCTTCTTGGCAGAGACCCACACAGACCTCTATGACAAGCTGGGAACAGAGACAGCCCTGCCTCCCCCGTGTGAGACACGGGCCGAAATGACAGAGGGTGAGTTACGGCTCTCCCGTCTCACTTAACGGAGAGTGACAATTACTAAAACGCTTCTCTCTTGTCTGCCCTTCTTCTTCTAAGTGTGAGGGTTCCCGGGCCACCTCCTCCCGCCTTCTCCAGCTTCGATGCTGTGCTTCTGGGAAGTCCGCGGTCACGGAACCAGTGCTCTTGGGTGGAGTGAGAAAGTCGTGTTTGAGAACATCATGGGGACCCTCTTACCCGGACCATAAGCCAACTGACATCCAGAAACATCAGCTACGCAGAGACAGCACCTTCCTGTGATTAAACACAATTTAGAACATGAAAATTCAGTGTTCCGGTCAAATAAAAAATACGCGCACATAACACTTTTCCTACATAATTTTTTTAAAATCCTGGAACCATTTCTTTTCATTGGAAGAAAAAAATATTCTATTATCCTCCCTTCCACTTTCCAAGACGGTTTACTGAAAAGAATTGATCCAGGGCCGTCGCTAAGAATTTTCTGTGGATATTTAAAGCTCTTTGAGAAATGCTGTCATTTCAGAGCTTCTTCCCATTGTCAAGGTCAAGGCTGGCTCGGCGAACACGTTGAGACCGAACACCAGCTCCAAACCACGGGCTGCGAACGCTGAGGCTCTTTCTGGAGATCTGAAAGGTCAAAAATATTTTCATAAAACTACTCAGACATTATCGATCTTTTTCTCCGTGTTGACGTGTTGCCAGTTGCCTTCTGTGGGTGCAAAAAGCAGTGAGAATTCTGGTGCTTTGGCCTGAATCACAGCCGTGGCACAGGCTGGGCAAGTAACCAACCTTTTCCTCACCTCCATACAGTCTCGGTTAAAAAAAAAAAAAAAAAAAAGCTAGTTTCACAAAGCAGTAAAACAACTAATTTTATTAAATATCGAGAATTTGAGGAAACTTCGTCTGCCACCACGTGGCTCTCCCATAATGACTTTTCTGATGAACTCAGTTTCCATGGTGATATTAACGAAAGTGATTTTATATATATATATATATATTGTACGATGAAATGTGTCACCATTTGGAAGAGCTGCATAACTCAGGGAACCACTATGTTTCAAATGACCAAAAGATGATGTTACAAAATCACACGTGGGTAAAATATCACGAAGTATGACATAGTCTGTGGAACATGGTGTGAGAACAGGAGAGCTCACTAATACGGGTTTAAATTCTACTCTGCAGTAACCTTTAAGAACCTACCACGTGCTGAATTTTGGTGTAAAATCAAAAAATAGTCACAGTGATCCAAAATGACTATAAAAATACAGTCAGTTCTACGTTAACGCTTGTTTTAAGAAATCCAAATTGATTCCAGCGAGAACCACTCGTCGAATGAGGATGACTGTACCCAGCTGAAGGGAGCTGTGCAGGCTGCATACGACATCTCACAGGGACACCGAGACACCCTGCCCATGTCCGGTGTCACACGTTCCATCCCACGTGACATCACCGTCACACTACACACTGACCCGCAAGGGCCGATCCTTCCAACAGCCAAGGACACGTGGCTGCCAGCCGCCCCTCGCTTGAGTTTTCGCCACTTTTAATTCTTACATCTATTACGTAAGATACAGTTTGACTTAAGTAAAGGTGATAGATAGATGTATTCATAACAGCAAGCACTGGCTTGTGGGCAGACATTGTTCTTCTTTCTGCCTGAAGAAATCTTTTGCATGCTATTGGATTTATGCGATATCTAAAATTCAAGCTGAACCCTTCTCATAGCTGTTCAAAAGTTTCCTTGGTGCAGAATTGAGGAAAATATTTATAAAAATCAGTTTTACAAAGCCGCTTTCGTAAGCTAAGTTTTTGTTCCTTTGTTTTTTAAGCACCAAGGAGGTCCTGACCTAGCCAGCCTTTCTATGAAACTTAAACTACTAGAAGGCACATGAATTCCATCTTTATTCACCATACGTATGCTATCTTCATTATAAGCTCCTGTATGAGGCAGAGGAGGATCAGGTAATCTTTTCATACTATTAGCCCCCCTAGGTGGATACCAGAGTTTTCCATTTATCCACTAGGCCACGAAAGGAGGCCCTTCCATAGTAGGCACAGGCTTATGAGTAAATTTCTTATCCTTTACTAATTTTCCTACTAACTGCGTGGGAACAGGAGTATAAGATGGTTCTAGTAATTCAGCTTGTTGTAATTTATTCATAACATCTTTAAGAGGCGCGTCAAAAGGAATTTCTCTTAATAATTGTTCAAATAAAGGGTTTACGCATTCTGGACACGGCAGGGTGACTGGAGCTGATTCTATACGCGGGGAATTTACTATGTTTTCCTCAGAGCCAATTTTGAGGAAATCCACTTGTACAGCGTTTACGCTTACTAGAATTTGTGCTACCCAAATTCCCCCGATTAATAGGATCGTTCCTAAGAAACCAATTATCCCTAAACACATGCCACATCCTCGTTCTTGACGATGCATTCCTCGAAGCCTCTGTCCCCATCTCCGGACCTTGTCACGCAGTAGGGTGGAAAGAGGACGTGGCAAGCAAAAAATGCTTCTTCCATAAATACACCTGCAAAACCAAAACAGAAAAAAGGAAGAATAACATGTTGAAAGAATGTGTTGCATCTGTCTTATTAACGTGGAGTGGTCACATTTCTTACGGTGTAGATGTCACACTAGTGTGACTGTCTTTTTTAAAATATCAGAACTTGTATTTCCAAACAAGTGCTCGCCTTTCTCAAACCTTTTGGAAACGATGTCAGCTCGCCACACCATCCTGTCACCCTCCGCCGCTCGAGCTGCCTCTGTGCCCTTCAGAGCGGATTTCACGGTCTGTGGCACGTTGCTTTACGTGAATGTGGTGACAGCAAGCTCTCATCCTTTAGGCAGTCTTTCATATCTGGAACAATGAAAAAGTCATTTTTTATTAGTAAGTATGGGACATCTATCGAGTTATATTTAGAAGTCTATTTCTCAGAATAAAGGAATCTTAACTCGAGAGTTGAGAAAACTGTTTAAGTCTTCAACAGAATGCCAGTCCAGGCCTGACAGGCATGGGGGGAGGTTTTCTTGGGGGGGGCGTCTTTTTTGGAGGCATGAGAGGGGGAACGGGGAGGGGCGGGCGTGTTAGCAGTATGTCCTTCCCATCATCTTCTGTCCAGAGAGCAAATCCATTCAGATGTGCGGGCTTGTCGTGTCTTGAGTTTTGTTGTCAGGCTTGTAGGTTACAGCACAGGTATCATAGTGAACTCTGAGAGGCACCAGAGGACCTTCCTGGGACCGGTCACAGCGTTTCTCAGATAACAGTTCCAGAATTCACACACCTAAAAGCAGTACCACAATTTTCTGGTGACTCTTCCCTAAGACGCACCGGCGATAATTTAAAGTCATTTTGAATAATGTGATAGCCCAAGGTGAGCAAAACAGACAAAGAAAGAAACGAGCATCTCTGTGTACAACTTCATTTCACTTGGAAGTAAATCACCCGTTGGCTGTGTTAGCAGCAGGCGGAGAACGCCTCGTCTTGGCTCCTCAAACGGAAACTCTAGGTAAGACGGTCCTAATGAACCAAGATGCTTTTTTCTTTCTAAAAATGATGGTACTCTCTTGGTTGTTCATTCTCCATGGAAAGCTTCCAGGGCCTCATATGAGATTAGGTGAAGACTCTTCGCTCATTTCCAACTAGACCTCTGTACTACAGGCGGGGCCGAGAGCCGCCCCCAGCCTCGGTGGCCGGCCGGCCTCCAGCGGATCCTGGACACGGCTTTTCGTTCCACAGTGTTGGCCGGTGGCCCAGGATGCTGTATCTGTCATCTGAAGGGTAATTCCACGGAGTTGAGAAGAATAAAAATTTTAATCACGAAGGATGAAAATGAATGTCAATATATGAGAAAGAGCAAGATTTTAGTGAACAAGACAGAGACACTCAAGGTCAACGTTCCTCCAGACTAACAGACCCAGTGCCCATCTGGAACTTGCCACAGACAAAAGCGATACCCTGTTTCCAAGCACACAGACTTCAGCTTGCGCTGGGCGGCCGCACGCCCACCCGTAGCCCTGAACGATAATTTGAATGTACAAATGCGCATCAAGGAAGTATACTGTTTAGAGGTCGAAGGATTAAGTACTTAAACAGAATTAATTAGAACACAAGGGAAAGAATCATCTTTACTGGCAGGAACCGAATAAATACATTAGTTGAAAACAATGGAGGGATCACTGCCTGCCTTCTAATTAACTGAAACTCAGAAACAAAGCCTTGTGGGCCTTGATTATGCTCATTTCTTAGAATTGTTAAATGATTCTCATTGACCGCATGTAACTCACTACTCTGTACCATTCGAACGATTACAGAACTCCTAATACTAACAATTTCCCACTTATTGCGGTTAAAGTTGCATTATGAGATTTGAGCTGCGTCGATCAAGTGCCCGAAAGGGATCCAAGTTATTGAAAATATTACATGGCAGGTGGTATCGTCCAATCACTTTGAGCGGTGTTATGCCGAGTGTTGTAGTTCTTTTATACAGCTCAATGTCTAGATTTTTATTTCAGAAATAGTTACACTGAGGTTATGTAGAAATGACCCAGTCAACATAAAGCGATGAATGAATGATTTCAGAGCCTAGATTATTAACTGCCACTTTCTGGACAAAGTTTTGGGTTTCGGTAAGAGGAAGATCACCCAAAGCGGAGGTACTTAGGGACCAGGGCAGGTGGCAAGGAGACCGCGGGCGGTCGGGACAGCAAGCGTTGGCGAGAACACAGGAAGCCGGGTCACCAAATACGAGGGACAAGCATCCGAGGATCGTCCACACGCAGACGCCGCCTGCAGTGCCGATGCGTCTTGTGACTGCACGTTCTCTCTCGTCGGTAACTAGTCAAGAACTTCGCTTTCAAACGGCGCTGGCTGGGGAGAGCAGTCGCATGGCCGCACCGCGAACTGAGTGTGACGCCACCCTCGTCTGAGAAGGAGCGTATGCCGCGGGGTTGCTCTGTCTTACGCTAAGGTCTCCGGTTCTTGCTCTCATTAGGTAATCTTGGAGCCTTATGCATAAAATTCAAAAGTCGTATTGGTTTTTGAGGAGAAACAAAAGAAAGTTTTAAAAATATTCTTTTCATTTCTACGCTTTTTTAAAGTTTTGATTTTTCCATGACAGCAACTCCGTTTCTACCTTCTTTATGGAACTTATGTGAAGCATATAATCCTTAGCTATAATTGTTAAAAAAAAAAAAACCCTAATTTTTTTTTTTTTAGGGAAAATATATTTGAGTATGGTAAATAATTTTGCAAAAATAGAGATGAGTGGGCACAGAATGATATGCAAAGTAAGGTTTAATGCTGTTTTTGCCATTTAGAGAACGTAGTTTCAAGTGAAACAGATTTTGCCCCCTTTGAAGCCATTAATCATAAGACAAGCAGGAGAGGGGCAGAGCGGGGAAAGGTGTGGCAGGTTAATTTCTGTGTCCCAGGAAGCCACAGGGAGTTGCAGAGTACTTGTGAACCCAGCACGTTAAACAAAAGGCCCTTTTACACGAGTCTTCATTCTAAAATTTCTTCGGCAGTTTTGGAAACTTCACTGTCACTGACTAATTGAATGTCAGCATCGAAGGGCGCGTTTCGTAGAGAGTTCCTTTTACATACGATTTACGCCGTGGTTCCACGCAGCAAATCCTCACAAGCGCATATAGCAAATGGGTGGAAATCTGCTTCTCTCTCTTCTGAGTTCCCGTGGCTGCGTTCGACTTCCTCCGGGCTCCGCACAGACTCGCAGGCGAGGGGCCATCAGTGTGACTCCAGCTGGCGTCGGAGCTTGAAAGGGCTCGTTATCTCCCGCAGACAATGCCTGGAGGTGAAGGAGGCAGGGGTGCCACGGTGAAGACAGCGTGACAGAAGGCACAGGACGAGTTCAGGAAGGGGGAAGCGTGCTGCCTTGGTGTCCCCAGCGTGCTGATTTGTTAGCTATCTTAACCATTTCGCATGTCCACAAGGGCAAAGCAAATGTGCCTACATGCTGACACTCATTCGGGAAGGTGTGTGTGTGTGTGTGTGTGTGTGTGTGTGTAAAGGCGCCTTAAAATATATACATGTGTAACGGTATAAATGTGGACATCCTCAAGATACACACACACGTGCACAACACACACATATAATAGTGTGTGTGCAGGTCTCCGGTTCCCCACAAGGACACATTCATGGCGATGCCACATCCACAGACATCTTCCCAAGACGCAGGGAGCTGTGTGAGGCACAATCTGTTCCGGCTCAGCAGCCTCCTTCCCAAACTTCTCGACAATTTACTGCTCCATTCTGCGAATCTCCTCTTTCCAGTCCCAGATCCCCAGGACACATTCACTTATCCCTAATGCGCACCCAGAGCTTTACGCAGCCCTTTGAATGTCACGTGAAACTCCATTCCATGCTCGGTCTGCGTGGACATCCACATGAGACGTGGCCCGTGGATCATGGAGGAAGACAGCTTACCGCCGCACCTTTGAACAACGTCTTGGGCTCGGAGCCATATACTCAGTGACGAATATTTTTTTAAAGAAATAGAGGCTATAGAGTACCATGAAAATCCACCAGAATGACAAAAGGACCCAGAATCATGTTACATAAGGAGAAAATGGGGAAGGAAAAAAGTAATTGGAGCCAGAAAAATAAAAGATCCGGGCTGTCATTCGGAAAAGGAAAGAGAGGGGTGCAATGGGGTGGAAATCGCAGATACGGATCGGGACTCGCTGAGAGGAAGAAGTAACGAGGGCTGTGGAAACGAAACGTGATGTCTCGGGAGACAGCCACGGACCATCACCGCAGGGATGTGGGCGCAGAGGGACGAGCGTGTCCCTGGAAAGCCAGCAGCTATTCGTCTGGATGGCTCCTCCCGAGTCCCCGCCAGGTGCAAAGGCCCTGCCTCTCTCTTCCACTCTGAAGTCAAGCCAGAGCTCTCGACGGCCAGCAGTTCCGGCCAGGGCTTCCTTACCTCCGAACATGTCCTTGTGGCCGTAACCCCTCAAACGTAGGCCTGGCTTAATTCTTCTTTGTTAAAATCTCAAAAACATCTTTCATTCAAAGTTGTTGAATGCTTATTGTTTTCCTACATTTGTGGGATCGTCAGTAAAAGGCACTTCTGACACCTTAAAAGGTACACAGCTCCAACTCCCAAGTGTGTGTTCCATCCCAAGGATGTGCCACTCCTCCCCCAGGCCACTGCCGCCCCGGTGACGAGCGGGAAGGCTGGAAATGCTACCTCTGGCACTGAACAGACTCAGGTCCTCCCGAGGCCCCTGATGTAGCTACGTGTGACAGACGACCATCCTGGCTGAGCTGCCATTTATTCACCTGTAAATACAGGTAACATCCCTGCCTGGCTTGTATTATTATTGTAAATTAAATAAGATAATACACAATAAGCACCTGTCGTGCTCTGTGACATACGGTGACTATTCAATAATCTAGTCAATGACATAGCTATTATTGCTGCTGTCTTGTTGTCAGAGATTATTATGCCTGAGAACACGAAGTAAGTTGGGATTTTGGGGGGTGCTTTATTTTGGCTTTGGGATTTGGGGGGTTTCTTTTGGCTTTTGGGGATTTGTTTTTGGGGTGTTTTTTTGTGTGTTTGTTGTTTTATGTTTTCGGTGCATGAGTCTAACAATAAATACCTGCAAAAGAAAATTCAAATAATAGCCCGAGTTTAATGAACTTCTGACCACATATTTTATCTAATAGCTCATTCGCTTTTCTTATAATATGAATACTTCTTACAGAAGCTGAAATTGTCTAGGCTTTTGATCGAAACCAAAAAAAAAAAAAAATCTAAATTAACTCATTAAGTGTTATGCTTACAGTATTATTTTTCAATTCGGTAACTATTTTCCTGTTCAATGAGTCACGGACAAACATAAAAGAAATATTCATGGAAGACGAAGCACTCAAGCCAAAAACACAGCATGTAAAAGCTCAAACGAAATATTTGTAAAAACCCTAAAATTAACTCTGAATACGAAAATCTCACGTCGGGGAGAGAGAGAGAGAAAAGGTGCCCCTGAGGAAACAGCTTCATCTCTTCAAGCAAAAATGTAAGAAGGAGTCAGAGAAAAAGTCAAATTACTCTTGCAAGTCTCAGGAAGACAGACTGGGGTTCAACAGAACTGTGAGCGACGCAGGCTCACAGCCCTGGGTGACGGCAGAGCCCAGACACCAAGAGCCTGGACCTTGGACGTGGAAAGGCCTGGGTCGAACTTCAGCCCCATCGCGTTCTCGCTGCATGAAATCGGGTGACCCCTCACCATCCCTGACTCCTCGGTTCCTTTTCTACAAAATGAGGTTGACAATGTCCCTGCCTCATCGGGCCGTGATAATGCACGATAAATGCTTAGCCGAGTACCTGCCCATAGCGATTATTAGCAAAAAGATGATCAAAATGAAGATCTCAGTAGATGACCACCTTCCTTGCTTACTCAAGGATAAGCAAGAAACAATTCCTGCTTCAAAAGAGCTGGTCTCTGAGGGTGATTTGACAGTGCATAAAGCAAAGCAGAGGGAAGGGAAACCTCTGAGAAAGATTGCCTCGAGCTCAAAATGCCGAGTTCCAGCTCTGCCTTTTATTAACACGTTGGGAGAAATTTTAAAGAAATCTGGCAACATCGCTCTCAAATGGGATTTTTCCCACATCATTTCAACAGTACCTTTCAACACTCAAGTAAACATATCCACTTGGAACCTAGTCGACCACAAATGTAAAAATTATCGTTTTAGAGACAGTTATTCGAACAGTTTCACGCTGTTTGTCAGAATCAGGAATGAAGCGATTCTTCCAGAAAATCAGAGAATAAAATAAATGAGCTCGCTTCGCAGTTGGTGTGGAAGGGGGGAAGAGAGGTGATTCGTCCATAAGGTTCAGAGAACATCTAAAACTGCAAAATATCTTATAAATAAATGTCTCAGAGGCAGGAAGTGGTTTTTATCAAAAAGGCATTCTGTAAGCCAAGCACTTGATCTTTAGTTCGACCTTAGAGCCTGTCAACGCAGTAGCTTATGAGTTCGAGCGTGCGGAGGAAGGGAAGCCTCATCGGAAGCAGACGCCTGTCCCCCGAGACGCCCAGGCCAACTCGCGCGGATCCACGCTGGCCCTGGATCTGCCTTCCTCAGACAACACCCGTGATGCCACCAAATCTTTCCGCCTCTCTCGCGGGACGGCAGGAATTCGTGCAGCTGTAGGGAGCTCCGCTGACTGCTCATTTTCCTAAAAGACGTAAATGAGAACTCGGATCATCTTATCCACCGTTTCCGTTACCCCCTCGCCCCGCCTGGGGTCAACGCCCAGCCGCTCCTCGGTCCAGGGGGGTGTGCATTAGCCTGCTTCACCCTCTAAACGCCCATCCTTCATCCCGCCCCATCCTGCAGCCGCTGCTCGTGAGGAACACGCTGCACACAAGTCGCGACTTGGCCGCCTCCTCCGGCTACGCCTTCGGGGCAGCTCTCCGCAGGAGCCTGGCTAGAAGGAGTCTGTCTTCCAGAATGGCTCCTGGTAAAAAGATCAGTAGTTAACCAAGGAATAGAATGCAAATTTTCAAACTTACCACTTTGAGATAAAAAACAAGGCTCTGAGGTTGTGTCTCCAGGGACCCCCTCAAATCATTTAAAGATCCGGCACCCGGCACCGGTGCCCCATCCTTCGAGTCTGGGTTCGGTTTTGCATTAGGCCCCATGCTTCTCCTCTTTAAAGTTCAGTGGAATTTAACCAAATGCAGGCTGTGTTTTTAATAGGATTACATCAATATTTGGGGAAAAAAAATGTTTCGATTCTATCCGCTAAGCTCAGATGTGACAAATGAAAGCCAGACACACAGGATTCTCAAAGGTCAGTGTGGGGGGTGGGTGCGGGGGGGAGATGGATGGTTCGAGTCGATTCGCTACATCACGAAGCTGCACCCTCAGTCTTCGCCCCCAGGAGAATGCCTGTCGATGAGTCACCGATGGTCGCATCACGACTCTACAGACAGGGAACCATTACCCCAGGCCTACCTGCAAATATGTTGCCCGATGATGACTCCTCCGTAATGACGATGTGGCTGGTCGATTTTGGGTTCAAGGGACAGCAGAGAAGCCAGTGCTACTGGAGAAGCGGGGTGGGGTAAAGCAGGACACACGGAGCGAGGGATGACCAAGCAAGCTCCGGGGCCTCGCGACACCATGAGGAGCCTGACTCCGGCCCTGAGCGAGCTGGGAAGCCAGGCACAGGGGTGCACGGAGGGCTGAAGCGAACAACTCATAATTTTTAAGAGTTACTCTGTTGAGAGTGAACTGTGGCTACAAGAGCAAGAATGATGGCCTCTCTTTGAGTTAAGGGTATAAGACAATATTATTATAAAGCTGGCAGCAGATTTCCTCTTACGGAGAAAATACGTGGTTAGAAAAATAAAGCCCTCAGGATCATGGCCAAAATGGCCCAGACGGACTGAGAGAACAGAATGTCTGTGCCTGAGAGAGCTGCAGAAGCGCTGGGCTCTGTGGCCTGTGTGACAGGGGCCCGGTGAATAGGGAGCATCTGGAGAGGGTGGGCAGCCAAATCTGGGGAGATGCGGGGACACAGTCCACTTCCTGGAGCAAGAAGAGGGCACTCAGGAAAAAATGTGAAATGTTCGATTTCGGATCATCCAACACACGATCCCGGGACACAGGAAATCCTTCAGCATGTCGTCCAGCAGGCAAATGAAGAAAAAGGGTGGCGACTGTTTAGGGTTGACCGGAGTGGAGAGAAAAGGCCAGGGGTCCCGGACAAGATGTGAGGACGGACAACAGCTTGAGAAGTAAAAGCAGAAGAGAGAGAAGCCCTCGGGAATTGTTCCTGGGGGAGGTGCTGGGCGTCTCATCATTGTCGGAAGGATTCAAGACATTATTGTTAAAACAATAAAGGGAGGGGTCACTCCGACACCCACCTGGACAGAGGGGGCCGTCATCAGACGTAACACCGGGGTTACCTGAGCATGGCGATGAGAAATCAAGCAATGTCAAGGAAGGTCATTTCCTTAAGAAATGAATTTCGAAATAGCTAACTATATTTTTGGCTGCATAGTATGAATAGTATGCCTAATATGTATCCACATGAGCTTTACTGATCCATTCTGTGTTTACTTTGCAAGCTAACATTTATTTTGAGCTTACTGGGGCCCAAATCCTGTGCTAAGTGCTTCATAAGAACTCTGGGCCCCGGTATCATACTTCGCTTCAAGGACCAGAACCCTGACTCTCAGACAAAGGAAGCTGCTGAGGAGTAAAACCAGCGGGTTGGGGGTGGAGCCAGGATCGAGTTCGGGCTGGGATTCCAGAGCCCACACTCTTAATGTCGTCCCTGCATATTTCTGTTTCACTTGTCACACGTCCATTATCACGTTGCAGCCCACAAACATGCCATTAACTCAAAACACGGAAGACTCGAATCTATTTAGAGAAAAGTCTGTAATAGTTACCACATGTACAACTGGAAGATATTCAGATCCCGTTTAGAAATTCACAGGTGTTTACTTCCGAGGAAATCTAACTATCATAATACAGAAGAGAAATGGACAAAGTGACATTCTGTAGCATTAAAAACGAGGGAGGGAAAAACTACATGGAGTCATTAGAGCTTCGAAGAGTCATTTTCTAAGCATTGTGTGGAGCTCTGGGTCTTCAGTACAGCTGTTTGCCAGTCTCATCCAGGGGGCTCTGGGGACAAAGCAACCAGAGATTGTACAATTCATGGTACAAGTAAGAGGAGTTTAAACCAACATGTCTTGGCCGAGGATGTTTTTTTTTTCTTTTTCCTTCTTACAGCTGCTTCCGAGATAAATTCAAAATGATGGCTCAGCCGTCCTGGGCTGTGGAAGGTGCACAGTCGCTGTGTAACATGATTAGATAATCAGGGAAGGGACAAGCTCAGGAGAGATTAAGGAAGGAGAGTGACACATTGATAAGACTTAAACCTACACTGGCATTTTTCTTTTTTTACTGTAACTGGAAAAATGCGACAGCTTATAAAGTGAGTTTGGAGAAGTAATGAGTTTTTTGCCCTTGAAATACTTTTCTTGATGAAAAAAAGATAGAAATTTAAGTAGCTCAAGCGTCGTGATGTAACTGACTCTATAAGGCTGGACCATGGGTCACTGGAGATGAACACGTGCCCAGTGTCACAGGCACTTCTGTGACTTCTCGTGCCCAGGGTTGGAGCTTCCTTCCAAAAGCTAGGCTATGTGGGTATCTCTTCTCTCATTACGAGCTCATGCGACATGGCTACATGCACTGAGCCCCTGTGCCTGTCAAACACCGCGGAGGCTTACGCGCTCTGTGACACTCTCTCCAAACATACCATGGTGGTGTTTATGAAGAAACGCAGACTTTAAAGGACCCTAGAAATAAGCAAGACCAACCTCCTCGCCGTAAGACAGCAATGAAATCACGGAATACTTCGGTGACTTCTCACACTCACTCACCCAGTTACAGCCAGACATGCTTTTTAATCGACTAGGGTAGTTGATTGATTTCACTAGGCACTATGGCTGCTCTTCGGTCTGCGATCCCAGTGGAAAAGTGATGTGAGAGAAACTGAGGCCTTCGTTCCTGTTCTTGTGATGGATAAAAAGGATGTGGATAGCAGGTTGTTTGCTGGTGGTTTTTAAAAGAGGGTATAATTATGAATGTCACAGAAATATTAAATGAACATGTCTCAAAGGTATTATTGGCTCATTCATTCTTGAAGAAAACGGAGATGTTAAACCCTTTTAAAGGGTCATCTAAGAGCAGAGATAGATGGATGATTGACAGATAAATGATAGGTAGATAGAAGACAGATAGATGATAGATCATGGATAGATGGATACATGCATACGTGCAAACATACATACATACATACATAGATGTGTTAAAATAAGAGACTTCCTTAAAACATGAAAAATTGGCCAATATCAATAGGACAATAACCAATGGCATCTCCAGGGGATAAAATTTGCCTTCCTACGGGACAGAACTGTTCACATTGTTACCAGCATTCCACCATTTGTAAAGTCGTAAAATAGCATTAAATCTACAACATATAACCTGGCAGTGTGTGTTGGATGATGCCTAACTTTCCACTGAGCATATCTAATAATCGTTTTTGTCCATTTCTAAGCCTTTTACAATTATTTCCTAAAATATCACCCTAATGCATTGATATGTCAAAGTACTAGTGCATTTTCTATAGAAATATCGCTTCTATAGATTTAGCAACACATACTTTTCCTGGGTATCCTACTAAACATTCTGATTGTCCTTTAATACCGCCTTATAATGACATGCTCTGAAAAGCAGAACAGAGTCTCCCACATCTGTTCATAAGATTTAGTCAGGGGTGCTTCTTAACATTCGCACTTCTAGGTCTTTCCCTGGAAATTCTCATTCAGTACATATGAGAAGGGACCTGGATATAAATTTTTTTAATAAGCGCCGTACATGATTTTTCTGATTAGGCAAGTTGGAAAGTGTTTAATTAAAGTAAGACTGAAAATAATATAATAAGTAAATGTAGTTTTGAGTATTCTTAAATTAATTAAACAATTCTTAATTAACCTTTTATTTAACCAAAAAGTTTATCGTCTTTTTTTTTTGAGAATGTCTAAATTTATGCCCTCACATTGTCTCCCAGATTATCTATGTATTTTCCAGAGTTTAAATATTAATCGCATCTGAAGCCTCCTCCATTTAACTTCCTAAGGTCCCTGTGCAATCTCTATATTTTCTTCACCTTATGTCGTATAGTGTGATAGCATCCTTTGAGCCACCAAAATTATAGCAAAGTGATAACAAGCCACAAATTGAGGTCAGTCACCAGTAATAGCAGAGACAGCTGATCCACCAAAGCCTAAAATATTAGTAGATGTGGGGAGAGACAAAGATAAGATCATAAGTCATGTTAATATCTGAATCTGAAGAGCAAATCCAAGATCAGATTTGCACGAGTGCACAAATGGGCAAGAGGAGAGGGTTAAGAAACAAATACAGTAGATCCAGATACATTTTGAGCACAGCATTCTTCACAGAGACACTGTTCCCATAACAAAGGCTAAATCTTGGCCAGCACACACCAGTCCGTCGTAATATTTCTATACTACTCTGTGAATGGTTGCTATCCTAAGTCCCCCACCCCGTCCTCCTTGCCAGCCAGGCATCCAGTGACGGAAGGGATAATATCTGACACAGCAGAGGACCCCCAAATTCTGCTCCAGACCCGATGTCAGTTCTGACTGCTCCAAGCCCACTTCCTACCTGTGGTTACACACCGTGATTGATACTTATGCCCACGGGATGTCTACCCTGAGTCTTCACAGTGCTCTCGACCAGACTCTCGAGACTACCAAAAAGAAATCCACTCTCTCTTAGAAAAAAATGAGCATTTGTCCTGTTATCCCAAAATTTGAGCCTTTATGTCTCATTATCCTGAAAACGGCAGCCATGTCCTTATATTTGCATTGTGACTTTAAAATGAGATAGTGCACTAAATGGGGGTTGTAATTTTTTTTGTCAATTCTTAACTGAAAAATGTTTTACTACTTCTTTTCTATTAATTCCTTCTAAATACTTCTAAAAACAGCCGTAAAAAAAATTTTATTGGACATCTATTTATCTGTAAGAGCCTATGGTAAACGCTATTACATTTAAACATAGAGCTAAACAAAGCATAACTAAAATCAGAAAACTATCTTCTCACAAATAGGTATGATATTTTATCTTCCATGGGCCTTTTGTCAACTCATAACTAGTTTTCTCTGAGAACTCTGTTTCTTATTGAAGTGGCAGGGCTTTCACATGAAAACAACTCAGGCGAATTCATGTCACATCAGCACATCTGTGGGGCATGGAATTATGGGGGTGCTAACAGTAGGCATCTAGATGTCTACAGGTAAGTCTTGTTTCTTTCACGGGAACTTGGAAGAGCCCTTCACAACCGTGTCTCAGTGTCCTCCCTGAAAATGGGCGTACAGACAAGACAGGAGCTTCAACTGTGTAGCAGCATAAAGCTCTCTTCAAAGAAAATTTTGCACAAAAGGTCAACGGATAAGCAGGACTCTCTAGGGAAGGGGAGGGGAGGTAGAGCACCACCCGCTTGAACCATCATCTGCATCCCAGTCGACTTGGAGACACCTCAAGGAACGACTTAACAGTGTGCAATCTACAAAAAAATATGGTCGCCAGGATCTAGAAATCTAAAACTCTAAAAATCCTATGAAAATTCTGCAACGCGTTTCTACTGGTGGGTTGTTCTATTAGACCAAGAGAAGGCTCAAACAATAACAGCTAAACTAGTACAAAGTCATAGCAGAGGACAGTATTATGTTATCCACAATATAAGAGAAATGAGAAAAAGTAGGCAAAGCTATGCCGTTGTAACTCATTCTCAATCCCTTCACATCTCGTGATATAATCCAAACCAAATACCAACTGAATATGAAGGATTATCAGAAAAAAAATAAAATTATAATATAGGTCACATCGACCTTGAACATGTAGCTGTGATGCTTGAGATGTATATAAAAATGTGTACTCGTGCATTCAAACATTATGTGTTCACACATTCATACATACTCACGTATACAGTACATATTCACATATTCATATATATTATTCTTCCAAGATTTCCTTTGATTGTTTCATTTTGGGGCATCTCTGTCCCTCACTAGGTCTTAGACCCTCAAAGCCACTATTCCTATACACTGATTTCAATTATTCCTTGGTGACCATTATTAATCCAGGGATTTCGACAACTTGAGAAAAGGTGGAAACTTTAAAAAATCTAGTCCACACTGCAAGGGTGATATTTGAAACTGTTCGATTAGTCGTTCCTAATTATTGTTTCGTTTATGAATTCTTGTTGCCAGTGAATTGCTTGTGGACAGAGCCACATCTCTCTTGCTTATCCCGATGGCCCCAGCTCCGCTCACAGTACCTGGCACCTACCAGATATTCCGTACATATTTACTGACAACAAAGGACACTTGGAAAATTTACAAATTTCTGAATTCATTCCTTAATGACTCGTAGTGGTTTTAAACTCACTTTCTCATAACTAAACAAATATATAAAGTTTCTTTTGTTATAAAAGACATTATGATGCCTTCACATTCTTGAACTAAATGGAACATTCTGAATATAGATGCTTTCACAGAGCCACCTAGTGTCCACCTGTTTAGCGAGGCTAAAAAATGAAGTGGGGCCCACAAAATCCATAATATGCTTAACAGTGAGGAATGCATAATCTCCACATGGCAGTAGCAAATTAGTGCATCGACTGGTCACATGACTTTTTTTTTTCCTGAGCTTCCTCTGCCCTTCATCATATATACACTATATTAGTCATTCTAGAATTCTGTTAATGAAACATTTGACAAGAGCTAGCCGATTGATGTAGTATGCTGAATAAATGTGCTACCTGCTTCCTCCTGAAACCCCACTAACATGACTTGAAAAAAATCCAATAAGCATAGTGATCAAGAGAAACACTAGCGGATGAGATGTAATGAAATTTTGGAACTTAGAAATGAGAACCAATGGTAACTGAAATTGCCATGAGGAGTGGAAAGCCAAGGAAAGCTGTGGGGGAACCAGGAAGACGCACCTCAAACAAAACCTACAATTTTTGAACTCCACTGACTATAGGCAGGATTTTGATTATAGTGCCCATGATTTTGGAGGAAAGATCCGGTACATTTAATATCATTACATCAGTTACTTGTCTAAGGTAAGACTCTAATACTGATCCCCACTGAAAATCTCTATTTTAATTGACGTTCCGTTATAGTTAAGCCTACATAACACATCCCCTGCAGAATGTACTGGTTTAAAACAAAATCCTTTATTTAGTTCTTTCTGTTATTTGACAGTTTGGGCTGGGTTCGGCTAAGCACTTCTGGGCTCATGTGGGCATCTGTGTCCTGAGGTGGGTGATTTGCTCCTGCTCCATGTGATCTCATCCTCCAGTAGGCTAGCCCTTGCTTGTTCAAATAGCAGCTTAGATAGTCTCCCAAGCATAAACATGCAAGAAGATGTCTTGAGGCTCAGCACTAGACGTCTTGGGACTAGCACTAGAATTTCAATTCCATTGGTTAAAAAAAAAAAAAATCACCAGCAAGCCCAGAATCAAGAAGCCGGTTTCTAAGTTCATCTCTTGTTTGGAAGGCGCTGAAGACACATGGCAAAGCATGTGCTATAGGAAACAGTACTGTGGCTACAAGTTTTAGAACACGATATGCAGAGCTAAACACTAGACCGATGACAGGTAAGCCTGGAAATACCTCCGATATTCGATTAGAAAGTTAGGCCTTTATTTGATTACTGATGGGAGGGCACATTAGATTTTAGCTCAATAGTGACAGGTTCAGAGTTGAGCTATACATTTTGTCTCCATTTTTAAATATTCCCGTAACTCAAAGAGCAATCTAATCAGGAGGTTCTTTGACTTCATGCGGTGGCGTTTTCCTTCTGGGTGCCATTCATGCCCCGAGCGCCCCTGGACCCAGCGAGGCTGCTCAGCCGCCACTAACTTCCCGACAGGACCCGTCCCCGACGGGACACAGCGGGCTCAGATGCCCCGGCGCCGGAAGCGGGCTCCGCACTGCAGGATGCGCGCGGGCGGGGCGAGGCCGGGCCCAGGTGAGGCTCCGGGCGCGGCCGAACAGTCGCCGAGGCGGCGAGGGAGCGGCTGCGCGAGTGCGCGTGCGCGCGACCTGCCGCCTCCAATGCGAGCACGCACGGCGCGGCCCGCCACGGCCCGGCACCTCGCGCCGGAAACGGCTTCGCTTTACGGCCAGCGCCCAGGGCGCCGGGGCTGCCGCGAAAGGGGGCGGGGCCTGCCGCCGAGCGCCCAGCTTCCGGTTTGGCGGCGCGGCCGGGCGGGAAGCGGCCGCCGGCGGTTGGAGGAGCCGGGCCCCGCCCCCCGGCCGCACTTCCGCCCGCCGGGAGGCGTGTTCCGGGCCCTCGGATCCAGCGCCGGGCGCCGGTTGGGACCCCCGCTTCCGGCCGCCGGTGCCATGGAGGCGCCGGTGGAGGCGGAAGGCGAGAATGAAGACGGCGACAGCAGCTGCGGGGACCTGTGCTTCATGGACAAAGGCTTGCGGAGGTGCCGGCGCTTCGCGGCTGGGGCCCGCGCATCCCGGGAGGGGCGGGGCGCGGGGGTCCCGGGGAGGGCGCGCCCCCTGGCCTCCGCCCGCCGGGCCGCGACAGTGCCCGCCGAGGTGGCAGCGCCGGCCCCGCGCTCCCTCCCCCCCGCGCGTCCGGGAGCCTGCGGGCTGGTCCTCCCTGCTCTCCTTTCCCGCCTGCGAGTCCTTTGCTTGCCCCCGCCGCGCGTCCCTCCTGTCCCCGCTCCCGCCCTGGCACGACGCGGCGGCCGTGCAGGAGGGTTTGCCGCACCCGTGGGTTCTGCCTCGGCGCTCTCTGCCCCCGTCCTCATTCCTCCTCCGCGGGGCGCTGCGATGCACGTATTCGTAGACTTTTTGAAAGTTTTAAACGTAACCCTATTTAGTTCGTGCAACCCAAGCTTACGCATGGCACAGGGGGCCCTGGGTTCCGCGTCCCCCATCGGCCCCTGCCCGCCCTCATCGGCGCTTCTCCACCTGTGCCGGGCTCCGGGTGGGCCATCCTAGGCTTCTCCGTGCCTTTACACGCGCTGTTCCCTTGTGGCGCGCCTTCCTCTACGCGAACCTTGCTGCTGGTTATTAAAGCATCGTGTTCTAGATCCTGCTGTAAAATCTGTCAGGAGACCCCAGGGGGATGTTTTCAAAGGAATATGTACAGTTTAACTTAGTCGTAGCTGTCATTTACAGAGCAGTCTGTGTGTGTACATCACATATGTCATCACTTATCCTCACAGCAGTTCTGCAGGGTAGTAATTTTACAGATTACAAGTCTGAGGCTCAGCATCTAAATAATTTACCAACTTCAGGCACCTGATGAAAGACTGTTGAAATTCAAACCCATTTCGGTCTAAATTCGCTGTCTACTTTTTCTACTGTGCCACGTTATCTGCACCATATTAATTTCTGTAAGCCAGAATATATCAGAAAATGAATGTCATGAAGAGCAGTTGTTAATAGCATAAGGTGTGGACTAAATAATGGTTCAGGAAATGACAGAAGCTAGATAGTAGGAAAGTATTGCAGACAGTCACATTTAGAGATTGCTCGTTTGAAGTTTAGAAATGCGTTATCTTTTTCTGTCAGAAGTACACAGAACGTGGAACAGATGCTGGGGACACTGTGTCCCGGTTCCTGACTGTGCCTCCATCCAGCTCCTCTGAACTCTGTGTGCTGTGAGGCGTTTTCCTGGAGCTTCTGTCTTCAGAAGAGGTTCAGTTTAAGTGGCAGCAATTGAGAGAATGAAGATGGGAGTGCTTTTCAGAGGCGGTGCATTCTAGATTTCGAGGAGGGAGGGCAGGCAGGCACTGTTGCACTAGAAATACCAATGCCCAGTGCTTTGTTTTGAAATCAGCAGACGGTGAAGGAAGTAAGGTTATAAACTCCAGTGCCAGATCCAGATTTATACCAGCTCAGTCAGGTAATAACTATAAGAACCTGGGCAAGTAATTTAATTCTGATAATCTTCAGTATCTGTGATACCTACAGCTTAGAGAGGTGAGGATTAAATGAGAAGAAACTGGGCCTCAGAAACGTTAACCCATTTACTCAGCACAGCAAAAACGTGGAAGAGTGCGGACTTGAACCCGCGTCTTAGGGTTCCAGGCCCGTCTCAGTACTGCCTTCACTGTGTGCTGATGGCCGTTTGCATATAGCAGCTGGAAACACCCAGAGTAGGGTCACTTGCCTGTCTCGAGTGAGTTCCTTGTTTGTACAAATGGTCCAAAATGCTGGTCAGTGGTAAGGAGCACTGTTCCCTACGAGACATTTCCAGGCCACCGAGTGGGCATGGCGTTGTAATGGAATGAGTAGGGCCCATACTCGTTATCTGCGTGCTGTTGGGGTACTGTTAACTGTCTGGTCATGATTTCAAAGTCCATCTTTTACTTGTTTGTGATAATATATATTTTATTTTATAGCATATCAGAGTTATCCTTAGATTCAACCCTTCATGCCATCAACCTTCATTGCAATAACATCTCGAAGATCGAAGCCATTGGTCACGTTTGGAATTTACAACATTTAGATCTGTCATCTAATCAAATAAGTCAAATCGAAGGGCTTAGCACACTCACAAAACTATGCACTTTAAATTTGTCCTGCAATTTGATCACAAGAGTAGAAGGTTTGTAAGTGATTTTTGTGTAATACTTGGACAAGGAAGATGATTTAAATCCATCTTTCTTCTTCCCGAAAGAATGGAATAAATAGTATAAACTTTTGAAAACTGACCTAAAATTTATCATGTAAAATTTTTTCTAGAAAAGTTATCAGTCTTTTTAAAGTATTTTGCAAAATGCCAATAAAATTGATTTTACAGTTACCAGACTGTAGATTTGCTTCCAAACAGTCTGAATTAGTAGTATAATACTATATGACCAATTAATTGTTTATTCGAATCCTATAAAAGCTTTATTTTATTTTATCTTATTTTATTTTAGGACTCGATGCACTAATTAATTTGACTAGACTGAATTTATCTTATAACCACATAAACGATCTTAGTGGTAAGTAGATGTGCTTAATTCTTCTGTAATGCTGAATATTTGCCACGTGTGATGAGTTAGACTGAGCTCAACATGTTGAAAAACAGTTTTAATTTTTTAAAGCTTTTTGGAAGATGCGAAAGGGTTAGAATTGAGTGTTAACTGTAGGTCTGTCACTGCCGGATGCTGTTGAGCAAAGTATATGCTTTTGTGGATGAAGTTTATCTGAAAAATGTGTGTCTTGGATAAGATAGATCATTTATTTACTCAAGTGTTTACTGAAGATCGCTGTATCAAACACTTCTATAGTTATGACAAGGAACAACAAACAGGTAAGGTTCATGTTGTCACAGGGCTTACATTGTCGGGGCGGGGAACAGATGAGATCAGGTCACCCTCCAAAAAATAAGCAAAGATTTGAGCAGACACTGCCCGAGAACATACCCAGATGGCAAACAAACACATGAAAAAGAGACGTCTGTCATCCTTAGTGACTAAGCCAATGCCCAGGAAAAACCACAGAGAGACCTACATCACACCTGCTGGAACAGACAGCTTTAGAGACTACAGCACACAGTGCAGGTGAGGCTGTGGAGCAGGTAGGGCTTGCAGACATTGCTGGTAGAATGCAAAATGGTACACCTGCTGCGGACATAGCTCTTCGCTGCTGGTCTCTTGAACGCTGCTCCGTCGCCTCTCAAAACAGAGCTATAAAAACCTTTATTACGCTGTTGGAGAAATTGCCATGGCATCAAAAAGGATTTTTTCGTTTTGCAGGTTTTATACCCCTTCACGGCATCAGACATAAGCTTCGGTATGTCGACCTGCACAGCAACTGCATAGACAGCATCCATCACCTGCTCCAGTGCGTGGTGGGCCTGCACTTCCTGACCAACCTTATTTTGGAGAAGGATGGAGAGGACAATCCCGTCTGTCGGGTACCAGGTAGGAACAGTTAGTGCTTTTTGTAACAGCTCATGTTTAGATCTTTATTTCCTTTGACTGGCTGGCGTTTATTTGTCTTAAACTTTGTAACTTTTTATTATGTATCTGAAAAAACGTAATTGCAAATTATTTTATCAGACAAACTGAATTGTTAAAAGAACACAGAGTGAACAGATAAACAATTCTCTTTACACAGTTTTACATTTGATAAGTGAATGCCTCAAAATTAAATTACGTCGCGATAGTCTCATAGCATAACACTATGCAGCCACGATGGAAGAATAGAATCTCTTAGCTGCGTGATCTCTAAGATACACTGTTAAGAGAAGAAAAGCAACCAAATTGCAAAACCATTTCATATAACAGGCTACCGCTTCTGTGCAAAGGGCAATGTGTGTGTGTGTGTGTTTGCTGGGTATACACACGCAACAGCAAGAATGCCCAAAACGGATAATAATGGCTACCTCCAGTGCCAGCTAGCCGGGGATCAGGAAATGCCCTGGGGGCGGAAAGGGAGCCGGCCATTAGGAAATGTTAGCGAAACTGTTCACTGTGCACTCTTCAAATTTACAGCACGTGCCTGTATTGTTATTTTTTAATAAATGAATTTTTCAAGAAAACTTAATACGATACATAGGAGATGCTGCTGACATGTCACTGGACTTAGTCCAGCATCATCGAGGTTGGCAGGGCCAAGGCCGACCAGCCCGCCCTCCCTGGAACCCACTCCATGAGCTGACAGCTCGCACGGCGGCGAGGCACAGTGGGCCGAGCGCGGTGCCGGCCGCAGACCTGCGCGGGCTCCTCGCGGCCCCGAGACGGCTCGCCCCAAGTGGAGACCCGTCCGTCCAACCGCTAGGTCCGCGGAGCCCCGTGGGCCTGACAGTGAGAGTCGCCCTCAGAGTCAGCGCAGATTTCAGTCTTCCGGGCTAACCCTTTTCTTGGAAGAAGATCTTGTTTCTAAAACAGCTTAATGTTTTCTCTACGATCCCACAGTTGGATTTTTTTCCTAACAATCTTGTCTCGAGAGCCTCTGCTTCCTGCCGTCTGGTCCTTTGTCCTCCACTTTTCCCCAGCGCAGTCCCCCTCCGCCCAGAACTGGAGGGCCGCTTACTACCAAAATGATGCTTCTCTCCTCGACATTTCCAATGTTAATTTGCCAGACCTTCTTTCTGTTGGAGTTCTTCATTGGTCTTTTTATTTCTAACTACTTGGTCTTAAAACTAAAGTTAAACAAAAAATGTTTCAAGCCTAAATACCAAATTAACGTTAACTTGCCAGATTTGTCATATTTAGTTGCACTTACGGAAAATAAAGACATCCTTGAACGCTCGGTGGGCTGCCTGTCAAAATCGCAGTCTCCTGTGATTTAGGGAAATGGGGATCTATCTCCTCAGCAGCAGAATGCTCTGGCCCCCACCCGTCGCGTGGCACGTGACGATGGCATGTCAGGCTTCCTGGCCATAGTGCACACACGTTTACTCTAAAGCACTTTCACGAAAGCTGAATCCCACGGCGATGACTTTAAGTAGCTGGCCTTCCTCAGGAGGGTTTGGAGTGGAGCTTGTGTTCGTTTTCTAGTTACCGACTACCTACTGGGAGAGGCCTGGTAGCTTTCATGTCATACCACTTAGCCGTGTTCCAGGACATTTGTCATTCAGGCGATATATCCGTTAGCCGATAAATTTAGTTTACTTAAGAAATAATTAACCTTATTTTTTTTTAAATGTGCATATTCATCTGAAATGATTTGTTTCCCAGGGTACAGAGCAGTTATGCTCCAGACTTTGCCACAGCTTCGAATCCTAGATTGCAAGAACATATTTGGTGAGCCAGTGAATCTGTCAGAAGTAAATTCATCGCGTCTACAGTGCTTTGAAGGCCTCTTGGATAATTTAGTTTCTTCTGATTCTCCCCTAAACATAAGTGAAGATGAGGTACAGTAATGTGTTTTTTTCTAGTCTGTTAAGTTTTTGCTTCGAATTTAATTAGTAAGTACATTGTAAGGATTTTGGTTTGTGTCTGTGTCACAGGTCATTGACAATATTCCAGTAGTGACACCACCCATCAGTGACATGGTACCCTTGGAACAGTTTGCAAACACACCAGCAGATAATGATTTGACGTCCTTTACATCTGTGTGTCCGTCTGCTCAGCAAGAGAAAGTTAATCATGAAACCGATTTTGAGAATGAGATGAAACTTCAGAAATTAGATGATCAATTTATACAGCTTCTAAATGAAGTAACTATTTTTTCCATTTTTCTAAGTAATTTGTTTGTTGAAGAAAAAGTAGTTAAGAAAATTTCAAGTAAAAATCGCACACAGACTGACCAACCAGAAACCACCCGTATCTAACGCGCCGGCGGGCTGTGCGTGTGCTTCCATCTTCCAGACGTCGGCTTCTGCTGTAGGAGCAGCGGTAGAGAAGGGAACGTGCCTGTCACTCATTTTCCTTGTTCTTCAGATCCGTATAGTGTGACTTCTTCCGTTGTGCTTCATACTCCTGCTTTGGGCTTCTCTGAGCGACTGAAATCCGTAAATGTGCGTCCTTACCCACCTGGGGACGTTTTGGGCATCATTTCTTCAAACGTGTTTCTGCCCCGTTCTCTCTCCTTTCTCTTCAGGCTCCACTTGGACCTTCTGATCTTGTCCCGCAGTTCTCTGAGGCTCTGTGCATCTTACCGGCTTTTTCCTCTGTCTTCTACACATCGAATCATTTCTACTCAATTGTCTTCGCGTTCACTTATTCTTTCTTTTATCACTCACTCTTCTGTTAAGCCCAGCCAATCAGTTTTTACTTCAGATGTGTTGTTCAGTTGTAAAAATTTTTTTTTTAATAAGTTCTATTTTTCAGCTGAGTTTTCTTGTCTCTATTCACGCTAAGCATATCTTTTTATGTCATGGAGCACAGCTGCGATCGCTGTTTTGAAGTTCTTGCCTTTTTGCTTGAACACTTGGCCCCTGTCAGGTTGGTTCCCATGGACCCCCTTTTCTCTTGAGAGTTGGTCATATTTTCCTGGCTCTTCCTGTCGTGAGCATTTTATATTTTATTCTGGACATTGTGACTGTCGTGGAGACTCAAGGTGCTGTTATGGGCCTCCTAGGAGTGTTGACGTTTCTGTTGTATCAAGCACTGAACTTGCTCTGACTTTCCCTGTCACTTTGTCCCTTGGGCAGCGCTCCATTCTTTTGTTCTTTACTGGGCTTCTTCATCTACCCTGTGCTGTCCTCTGATTCCTCGGGCCCAAAAGCCCAGGTTCTCTTCGTGAGTTCTGAGGCTCCCTGCACAGTGCTCAGTGTGATAGCTCTCAGGCTGGGACTGTAATTACCAGATCACCCACCTGGTTCTCTTCCCAGGTGTCAGCGCCCCTCTGCAACAAGCCTCCTTTTCTCTTGTCAGGCCCTCCAAATAGTGTTTGTCATTTTGTTTGTATTTTGTCCAGAGTTTATAATTGTTATCTTGAGAGAGTCAGCCACATAGGAGCTTAATTCCAAACATACCTGGTTTATAAACCCTTAATCTTGTAAAAGTTACAGTACTTTGAGAAATTTCAAATTTTAATCTTATATACTGAATCGAACTTTTAACAAACTTTGTTCGTTTTTTTTATTCTAGACTTCTAGTTCTTTAATAGATACTGTTCCCGAGAAAGATCTCAGACCTAAAAGAGACACAGATGTGACTTCTGAAAGTGACTATGGACACAGAAAAGAGTGTAATAGAAAAATTCCTCGAAGATCAAAAATCCCATATTATTCCAAAACTATTCAGACTATTAAGCACCACAATAAGAACAGCAATCCCTTTATAAGGTACTTGTTTCCGTTTTGGAAGTTCAGATGAGGCACCAGACAAGCCAGCAGTGCTGGCTTCCTGCTCAGAGCTAGCTCGTGGTGGCGGTGTCCTCCTAACGTCAGCATGTGACTTCTCAGCCTCGGTCAGCGCGGTCAGCCAAGTGCATGCAGGAGGGGCCCTGTCTCTGTGACAGATTGTGAGTGCCTGAGCGCGAGAATTAGAGACGCTGTGCATCTCTGGGTGATTTCCTGTGTTTTATTCTTTGCAGTGGTAACCGTAAAATGAAACAACCTATTTTTAAAGAATTATACGTACGGTCATCGTTAGCGAACTATGATGTGTCAGAAGAACCGGAAGAGCAGAAGACAGAACTAATTAAAGTGGACAAAAGTAGCTCAGAAGACAACACCTACCGGGTAGGATGGACGAGATTAAGGAAAAAATGATTGCAATAGTCTTAGTTTTTACACACGTAGTGAGTTTCAGAAAAATAATGCATATTTTTATGCATATTTTTATATTGTGTGTATTTTTATTGGAGTGACGAGATAGTTCATTTTTCCCTTCCTGGCTTCTAGATGTTTTGGAATGTTATAATTTTTGTACTTTTTAGAGGAATGGAAATTATACATTTATTTGAGATCAGATTTCTGTGAAATCACGTGTGACGTGCTTTTGGAGGAGGAAACAGGTCTAAATTTTCAAACTTACTCTCTAAAGCAGTGGCTCCTCACGTCTCAGACCCTTTCAGATGTGTAAGGAGGTCTGTGCCCTCAGAAGAGTAATCGTGACATGCACACACGCACGCACGCACGCCGTGGACTGTCCTGAAACCGGTGTGGGCCCCTGGATTTCAGAGTAGGAGGCGTTCGAGAGTTTAAGAGTTCCTCGCCATTTGCCATAACCGTCCCACGTCAGTAAGAATTTGTGATGCGCGTTGTTTGATGTGTGCGTTTTGTGACGCCCCATGCGCTTCGTGGGGACGGGTTTCGATCGCAGTGTGCGCTGCTCTTCCAGGGCCGCGACTGCTTTTTAAACATTTCGCACTGGTGGTTTCCTCCTCGCATTCTCAAGCAGAGGCTTTCATCTTGAACAGGTAGTGGCGATGGTCACTGACAGTCGTGACAGCTAACCCTTACCGAGCAGTGGTCACGTGCCCGCGCGGCGGCGTGCTCCGCGTCCGGCATTTCGTTTGCTTCTCACGTGGCCTTTGGCGTGAGAGACTGTCGTCTCCCTGCTCTGAGTGAGAAGTCGGGGCAGCGAGAGGACGTGTCCAAGGCCGCCTGACGCCGTTGTCGTCTCGTAGGTACTAGTTGAACAGCTGGACCAGGAGAGAGAGAAGAGGTGGAAAGCCGAGCAGGCTGAAAAGAAGCTCATGGACTATGTCGACGAGCTGCACAAACAGGCGAACGAGAAGAACGACATCCAGTGCCTGGCCCTGCTCACCACGGACAGGTGAGGGGCCAGTCTCCTGGAGCTGCCGCCGCATGCGGGGTGCCGGCCTAGGAGGCCTCCTCCTGAACCGGCTGGCGTGGGGTCACAGTGCGTGCGGCTGTCGTTCAGCTTGAAGTGATCTCATCTCAAGATGAGCTTGCTGCGTGAGCAGAGCTCCTGCTGCGTCGGCGTGGGCCGTCAGGCCGGGCACGGTCAGCCGGGTGCGCAGGGGGGGCCCGGGCTGTGCCTGAGCCAGGGCCCTGTTGCATAGTGAAGGTCACGTGGAGTGACACTTCGGCGATCTAGGTAGATCCTTCTTGCTCCTCACCATCAGTGTCAGGGATGGGGAGGCACGTCCTGTGTCTCAGCCATTTCTTAATCCAATGCGCGTTTGAAACATACTTCAGATCTTCCTCTCGACTGTAACCTTGGATGTTGACTACAGTTTTTATCCTTTTTGGTGGGTAATGTGCTTTAAAGCCACATTTGCTTTCTGCTTTAGGCTGAAGGACATTATTTTTAAAGAGAGAAGTTCCAAAGTACAGCTGGAAGTTATGGTTCACAAACTTCAAAGTGAAATTAAAAAGCTAACGATTGAGTTGATTAAAGCAAGAGATCAGCAAGAGGACCACATTCGGCACCTGCGAACCCTGGAAAAGGCGCTGGAGAAAGTGGAGAGGCAGAAGGGGCAGCAGCAGGCGGCACAGGTACCTCCGCTCTCACGGGTCAGTCGCGCGCACACACACGCACACACAGCCGCAGCTTCTGTCCTGAAACTGCGTCGTTACGCGGTAAACGCAAAAGGTGTTAGGCTCTGTGCAGAAATAGTTTCGTTGGTAACTAATGTGACCCGTGGGATTCTTTCTGAGTGAGGGCCGCCGGCACCCACAGAGCAGCATAAGAATTGGGGGGACACCGAGGGCAATCGGCTTGTGTTCCGGAGAGGCCACCTCCAAAGGCCCCCAGGCACCGGTGGCATCTCGTTTTCGTACTTTCTGGGTGGGACTCGCCCTCGAGTCTGCGATGCCGGTAGGCCGCCAGCGCTGCGGTTTCTCCGCCACAGTGTCGTGGTGACGTAAGGTCTGAAAGTGAACAGAGTCACTAGACTCTTCCATAGAAGGCACGTTTCTCCGGGGAACCGCGAGATGGTGGCCTGAACCCTGACTGTGTGTGTGTGT
Organism: Pteropus medius; assembly: GCF_902729225.1. Lineage (NCBI taxonomy): Eukaryota > Metazoa > Chordata > Mammalia > Chiroptera > Pteropodidae > Pteropus > Pteropus medius. Next base: position 12,640,744 of record NW_024350926.1, read on the forward strand.
GTGCGCCCAGATGCGGCTCATCCAGGAGGTAGAGCTCAAAGCCGCCGCCGCCGACCGGGAGATCAGCCTGCTGCGGACGTCCCTTCACCAGGAAAAGGAGCAGGTGCAGCAGCTTCATGACCTGCTGTCGCTGAAGGAAGAGGAGCACAGGTAAGTGAGCACCACGTCCGGAGGCTGCTCCCCACTCCCCTCCCCAGAAAAGCTGGTGGGCACCTGGCAGGGCGGAGCCTGGTGGCTGTGGCTCTAGGGAGAGCACAGGCCCGTGGGCGCCTCCGCCTCGCCCGCAGAGCGCCGGGAGCTCCCAGACGAACAGGCGACCCCGCGGACGGGCGGGCTTGTAACGATGAAGCCAGTTTGCATTTCCCCAAACCCGATCGAAATTGGTTGTGCGAGATACAGAAAACTGTTCCTGGACCTCCAGGTGACCGTTAATCAGGATTCTTCATTCCTCTGAAGCGGGGGTCAGCACGGCTTTTTCCGCGAAGGGCCGGGCTTCAGAATTTGAGGCTTCGCAGGCCGTGCCTGGCTGGGCCTTCGCAGCACCAGCGTGGCATAGATAGCACGCAAACCAGCAGGCGAGCCTGCGTCCCAACGAAGGGGTCTTCCCAGTAAAAGGCAGCGGCCAGACTGGCCTGTGAGTCCGCGGGGAGGCGGACACGCGGGGCGGCGTCTCCCCTGCCTGCCCTGCCCGTCCAGCGGGGTGATGGCCGTGGGCCAGTCGTGTTTGTTTCCAGACCTGTTGCGTTCGTGTTCTTACAGAATTAAAATCGTAAAGTATAAATTAAATTTTGATACTCCGGGGAAAGTTGTCATACATGTAGGCAGGACAGCTATAAAATCAGGGAAAATTAATCACAGAGCTCTAAAGTGTTATACTTCGTGCTCTTTATATGTTTTGTAACTTCTTCTACTAGTTTCAAGAAACCAAAACTGGAAATGATGGATTTCCTATCACGGGCTTGATTTATTCCAGAAAAATAGTGGAGAGCTCTAAGGAATGCAGGCACACATGAAAAGCGGCCCTGTGTCAGATCGCCGCCTCATTCCACACGGTCACTGAGTTTTTTCTATGAACCAACCACCAGTACCAACTCAGACTGTGTGTGGGAGACTCAGCCAGAGTGGGAGGTGCAGTGAAGCAGAACTGCAGGTGGCCTGAGCCAGGTGACCCCCGAGCCGCCCAGGGCTAAGCCGCGGCCTGCCTCTCCAGCCCCCGTCGGCCCCCCATCCGCCCCCATCGTGCGGAGCAGTCAGGTCAAGCCCGTGTCTTTTTCTGTCCTGTCCCCAGCAGTGAGGCGCTCGCTTTAAATTAAAATTAGAGAATATATAGTAGTTAATGATTATTTAAAGACCTTGAAGTTTTTTCTTTGTGGGTGAACAGAGTTCTGTGATTTTTATTTGCTTTTCACTCCAGGAAAGAACTTGAAACAAGGGAGTTTTTTAGTGATGCTGAGTTCCAGGAAGCCGTGGCCAAGGAAGTAGCTAAGGAGGAGGCGCGGCACGAGGAGGAGATAAAGGAGTACCAAGGGAAGGTGGAGGCGCTGAGCCAGCAGTACCTGGACTTGGAGAACGAGTTCCGCTTCGCGCTCACCGTCGAAGCCAAAAGGTTTAGAGATGTAAGACGTAAGGGTGTGCGCGTAGCTGTTTGTCAAAAACAGTCCGCGAGGTGGGGGACGGCAGAGACGTGCGTTTGACGGTTCCGGCTCTGTCTGTGCTGCACAGTGTCTGTGCTGCAGGTCGCTTAAGCCTCGGAGCCGCACTTCCCTCAGGCGGTCACGGCCACCGTCCAGGGCCGCCGCAGAAGCTGAGCAGCCGGCGAGGTGGCGCCGGGGCGGGGGCTGGGGGTCCGGCCCAGTCCTGTCACCACGCAGTGTGCCGCGGGGACTGGCACCTTTGGCCCTCAGCCGGGTTTTGTAGTTTTATCGGAACACAGCCACGCTCGTGTTTACTCTTCTCGGGGGTTTCTTTCGTGTCACCACAGCAGAGTCGAGTGCTCGCAGCACAGACCACGCGACCTGGCCTGCAGAGCCGTTACCTGTGCATGTTATGCTTTGGCTAAACTCTGATTCTAAAAATGAGACGTGAGCTGTTTCCAGAAATGCTTTCTACGTTTTTAGAGAAGTGCTATTTATAATGCAATTTTGAAATGTAGGTTAAAGACGGTTTTGAAAACGTTGCCACCGAGTTAGCAAAGAGCAAGTACGCTCTTGTTTGGGCTCAGCGGAAAGAAAATGAGTCTTCCTCTCTGATCAAAGACCTCACCTGTATAGTGAAGGAACAGAAAACAAAACTCGCCGAAGTTTCCAAACTGAAACAGGAAACCACAGCAAATTTACAGGTGAGACATCGTGACAAAGCGCATCGTCATGATTTTAGGAAATAGCATTTGAATTGCTGATATTAATTTTTTGGTAATGGGGGTTTCTATAGATGTATCTATCCATTGTGATTTTTAAATTAATTTCTTTATTGCTGTTGTGTCCATTTTAAACATGAGTGATATTTTGCCCAAGAGAACCTACTTCCCACAGGTGAGCTTCAGATGCCGGTGAGGATGCTTGGTAAGGAGATGTGAGTGTCCCAGGCGCAGACGTTCAGAGTGTTTACGGAGCGGCCTCGCACACTTTGACTTTTCATTTCCTGGCCCACGTGTACCTTTAGTTACTAAAATTAAAACTTTTTCTGATGTGAGACTGAGAAACATTTACTTTGTATTTGTTTAACACTTTTCTCATAAAATGAAAAACTAGAAAATAAAGCACTTTAATAATTATTTCACATTTTTTCAATGTTTTCGGGGAGTAAACAGAATCAAATCAACACCCTTGAAATTTTGATCGAAGATGACAAGCAGAAGAGCATCCAGATAGAGCTGCTCAAGCATGAAAAGGTCCAGCTGATTTCGGAGCTCGCAGCCAAGGAGTCGCTAATCTACGGTTTAAGGACAGAAAGAAAAGTGTGGGGCCACGAGCTGGCACAACAAGGTAAAATCCTCACATTCTCAACGGGAAAGTAGCCCGTTTTTCTAAATGTTGGAGAGAAAGGGAAGGGCTCGGCCCTCGGGCCACCCCGAGACGCGGTGACACCACGCGAGCCGGCAGGAGGGAGCCGCCCCCACATCAGCCGCGCAGCTGTGGCTCCGCCGCTTCCGCCACCGTCTCCTCCCTGTGCGACCCGGTTCCCTTCTGAAACGCGCTTTCACGGCGCTGCAGCCAAACAGGGTGTTGAGCACAGTTCCGTCCCGTGCAGCAGCGGCAAACGGCGCCCGGGCCTTGCCGGCCAATGCTGGCAGCTCCCCTCACTACCTGTGGAGAAACGCGGAGGGAGGGAGCTCCGTCTGTTCCGGTCACCGTTCCCGTCACCGCGAAGCAAGAGGCGAACTCCGATCTGTGGCCGCGACAGACGCTTTCCGGTCGCGAGCAGTGGGCTGTGGTCTCGTGCGGCGCGGCCGCGGTCCGTACGGTTTCGCTGGGTGCCCGGGCCTGCCCGGCGGCGCAGCCCGTGCCTGCGTTGCTTGCTCCTGGTCTGCGGTGTCAGTGTCCAGACAGCCGTGGCGTTTGCAAGGCCTGTTCTCGTCCCCTCCTCTCACGTGGCGCCATTACGCATTTCATTTCTTCAGTCTCTGTTTCTGTGTTTACTATATTGTTAAATGAGATCATCTTCAAGTACAAATCCTCCGTGGTCTTTCAAAGTTCGTTACTGGTGATTTTTGTTTCTTAGGATCCTGTCTGGCTCAAAATCGTGGGAAACTAGAGGCTCAAATTGAAAGTTTATGCAGAGAGAACGAATGTCTGCGGAAGACGAATGACCGTGACAGTGACACGTTAAGGATTAAGTGCAAAATCATAGAAGACCAAACTGAGACCATCACGAAGTTAAAAGTCGTAAGTGCGACATTTTATTTTGGGAAAAGGACATGTAGCAGGTTCGAAAATCTGGATGGAAGCATCCAATAAACATTTCTCACGATGGTTCTCAACTGCCGTGGAATTTGGGACAGGTTGTCATGGGCTTTTACGATAGTCACCCCTTCGCCTTTAACATTCGTTTATTATCTTGAAATTACTTTCACTTGAATATTTTATGGGGCACATTATTATGACCTTTTGGAATAACTGGAAATAGTGTTGATGAAGGGTTAAGAATTGCAAGAAAGTTAACATTTTCTATGTTAAAATACCCCTCTTTAAGCACCGTATCTCCCAATGTTACTAAATCACTTCTCAAAATGATGCAAAACCTACTCTACTGTGCCTGAAGGTTTGTGAGTGGATTGTAAGAGACGCATTGCACGCTCGTTCCCAGGGGACACCATTTTGACCCTCTTCTTCAGTTTGGCATGTCCCAGAGGGAACTCACAGGGTCACTTGTTTCAAAGCATCTTACCTAAAAATTCTCCAGAGAGATTTTCTGACAATTGAACACTGAATCAAATTTAAATTTCAAAATTTTCCTATAGGGATTATCTCTTAAAAAAAAAAAAGGTCAAGAAGCTTCTAAATGTGATTGTCACGCATAAAGTTAGGAACGCATTCTTTAGAGGAATTGTAACTACTAAGGTTTGATTTTTTTTTTCTTTAGTCACTTTTAAGAAACTCTTTGAGAGCTTAACTTCGTCAGGTTCAGAAGATAAACAGGTTTCAGCCGCTGCTGCATCTGTAGCCGGGTTTGGGCTGGAGCCTGAGCTCCGTGACCCGGCTCAATGATACCGGTGTTGACTCCATTGAAAATTTGGTTTCATCGTATCCAAAATTTCAAACATATCATACATGCCACACAGCATTAAAAATTAGTGAAATTTTTTAGCAGTAAACCTTTTTTCTCCATTTAAAAATCTAGTCAAGTTCATTTTCTTTTGAGTTAAGGTAAATATGAAACAGACTAGTTATCTGCATTTAAATTTCAGAAGGCAGAGCAGGTGGTCCATTAGTACAATGCATTGTGTGTGGCATAGCTCCTTGCACAGTGAGACTGCTGCCTTGTCAATCTGAGCAGAGTTGGGGGGAAGTGACCATTAATGAATGACATGATGGAGCCAAAAATCAGATTTTAGTTTTAGATTTTTGCTAAAAAATAAGTTTTTAGATTTTCAACGCAGCATTGTCTTCCCACAATTTAATGTGTTAAGGAGCATCGTGTCGGCCGTGAAGACACGAGCATTAATGGTGCTTTCCCGCCAACCACACAAAACACAACGGCGGCTAGACAGAGCCTCCAGTGGTGAATTCCGCACAGCTGACAGCTTAAGGAGATAACGACGCTTTAATCTACAAAATTTGGAATTTAATGTCTTCGGTTAAGTAGATTCTATGCTTAGCTTCTGACTGTGGAATTCAGAAACAAATTTTTTGAAAATCTCTTTTCCTCCCCGCGTATTATTTTGACTTTTCAGTACGTGTGGGTCACAAGACTCCGAAGCTACAGTGTTGTTCTTTTTATTAATAGGGTTCTTTCATAAGATTCTCTTACAGCTTTTGTGGATTCCCGATAATATGAGTCAAGTATTTCAGAGAGACCTACAAATAAATAATTTATGACTTTTATGCAAATGTCGGTCAAGATTAAAAGACTGTCTTTGCTTAGAATTTTTAGATCTAAACACACTGAGGAATTGAACCACATCCTGTGTAATACTCAAGAATCCGAACTTAAGTTAGATTTCTCTAGTATTTGCCTCCACCTTCTTCCCAAAAGGAAAAAAGCACGGGGACGAACCCGGGCACAAACAAAGACCGCCACCTCCCTCTTTCCTGACCTGCAGCCTGATGCCGGTGTGCACGGGGCTGTCCCAGACGTCCCCACGGCGCCCGAGAGCACACCAGCCAGCACACCGGCCGGGCGTGCCGTGGGATGAGCCAGCCATGCGAGGCCGCGAACCTGCAGGCGTTCACAGCGCCGCCGGGGGCCTTGATCTCTGCTGTGCAGGACGCAAATGTCGGACAGTCAGGCGCAGCACAGAAGACAGTGAAAGGAAGTTCGAGGACTGGAAAGCCTGTTTGCACGTGACCTTTTAACAGAGGAGAATCAGACTGTAAAGTATTTTCTCGCTCTGATGCAGAAAACACTTGTGCCTCCCACAGTAGAGATAGTTCGATTCCTGCCATTATATCCGCAGGCAGCATCGGTCTTCACTGTGTTGCTCTCAGCCCCTTAGAGTTTGGTTTGTTTTGTCATGAAAACATCGATCCTTCTCAGAGCAAAGTTAGGTTATTGGAACTTTGCATCGTGCTGCTGTCTTTTCCTTCCCTCCGACTCCCTCTGTGCGACTAACAATTACTAACTCACTGACGTGACGTGTAAGTGGGACAGTTTTTTTTTCTTACCAGCACTTAACGTAGTAGCGATGTTTCTATCGGCTGCAATAAACGACGTGCTGTAAATCCGTTCTAAGACGCTCATTGAACATGTGATTTTTAATTCGTAGTTCTTATAATACTTTTAAACTATAATTAGGAAATGAGGCATTTAGAATTAATAAACTACTGATGATTTTTTCAAAGTGTTTACAGGAAAGAGAGGAACAAATCAAAACGTTACAGGAAAAGATCACCGAAATTCAGAAGTGCACTCAAGAACAGCTTGAAGAAAAGTCTTCGCAACTGGATGACATCATCGAGAAACTGGAAAGACACAACGAGAGAAAAGAAAAGCTGAAACAGCAGTTGCGAGCAAAGGAGCTGGAACTCGAAGAGATTAGAGAAGCCTACAGGTACCGCGCGGCCCTTCGCGTCGAGAAGTGAAACGTGGCTGCCTCTTGTGGTGCACTTCTGAGACCATGCCTTCTCCTGCTAGTGCCCTGAACCAGAAGTGGCGCGATAAGGGGGAGCTTCTGAGTAACCTTGAGATGCAAGTGAAGGAAGCGAAAGAAAAATTCGACAACAAGGAACGGACACTGAAGGCGGAAAGGGACAAAAGCATCGAACTACAGAAGTAAGCACGAGGCTGCCGCACGCGGGCCTCTGGAGGGGCCGGGCCTGGGCGCTGGGGTGTGGAGGGGGCAGGGGGAGGCTGGAAACGTGTCGGGCGTCGTCATTCGCCAGGTGTTTGCTTTCCATTCCTTCATTCAGTCCACAAAATGAAGACCGTGGTTCCGCCGTCGGCGTTTGACGGGTTCCGAGTTGTGCGTATTTACGTATGAGCGCAGCGCCTGACAGCAGGTGCTGCGTGACGCTCGCTCATCGCCGTGCTTACCGAAGCGGCTGCTGGTATTGGGGCTGCCGCCTGTGACTTAAGGAGGGACACGGGCCCCCGGAGACACAGCCGACCTGACACGCTGACTGACGGCAAGAGCCGATTTTAAAGAAAGGGAAGAAAATGTGTTAACGTAAAGGAAATGGCGTTTTGCCTCTAAGAAACTTCTAGCACTAAAATTTTGCAGATACTGTTAAATGTTTATTAACGTAGGGTTTTTATCTGTTAAGCATTAACATGGGGAAGTCAGACCTACCTGTTCATAAACAAGTTACTGTCACACTTCACCTACTCGGAGAAAAAGATGCTGACGGCAGTCAGCTGTGGAGGTGCTTGTAAGACAAACCTTAGGCTCAGAATAAATGGAATCAGAGTACTTGAACTTTCAGAGGGCGAAAATGTACCAAACTTCCGTGGACGTCATCCCCCTGTCCTACGAGACTGCTGGCTGATGGACCCGCCTGCGTCCAGTCACCCCACACAGCCTTTTGCTGCTTCATGGCGTTATGCCGCCACTGAAGTGTGAATGTGAGAACTGCCATCTAAACCTAAAAGACCCCTGAGTTTTATGCACACAGTCACATGGTTTTGTTCTCTTTTTTTAAGGGATACGCTAGAGAAGCTTCATAGTATGGACGATGCCTTTAAAAAACAAGTCGACGCAATTGTCGAAGCTCACCAAGCTGAAATCATAAAAATGGCAAGTGAAAAGCAGAAATATATCGATTCTGCAAACCTAAAGGTACTGTAAGTAAAATGTATTTATCAGCACTGAATTGTTACAGCTAAATAAATTGAGAATTATTACTATGAAAGGCAGCATGATTTAATGGCCAGGTAGATACGAAGACGTTGCCGAGGCGGCCGTGAAGCCAGGCCAGACGGCGGTGGTGCTCAGGTTGCTGGCAGGATGTAATTCTGCTAAACGCAGAATTGTAACTTCGAGGCCAGTGTGCGCCCGCGCCGCCACCTCCGGATCAGCATTCCCGTCTCGGCCGCATCTCGGCCGCGAGCCCGTCGGCTGCACACAGGCAGGGCGCGCGTGTGAACACGGTCGGCGCGGTCGACACTGCCGCGGAGCAGTTCCCAGGGCGCGGTGCTTTATTATAATTCGGGTTCAGGGCTATCGAGTGTGTCACTTTAACATCACTGACGGAGGAACGAGTGTAGAGCGATGCCGAGTGGGGGGCAGAACTCAGAATCACCCGTGCAGCTTTCTAACAGTACACGTGCATGCAGCCCCCTGAAGTTTCCATTCAGAGTTTGGGGTCAGAGCAGATATTTTGAAAACTCAGCAAGTGGTTAAGTTTTCAGTCGCGCGCCATTCTGAGTGTGTGGGAACCCCTGCCACCCCGTCCTGCCCCGGACGCCAGTCACCCTCCGTCCAGCGTCTCCACACTCCGTGCTCCCCGCCTGGTAGTCACTGTCCCCGTGGTCAGAGGGACTGTCTCGGTATCACAGGCCTTGTGTTCAACTAACGTTGATGCGAGTGCTGGCCCCAAAGCGCAAGAATAGAGATGCTGGCAGAGAGCCGGACGGTGCCCCTCTAAGTGCACAGGTGAGCGATCTGGACTTAATAAAGGAGACCACGCGCTGAGGCCGCCGAGGTCTGCGGTCAGAGCGAATCCGCTGCCGTGAAATCGGGAAGGAGGAGAAAGGTTCGTGCTGGTTTTGCTGTCACACCTCAGGCTGCGAAGGTCACGGCCACAGTGCGTGATACGTGCTTGGTGAAGATGGAAAAGGCGTTAAATTGGTGGGCAGAAGACACGAACAGAAAACACGTTTTGACTGACGGCAGCGCGTTGCAGCACAAAGCATCGAGCCTGTGCCAGGGCTGCAGCGAGGGACCCGACCCCCCGAGACCAGCGACACCAAGCCACGCGCTGCCCGTGAGGGGCGCGCAGACTCGGGAGTAGGTTTGGCGTTGTATCGTCCCTCGTCGTGACAAGAGCGAGAAGGGTGAGCACAGCACAGTGAGACGAGAAGGAGCGAGAGGCCGCGCGCCGAGCTGCCAGCGTGGTCGTCCGGCGCGCCGTGGGTGGCCTCTGCCGAACTCGCAGGTGTCACCGTGGGGAGCTGCGCACAGGAAAAGGCGTAACGCGCAGGGTTCGCTGGTGTCTGCGGTTTCAGGGGACCGCATCCCCCGCGGAGAAGGGGGGCTGCCTGCCCCCTGCAAGACGGGTCAGAGCAGCAGCCGGGAGCGAGTTCAGCGGCAGAAGGGAACCAGCGCTCCTCGCCCCGACTGCCACGGGCCTGTGACCGCGCGACACCGCCCTTGGGAGGCCGCCTGCCCCGGAGGGCGGCGGGCTGGGGCTGGGGCTGGGCAGCAGTCACAGTGGAGGAGGAAGCGTGACTCGTCCCAATTCAGCTCTTTGTTTGAAGTCCACAGAGGTTTCAGATGTTTTATCTAAAATCTCCCGCGTGTTCTCCAGGCCCCGCGGGGACCACTAACTAAAGTGTGATGATGGGCCCTGAGCTGGAAGGACGTCCTGGGTTCCATGGCGGACCTGCTGCCAGTCCAGTGTGACATCGCAGGGACATGTCTGTCGGGAGCAAGAGAAATGGCACCAGAGCTTAAACGTGATAACAAGGGAAGAAATCGCGAGGCATCGTGTAGCGATGGTCATTTAAATCAGGAGAGATATCAGCCTTCTGAGAGAGAGTCTAGTCTGTCCTAGAGAGTTGGCAGAGGGGAGTGAGCAGAAAGGGACGGTCAGATTGCTGGTGCCGTCAGGACTGTCGCGTCACCGGACAGAGGGTGTCAAGCAGGAGGTGACAGTATCAGACACAGAGACTCCGAGGAGGACGGAGGACTGAAGATACAGTGGTCGCTCAGAGGCGGTCGTCCCTAGCCAGCACCGCGACCTGAGAATGCAGTAGGGTCCCCAGGAGGGGATCGGGGGCGGGGGGAGGCTGCTGCAGGCTGGAGGGTCTGGAAGGGACCATGTGGAAGGTGACCGTGGCGGCACAGGGCAGTGGGAGGGTGGAGTCAGAGGCTGGGCTTCTGTCCAGATGTGCCGCTGAGAAGCTACACAACCTCGAACAAATTTTCTAAGCTCTAAAGCAGTGTCAGGAAATCGCCGTGTGTTTATCACAGGAACCTGTGGGGAGAGGTAATACGCGCGTAAGTTCTCTGTATGCTGCGTGGCCATCATTTCCCCCGATAGTATCTGAACTAGTTACATTGCAGTAACCTCATGGCTTTAAATAAATGTCACAGATTGCAAAATGCATAAAAAAAGAACTTTTTTCAGAATGCATTTTTTAAATTTAAGAAATTTTTATTTAGGTTCATCAGGTTGAAGAAGAAATGCGTGAACTTCTGCAAGAAACATGCAAGAACAAAAAAGCAATGGAAGCGAAAATCAAGCGACTTGCTTTTGCTCTGAATGAAATTCAGCGAGATTGTGATAGTTCTGAGACAGGACTTAATTGAAATGGACCGGCCGACATTGTAAAAATGATTAAATATTGTAACAGTAGTAACTGCTATGACTTGGAAATGTCTCTTTCTACACATTTCATTCTGATTCTATTTTAAAAGACTTTTGATAAAGTATTTAATTGTATATGTAGGTTTTTATAATAAATTGTTGATAATTATGTATATTAGAAAAACCTATCAAAATAACTAGACTTAAGACATTTTTTCTTGTTTCTGTGCTGTGCATTGTTTGGGAGTTAAACATTTGCCAATGAATGTAAATGAAAATTAAGGTCATCATTCAACTATATTAGGAAAGTACTTGACTGATTGTTGTTGCTTATTGTGTTAATGAAGAACTAATTATATTTATTGGTTGTCCTTTAGTCGATGTAGTGCCATTCTTTTTAAATGCTCATATGTTCAAAAGTATAGCCAAAAAAGCATTTGAAATCCGTATGAGATCTGGCACCCTTAGACAGCCTCTGATGCTGTCTCCACGTCACTCATCATGACCCCTGTTGATAGTGCGTTTGGCTTTTCATCAAAGATCACATTTCAGGTTTTACAGACATTATTTGTTTCTCAGGAGGAAAACTATTCCCCTCTTACTTCCTCATTTTCCCCTTTAGTCACTATATATGAAGAGAGGTCTTGCAACTAGAAGTGATTTCATTTCACATCAGGACATTTATTACTGTTTCACTTTATCGTCATCTCTTATGTTCCTACGTGTGCAGAACAAAAAACTATTCTTAATGTTTCTAAAAGAATATAATACCATGTATTTAACTCGTAGCCAGTGAGCTAAGGTGTAAAAATTAAATGGAATCGGGGGGAAGAAATGTAAATGCTTCTAAAAGAGAAGGCCACATTTCATTGTCAGCAAGCTTCATTTTGAACTCTGCCATTCAGCTCTGAGCATACCAGCACGTGTAATGAGAGTCGGGGGGGAGGGGGAGGGCATATATAATTTGGGAAAATAATAGCTGGAAACTTACTAAATTTGACCCCCCAAAAAAAGGTCCACCTACAGATCCAAGAACTTCGGTAAAATCTAGGATAAACAAAGAGAACCACACTTAGATGTTTTACAGTCAAACCTGGGAAAATCTTGAAAGCAATAAGAAAATGGTTTATCTCATATAGAAGAGCAATATAATTTATAGTTCACTTACCAGAAACCGTGAGGCCAGAAGGCAGAGGATGACATATTTGAAGTATGGGAAGAACAGTATCTGTCAGTCAAGGATTCCACATCCAGCAAAACTATCCTGCAAAATAAAGGCAATCCCCGACAAAGTTTATTGCTGGCCTCTTACCTGAAAAGAGTTAAAAGACAGCCCTAGAGGCTGAAAGGAAATGGTATCAGTAACTCAAATCCACTGGAAGAAATAAATAATGGAAACAACAAACGGTCGATTTTTATGAGGAACCATATAAATGTATATTCTATTAGACATAAAGCAATTACACATGTTGAATTTATATATGATATGTGCGACAAAAATTGTATGAAGTTGGGGCAGGGAAATATGATATCGTAGCTTTACCAAATTAATATTAATCCAAAGGCTGGTAATTTAAAATGTGTATTATAATCTGTAGAACAGCCAGTAAGAAAATAACCCAAAGTTATAGTTCAGAAAAGAGTAGGTTCCACGTGGCAGCATAAAAGCACCAAAATGGACAAGTATTTTAAAACACCCGGTTAAGGTCTGAAAATTGTCCTAAGCGCATAGAGTGAATGAAACATTCAAGGCAATGTGCTAGAAGCGGGTGGCACCGAGCCATCTCCCCTCGCCTTCGGCTCAGCGGGATGGAAGTCCCAGTGGGCGGCAGGGTGGGTGGGCTGTCAGCCTTTCTCAGCTGTGTCGCAGGGGCAAGGTTTAACCTTGAGCTCCACTCGCCAAGAAGATTCCAATTAGTAAAACCGGGAACGAAAGCAAGGACATGATGGGGCTAAGGAGACTCCAGGAGGTGATAACTGTGTTTATGGCCTCAGTGGTGATGAACTTGAGGGGTGTATACTTATTCCCACTCGTCGAGTCGTATAAGTATGTACATCTTTTACATGTGAATTATACCTCAAGAAAATAGTTTTTTAAAAAAAATCCTTTGGCATTAGCATCAAAGACACATTCTCGGGTTTAATTTGACAAAAGAAGTGCTAATGACGAGCGCAAAAGGATAAGAGAAAACAAAAAGACCCAGTGTTCGCGGACTGCAGGACTCCGCCCCACGGAGACGGCGACTCTCCCCAACTTCTGTGCAGCTCGAGCGCCGTGGCCGGGACGGCCCGGCCGGGAAGACCCTCCGGTCGCCGATCCAAGGGACCTGAAGTGGCCAGCGCAGCGCGGGGCCGGGAGGACGGAGCGGGAGGCGTGGGGCCCCCGGCCCCGGGCACGCGGCGGCCGCGGGGGGCCGCGGCGAGTGGGGGGCGCGCGCCCGGCGCCCCGCCCCCCGCGGGCGCGCGTCTCCCGGCAACGGCGGCCGCGGCGTCACTTCCGGCCATTTAAACCCGGGTCCCCGCCGGCGTCGCCGCGTCCGCCGTCCCGCCGCGGGCTCGTTGGCGCTCGGGCTGGGCCGGGCCGCGGCTCCGCCCGCTGCAGGCCGGACGCGGGGCGATGGCGGCGGCCGAGCCCGCGGGCGCGGGGCCGCCGCAGCTCGGGGCCGCGGCGGGCGGCAGCAGCCGGCACGAGAAGAGCCTGGGGCTGCTGACCACCCGCTTCGTGTCGCTGCTGCAGGAGGCCGAGGACGGCGTGCTGGACCTGAAGGCGGTGAGCGCGGGGACGCGCGGCCCGCGCCGGCGGCGGGACATGCGCGGTGCGCTCGCGGGGGGCGCTGCGCGGCTGCGCGGTGGCCCGAGCGCGGGGCGGCCTGGGGGTTGGGGGGGCCGCCGCTCCAACGGGGGTCGCCCCGCGCGCCACGCGGGCGCGAGCGCCACCGCCACCGCCACCGCCCGCCACGCAGCGACCGCGCAGGGGTCACCGCAGACGCCGGCGGCGGCGCCCTTGGCCCGGGGCTCGCCGAGGCCCGGCCGCGGGGTGCGGGGGGCAGGACGGGCCCCGAAGCTCACCCGCTGCACGCGGTGGCCGCAGAGCACCGGAGCATCCTCCTGGACCCCTGAGCGCCGCTCCCAGGCCCTGCGCCCCCGGCGCCCTGAGCGCCCGGCGACTGACCGCTGGGGTCGGGGCCGCTCTGCGTCCCGCGCGCCAGGCACCGATGCTGCTTTTCCGGAAGCAGTTTCGCCACCTTTTTGAAGAGTTATTCCTAGAACTTCCCCGGCCTTTGAACCTCCTGCGCTCTTTCCCACAGCCCCTTCTTCCGAAGCCCCCCAGACTGCTCTATGGCACATACAGTGTAGCATCCAAGTCGTCGTGAACTTAATGGATTCTGTTTATAGAATGTCGCAGGGAGTCAGCAGGTCATCAGAGAAAGCGGCATTGCAGGCGGCTTGTGCACTGCTGTGCAGAGGCTGGAAAGCCACCTGTAGCCTGTGACATCAGTAAAAGCAATCAGGCGAGTTTGGGGTTTTCCAGATGAAACAACTCTGAGGTGTGACTGGGAGGCTCCCCGCCCTCCCCGCGCCCCCAGCCTGCCTGGGACAGGGCGAGCTGCGCCCTTGCTGGCCCTTGCTGGCCCTATGCTCTCTGGCCTCCTCCTGGGTGGTGTGGCCGGACCCTGGCTGCAGAGGCCAGTGAGCGCGGAGTGGGTTCACTGCTTGCTGCCAGCTTTGCTCCTCCGTCCCGGCGGGTTCCTACACGTGCAGAAGCGTCTGTCCTAACGCTGGTCTCACTGTATCGATGGGGCTTTTACTCCTAGAAAACAGCTTATCATTCTTTTTTACATATATGTGAAAATTTTTTTCATTTTTTTACATATAGTTTTTACTTATTCGCATGTATACGATAAAAATCTTGCATTCCCATCTTTCCGACAATGTTTCTTCTGTGCACTGTAGTATAAGGTCGTTAAGACTGACAGCATGTGTGGAAGACGGACTAAACCTGACAATTATAAATTTCCTCTAGTGTAAAATTATAAAATCCCATTTTTTCTTATGTCCTTACTTTGGTGGGAGTGTTATTTCAGCATAAGTCAGTTATCCACTTGATAACCTTTTAAGAAGCAGTGAATGAGACATCATTTTTGTGAACATCGTGAACATAAAAAATGATCTCTCCCTTGGTGACCCGTCAACTGTCAGGGACCACACGGAAGCGTAAGAACGCAGTGCGTATCGTCGTGAGGCCTGTCTTAAGACGGTGAAAGCGAAGTTCCATTTTAAAAGCTTATGCAGTTTATCAAAAAGCAAATAGTAAAACTTAGAACTAGCATAAAACGTGGCTGTTAGGGGCAGCGAGGCGCTGGGGGTGTTTGGGACAGGGTCCTGTGAGCAGAGGGCTGAGCGGGGTCGAAGCACCCATGCTGCTTCAGGAGGGGGCCGGCCCTTCGCATCCTTGAGGAAAGGTATTTACGCCTCGGGTTTCGATTTCTGTATTGATTTAATGCCCCCTGCAGACCCTTTGAGAGCACACAGCGGCCCCTCCCGGAACCTGTCGGCCGCCACTTAAGCAATCTCTGTCTTTGATCACTTTCTCTCCCCATGAGACTTGCATTTTTTAAAACTCTTTTCAGATGTGTCAGCCGCGGCCCCAAAGCCTTAGATATGTAGACAGCGTTTTTGTAACTGTTTATGTTTCGCATAACTATTTGAATGGAAGTGAGGACCGCCCTTTCCGACCACACGCTCCCTCCCGATGGAGCCACCGGCACCGTGCCACCCGAGGGGCTTGTCCGGTGCAGCCAGGCACTTGGGCACTTCTGACTCTGCCCCATGCACCTAAGCCCCTTGAATTATGGGAGCCTGTTCTAAAACGTTTTGCCGCAAAGTTATTTCGTGAATGTGTCGTAAGTGCGAAATTCCACCCGATTGTCCATTAGCTTTCAGAATCCGTCCCCTGTGGGACAGGGCACGTGGCACCTGCCGTGCAGTGTGGCTGTGAGCTTTACTCTGGACGACAGCTGTGGAAGGCCCGGTGACACAGCTGTCCCGTGACGGCTTGTAAAAGGCCCTCTGACCCGTGGGTGGGAAATCAAACGCTCTGCATTTTTATTATCTTTACCAGTGTTTGAAATAGCTAAGATCAGTCTAAACCTTATCGTGAACTTGACTGACAGCTCGTCGTGGGCACCCTTGAGAGCGGGTTCATGCTGCTCTTTTTAATTCTCGCAGGAACATTCTGTAGAGGATCTTGCCGTGTCACTGGGGGTCACTTGGGACCCTTCTGCCTTATTTTTAGGACTGGGCAGTGCACGCGTGCGCATGTCTGTGACCGACGCGTGCAGCCCGTCGTGGCATTCAGTTTCCGAAGCCCAGTGGCTCTGTCGCTGGGAGCACAGGGGCTGGCAGCTGTGGCCCTGGCCGGGGCGGGGGGCGGGGGAGAAGCCGCCTGCCCTGCACAAGGAGAACCCGGCAGGCGGACCGGTGTTCCCCGTCCTCACTGCTTGGTGGTCGCGCTTTTGAGTGCGGCCTCACGCGGCCTCACGCGGGCTCGGAAGCTCTTCCTCAGGCAGATGAGCCGCCGCTGACCTTGACCGAACACAGCTCGGCCCAGGCCCTGCGGGGCTCATGTCGGCCCTCTCGGCGGTCCACGGAGCTCGGCCAGGTCAGAGGGCGGGTCAGAGGGCGGGTCAGCGTGCCTGGGTGCCTGGGAACGGGACTCCATGTCCCAACGGTCTGGCCCAGTCCGCTCTGGGGGGGCCGCCTCTTCCCGGCGGCTCTCTCTGTTCTTTGGGGCGTGCAGTCAGGAGCACGTTGGGGTGCTGTCCTCGTCCCTGCGGTGGCCTGAAGCGCTGCCCTCGGGCCTCCCGAGGGTGAGTGGTGCGTTTGTGCGGGGCTGGCCGGCTCCTTCCTGTCCTCTCTGCGTTCGTGTCTCGGGGTTTCCCAGTGTGCTTGCCACTCGGAACTTCCCCCAAGTTTCTTGACTCTGCTAGTTTAGAAATTGCTGAGACACAGCTTTTCAGAGTTTCAGAAAATAACCGAGGCTGTCTGGAGACCGGACCGCCGATGAACAGCGATCGGATAGGAAGTGACCCGGCACACGATCAGCAGCCCCTCTGGGTTCTCTCGCTCCTTTTTTTATGGGCTGTGTGTCGCGACCCCTTCATTTTTCTCCCCATCGCGGGGTGACCGCGGTGCGGCAGCCGCTGAGCCGCCCGGATGCTGCGTCCGGCAGCGGGCGGGGGCGGGGGCGCGGCCGAGCCTCACGACCCACGCGGCTGTCAGATGCGAGCTGTAACGCGTGTCCTTGTTCTCTGTCCCCCACCCCCTTTTTAAAACAGGCTGCAGATACTTTGGCCGTGAGGCAAAAAAGAAGAATTTATGATATCACCAATGTCTTGGAAGGAATTGACTTGATTGAAAAAAAGTCAAAAAACAGCATCCAGTGGAAGTAAGTGGCGCAGCGGTCCTCGCTCCGAAGCCTTTGCTTCTCTTCCCGACGCTCTGCTCTGTGA
Source organism: Pteropus medius (assembly GCF_902729225.1). Classification (NCBI taxonomy): domain Eukaryota; kingdom Metazoa; phylum Chordata; class Mammalia; order Chiroptera; family Pteropodidae; genus Pteropus; species Pteropus medius. The sequence continues at coordinate 12,657,881 of NW_024350926.1, forward strand.
CCCGGCCTCCCCCCGCCTCCCTGTGCGGAGTCCCCCTGCCCTTCCCCTGCCCGCCGCGCTGGCCTTCCGCGTGTGTCCCTGTATGTCACCCCCGTCTTAGGGCATTTCATTGCTCTCTCTGCCGTTTCACTCAGACTCTTAAAATTCAAATCCGAGGCTCCCTCAGGCTAGTCACGTGCACACCCACACACTGCCCTCCGCTCCATCCATCCCTCTCTGCCCAAGTGTTTACCGGCCGGTTAACCGATACAGACTCGGCAAGAACAGACGCTCGGCCTCACACACAGGAACGTGCACCTTCTGAGTCGCTGACTGAAACGCACGTTGTCCTTCGTGGACTGTTGTGTGGTCATGCGTTGGAATGTGACAAGTACCTTCCGTTCTTCAGCTTTTTCCTCTTGGGCCTGGGGTGTTTTTTGTTTTGTTTGTTCATTTGTTTGTTTAGCTCAAATCCCACCAAAGTATTTAAAAGTTTCTATTTTACTTGCATCTCGGTCGACACATGCGACTTCCAGATGTGACTGTTTGGCTGTGACAGCTTTTCAGTGCCTCAGTCACCAGCCTTACCTTCCAGAAACTACTCTAAAACACATTGAAAATTTTGCAATTTGATTGTTCTTACGAAAAGTTTTCTAAGCAAGCCTGTTCAGAGGTATGGCGTTAAAATGTTGTAGGGATGTTAATCCTTGGTTTTAGAAGTGTAAAGATTGTTATTACATACATAACAATCAAGCACTGTCGGGCTGGTCTGAAGCCGCGGGTGTTCATTCTCGTCTGGCTGAAGAGGCGTAGGTGCTGGCTGCAACACCACGGAAGTCGTGGACAGATTGAGGTGTCTCAAAGCCGAGATCAAAGACCTGGAGCTGAAGGAGCGAGAACTCGACCAGCACAAGCTGTGGCTGCAGCAGAGCATCAGAAACGTGATGAGCGACGCCATTAACAACAGATATCCTTGAGTGGCCGCCGTGCGGCGCCGGCGCGTGTGTGCCCGCATGGCGTGGTCTCCGGGCGGGGTCAGCTGCTTGGTCCTACTGCTTCCAGAGATTGAAGTTTTAGGAGAGAATGTCACGTTTCAATTTTGTAATGTTTCTAATGGTCTTTACAAATATTTAAATTCTTCACCCTTTTGAGTTACACAGCACATCCGTTAACGTCGTTCCCGCCCGGCACTGAGGTCCCGTCTGCCCGCCAACAGGACGTAGCGTGCCGGCCGGTGTGCTCTGGTCTCGCAGCAAATGTCGGAAGGCGTCATGCAGTTCAGGGGCGTACGGAATCATTACGCCCCGTGTTCTGAGTGGTAAAAAGCCAATCTCGGAGTTTTGAAAAGTGAATTCTGGTTTAAAAATGAAAGCGCATGGGCCCGCAGTCAGTCCAGGGTGCTTCTGCCTGATGTTCGTCCAAGGATGATGCCCGCCAGCGGGGCCCGGGGCCGTGCACCGACCACACAGTACTGGGGGAACCCGCGGCCCGCTCCGCGTTTCGGACGGCACTGTGCCTTCCCTGATGTCCCTGACGCCCTTGGCTCGTGAGCGTCCCGCCGTCCGACGGCACGTTTAAGCCCCTGCCGCCCGCCCTGCGCCCTCCCGTGAGCTCCTGACTGTCGCAGACGGTTCGCCTCCATGCCGTCTCGGTGCCTGGGTCCCTGATGCCCTTCGTTATTTCCTTCCTGCGGACCGGGGCTCCTTAAGTTTGATAACACGGGGGGTCCAGACTGTGCTGTGGGCCCCGAGTCAGGAACCGCTGAGCTGGCTGAGCATGGACTTGGCGGCTCCAGCCGCCCGCACCGTCCTCGCCGTGCGGGCTCGTGTGGTGGCGCAGCCTCTCCCCCGCCACCGCCCGTCGCCCGTCTCATTGAGGGATGCTTTCTGTCTTCCCCCAGGGGCCCTGAGACGCCACAGAAGTCAGAAGTGGCGTCTCAGCGAAGGACGGACCCTGCTCTTAGGGCCCTTTATCCAGCTCCCTCTGCCGATCGGGCTACAGACTTCTGTCCCTTTTTATCTGACCGCGCATGGTGGTTTTGTCTGCTTTGGCCTCGGACTTATTAACTTAGTGGAATTGCCTAGACCTTGATAAATGTCGTTCCTTAACTCTCGCGACAGCACGTTCTCCTACGTGACTCACGAAGACATCTGCGATTGCTTTAACGGTGAGTGCCGAGAGCAGACGCTTCCTTACGTCCTTTCTCTGCTCAAGTCGTCGAAGGTAGACGCAGAGTGACGCGGAAGCCGTGTGCTCGCCCTGTGCCACCGTCATCAGGAGTGGGGACGTCCTGTGTCACTGCAGTGCGGGGTGTGGGCAGGCTGCTTTTCTGTCTCATGACAGTCACTGCCTGCATCGGTGGGTGGAAACTGGGTGCGTGGGCCAGCTGACTCTGTGGTATTAAGCGACGGTCTCAAAGTCACAGTTTCAGAGTCAGTGACGAAACTTGAGCGAGAGATTGGTTCTCATCGCACCGTTTTTGAAACTATACAGCAGATGTGCTGCTCACAGGTGGAACCATTAGAGGAGCCATTTTATAGCCAGGAAAATTATTTCTAATCCCATTCCATCCCCTGCTTCCGTGTTCCGCCCTTGAAATGACAGCATGCTGTGTTAATAACTACAGGGTTAGGGGCCGTGTTCCCATAACGATACATAACACAAGTGAGATGAAATGGAGCACGTGCATTTGTATTTAATCATGCGCAGCCTGTGTGTTACGCATGCACGGGAAAATCTGCAGACGGAGTCTGGCTTTGCACCTGAGGCTGTGGCGGGGCGTGTGGCTGTCGCTCTGCTTTGCTGCCATGTCTCGCACCTCCCAAGGAAGCTGGGGAAAGTACTCTTAATTTCAGCAGAAAGCACTATAGAATTTGGCTTCACAAGGAAGCTCACTTTAGCTGCAGATTTCCATGCATCTTAACCAGTCTCCAATGTCCCCAGTCATTTAAGTAGTTGAAGTATTTCAAGTAAACATCGTTGTTTTAATTGTGGCTAAAATGTTTGAAGAATCTCAGACTTTACGTGAGACTGAGTGAAAGCAAAATAAACTTGAGCCGAATGTGTCCACGATAATAAGTCTGACACTGAGCGCTGACACAGCCCTCACCGCGTCTGCCCCCTGAGCAGCCCCCTGCAGCACGTCACTTCACCCCATTCTCAGAAGTCAGGGCCGGAATCCACGGGCACCAGGCCTGGGGTCATAGCAAGCACCCAGCTCCCAAGCCCACACTCGCCTCCAGGCCAGGATCAGTCGTGTGTTCTGAAATTTAAAAATCTTTTATTTCTTTGACCAGGTGATACACTTTTGGCCATTCAAGCACCTTCTGGAACACAGCTGGAGGTGCCCATTCCGGAAATGGTATGTGGGACAGCGTCCGTTTAAACGGATCTGCTCTCAGGAGGGACAGGTGCATTTTCCTTAACTGAACACGAGCTACTTGTGTGTGAACACTTTTGAGTTGTCTGTTTAAGAGAGTTGGTCCCGGACTGGGGTGTGTTTAGTGCTTTGGTAAAATTGTGGGTGTCACCAAATGGGTCCTTCTAAGTTTAACTTTGATTGGATTTAATTGGTGCTCCAGGATATCAAGGAATGAGTCATGGTGACGCCAACAGTTTGAAAAAGTCAATTTGACTGTATCTATAACCAGTATAACAACCTGAGAAAAAATTTCTATGTAAGTATCAATAATAATATAATGCTTCACATTAGGTCTTTTTCAAAAACATTTTCTGGCTCATCGCGTCAAATATATTTGACTCTGTGCCATGTGAACGTATCATGATTTTAGTTTTCGGATGCAGAGTTCCTGAAACCAACCGATTGGACAAACGGGAGTGGGAAGTGACTACTGCTGCCATCCGCTCCCTGCCCCCAGCGCCGCTCGAAGCGTGTGCGTGGGTCCCGGAGCGTCAGGGTCCCGGGAACCTCTGAAATGCAGGGGCTTCACATCGGTCATTCCCGTGCGTGCCGGGTGGAGAAAGAGTATTCACTTGTGAAACAGTTGCCGTTTAAGACAGCTTTTGGGGATGGCCACATCCACGGTGGCCTGTGCCCAGGGGTGGCGCCCACGCGTGGAGAATGCGTGCCACGCCGACACGTACGACCCCATTAAAAACGGAAGGTTCATAAGGAATTCCACGCCTGGGAGTTCTGACGATCAGTGTTTGGGAAAAGCTTGCTTTTAGCGGCATGGGGCTTGGCCCCCTCCGCACCCCGCTCCACTCCCGGCCCTCACCGCGGTGCGTGGACTCGGGCCGTCCCTGGCAGCCCTGTCGTGGTCCTGACGTAGCCCCTGTCCATCCATTCGTCCCAGGGCCAGAATGGACAGAAGAAATACCAGATCAACCTGAAGAGCCACTCGGGCCCCATCCACGTGCTGCTCATCAACAAGGAGGCCAGCTCATCCAAGCCCGTGGCGTTCCCCGTGCCCCCGCCGACGACCTCCCGCAGCCCCCCGCCCCGACCCCGACCCCCACGCCGCCACAGAAGCCCCACGCGGCCACGCCGAGCCCGCCCGGGCCGCCCGCCTGTGAGAGGAGCCAGAGCCTCCAGCAGACAGTGGCCACAGAGCTGCCCTCAGGTGGGTCCAGAGCCTCGTTTGACAGCCATCCGGGAGGGGTGAGAACAGAATGGACAAGTCGCGGGGCTTCTCTGAATTCGTTGGTTGTGACGTGACTGTCAGCTAAGGCAGGAGGCAAAAACGGTCCCTTGGTTTAATCAACCTGTGTTGGTGTGTGCCCGGCACTGGGGCAGGGTTCGTGAGGGGAATTTACAAACACCCTGTCTTTCCGCTGCTCACTGAGCCACGTTCGCTCCTTTGCCCCTTCGCTACCTGCCCATCAGCCTGTCGTCCGCGGTTTCCTTCGTAAGGTTGCCTCTTAGAAACTCCAGGGCAGACTCGAAGGCCAGTCACCCGCGGGTGGCGTGCAGTGACGCGTGCCCCTCTCTGCCTGGCCCTCGCTGCCTGCTTTTTATTTGGACAGTGCCGTTGTAGAGAGTTGGTAAATAGTCTCCACTCCAATTCAAGAAACTGTGCCATCCCTAATGGTGAAATAGCTAAAAGTCTAGAAACGGGTCTGGAGCGGGGGCGAGGGTGCACCCGCCTGTGTGGGATGCCCCGGCTCCGGTCTCCCTCACTGGGCAGACCGAGGGGCAGCTCTGCGCGGTTTGGCCCAGACCCGCACGGCCACCGGCTCCCACCGGCCACAGCCTGAGCAGTTAGAGTGTGTGGTCTCGTATCTGGAGACATAAAGGTGACTTGGGGCCAGCTCAGGGGGCGTGACCAAGATAGGACTGAGCAGACAGTCGGTGAGAACCGTGACAGGGCCGTGGCGCGGGCAGGGCTGGGAGACGGGGCCTGGGAAGCGGAAGGCAGGGGGCGTGGAGCCTGCAGCTACACAGCCCAGGAAGATCAAGGCCAAAGCCAGGGGGGAACGGGGTTAGAAAGAGAACACGTGAGGAATGCTGTTCAGGCCAAGTCAGTAGTACTTCACGTGAGACCTGGGGATGAAGGGCATAGGAGGAGCGGCAGGTGACGTCGAGGTGTCAGGCGCGGCGGTCATTCTGGGAGGCGGTCAGCTCGGTCGCCCCCTTGGGTTTGAGGCTCAGGAGCCGCGCCCAGCGGAGCGGGTGCTCGTGGAACTCTTCCCCCCGAGGTCCAGTGCTGTGAGCCACTCTGCCATTCGGCCACTGCTGTTCGCTGTGTGCCATTTAAACAGCCACCCTGTGCTGCTGAAGCAGAGACAGACCTGTAACACATGTCACGTTTCTGTCCCCAGCCGGGTCTGTGAGTGCAGACATCATTGACGAGTTAATGTCTTCTGACGGTGAGTGGTTTAGAACTTTACTACCTACTTCTTAGTTCTAGAAAAGCATTACTGATGTGTAAGTGCTGCATGATTCTAAAAAAATGAAGCACTTGTGTTTTTTAACTGCTTAATGTACTGTACTACGACCATTCATGAAAAGTGCCCTTTAATAATACTTTATAGTAAATCCTAGTCACCCGTCAGCATTTTCCTTTGCCCGCATTGAGGGAAGACTCCGTAAAGGACACGCACCTGCACCGAATAAACTCCTCAGTGGGCACAGTTGCCCTTTTCACTCCTGAAAATCTGGCCCACAAGAGTGCAGTAACGTATCCCAGTGAACAGGCGATGCGCAAACCCGGCTGTGTGACTTACCCCGTGCTGAGGTCACCGTGCCGTGACCCACATCAGCCAAGTCATCACCTAACCTGACCCACTTCAGAATCCATAGCTACAGTACTGCAGTTACCTTAGTGAAAACTCTCCTGGCCTTGCCTTTCTGCAAGTTCCAGGATGCAGGGCCCTGGCTCCTGACGAACCCAGCCGAGACCTGGCAAGTGGCAGCTTTAAATTAGGACACGGTGCAGTGACCACTCAGACCTCTGAGCAGCAGAGAACATGGACAAGTGTATTAGCCGGAGTCTGCTCCCTACTCTTTTCAAAGTATTAGCTTATTACCAGATCACATACTCTGACCCAAAGTTCTGAATCACATATTTCAGTGACAAGTTCAACCAGTAAAAATTTTAACCCCTATTTCTAAAGCCAATATCTGTAATCAATCTTCAATACATAAACTGTCTTTAAACAAGAACCTTAAAATGCACACTGGCCTCGAGTCATTTTCGTTATTACTTTTCCTGTTGTCTACTTAATTTCTTGAATAGCGCGGGAAGCAGTTTAACTGGATGGGCGTATCTAGGGTGTTTTTCGAGAAGCATCATTACCTGGAGGCGGAAGCCGCCGCTGATGCTGAGTCTGTTTCGCTTGCAGTGTTCCCTCTCCTACGGCTCTCCCCGACCCCGGCCGACGACTACAGCTTCAACTTAGATGAGAACGAAGGAGTCTGTGACCTGTTCGATGTCCAGATACTAAATTATTAGATTCCAAGGGAACCTGGGACTGTTATCTACCTCCGCCTGTGTAACGTCTTAGACTTCTTAATAACCTAAGTATTTAAAATAATGAATGTAACGCCTTCTAGTTCACTGATTCTGAAGTGTTCTTCTCTAACACTCCTTTTTACTTCACAAAATTTCAACCACAAAAGCAAAGGGCTCTACAGCTTCGGGGGGAAGTGACGTAGTACCCACCCCACCCTCAGCTAACTGCCTTCCGGCTTCCGACTTCCCTTCCGACTCCGAATCTTTCTGATTTTTCCCCTTACGAGAGGAAAATTAAAGTAGACTTAAGGTCATCAAAAACAAAAGCAATGGCCAAGGACTCGTCACTTGTCTTATGTTTTTACTGCCACAAAACTGTCCAGAATTCTGTGTCCTCCAATCCAGAGGACGTTCACTGCCACTTCAAAGTGAAGGAGGGAGATGAGGCTGTGTCACCTTCCAGCGAGCAGTCTGCGAAGTGCCTTCTGTGTTAGCACTTTAAGCTCCTCACATTCGGTTGACTTCTGACATTCCACTTTCCTGGCCCAGAGGAAAGATCTGTTTGTGTAGTTTGTTTCTAAAATGTGCCAATTCCTGTACATTAACCAGATTTTTAAAAATAAAACTGTATAAAACATTGAATTTCTTGGTCGCTGCGGGGGGATCGGATGCATCGCCCGTGTCTTACAGCTGAGCCATTAACCGTGTAGCTTCGTCCACGTTAACTGGTTTGTGTTCATGACTCTGCTGAGGAACCTGGAGAGAGAGCAGCATTATACAGTGTCGGAAAAGTTAGATCATGACGGCGGACAAAAATGACACACATCACCTATTACCCAAGTCAACTTCACTAGTCACACCTTGGGAGACCGAACAGTAAATTCTCATATTTAGACTGTTTTCGCGTCTGCATGTGACTGCGTGTGCTGTCCACACCACACAGTCAAGCACAGCGGGCGCCAAGGACCCAGGCCACGCGCACATGGCGGGCTCCCATACTGTGCTGTTTCTCTTACTGGCCAGGACAAAAGGAAGCGGTTTCCACTCACCAGCTGTTTCTGCGCAGGTTCAAGGGAAAGGCCTTTTGCGAAGTTTGCAAGCTCCTTTTGTATATCTACAAAAGCCTTATTCACTCTATTAACTTTTTCAGCATTCACAATGTTTATCTTTAAAAACAAAACAAAACAAAAAAAACCTTAATCCATGATCTCACAGCCATTAAAGATAAAATACATTCAACCTTAATATAACCTTATTAAACCTAAAAATACTTAAACATACTAATTTGTGGGGCTGATTCACACTAAAACTTACAGCCCTTCTGGGCAACTTAGGCAAAAGCTCTGGTTTTTAAAAATTTAAAAGATAAGAGTTCGGTGGTGCTGCCCTCACCGGGACTTTGCTAGTCGAGCAGGCCCAGGCATGCACGGCAGGCGTTCCAGCCGACAGTGCTGTCACCGCACGTGTCAAACGCGGGGCCGATCAGATGCCGCCAGTGTCCTCTAACTGCGTCTCTGGGCTCTTCCTCAGCCCTGCCTCAATGGGGGTCCCCGGCCACCTCTGAGGCCCGCCACCCGGCCGCCCCCGTGGGGTGGTGGTGGTTCCTCATGGCTGTCACCGCCTGCCGACCCCGTGACCACCTGCTCCTTCAGGAGTCCTCTCAAACCTCAGCTCACGGACCTCTTGTGCCTGGAGTCACTGCAGGGTCTCTAATCCTATGGCCTCGGAATGGCCTCAGGCCTCCCTCGCCTGTCACTGCAGCCCCCTCCCGCCCCTTCCCCCAGCTCGCTCACACTTACACCTCACTGCGACCTCCAAGCCACTACTTTCCAGACCTTCCACGCCTTCCACACCTTCACATCAGAGCCCACGACTCTACCCTTCCTTCCCTTCCTGAGTCAGACTCAACGATCAGCCTTTCCCGAGCCTGAAACAAGCTGCAGGAATCCTAACTGGCTGACCGGCTCCACCTCACGTCCATGTCCTTGAACCGTTTACACTGCCCGGCCACCTCTGCCCTCCCCGTCAGCCATCACTGTCTGAGAGCGCTGCCCCCACGCTGCCGTCCACAGACCGCCTCTCATAGTTTCCAGTCGTGTGCGGGAAGCTTCTAGCCCTCTGTCTAATGGACTAGCACGCGCCTTCCCCGCCTGGGGCCTTGCACTCGCCACTGCCCGGAGCTTCCCAGCTCTGTGCGTCACCGGCACCTTATCATTCAGCTCTGGCTCCGATGTCAACTCGGAAGACAGTTCTGTGTAGGACTGTCAGCCCCGACCCCTCATTGTAGCACCCAGCTTTATTACCTTTAAAGCGTTTCCAAAGTCATAAAACTACTCGATCAAAAACTTAGCTAGTTCACGAAAACTGAAAAATGTTACTTTCCTGTGGACTATGATGATAATACTAAGTCCTGGAGAGCTGACTCCACCTACTACATAATCTTAAAAACATTTTCTTGAAGAATTAATCTAAATGAAGAAATTTCCCATTTCCCAAATATTCTGCAATAAAAACCAAGAAAATGAACTCCTTTCTTTTCAAATTTTGCATTTTAAGAAAAAGCATTTTATCTTCACTTTACAGGTTTCTGAGTCGCCCATTTTCAGACAACTAAGAATTACTGAGGATAAAAACGGGTATGGACTCAGTTAAGAGGTTCTTGAATAGATCTGAGCTCAGAGATAGGGAGTGGTTCCCATATCGTGTTTTTATGATTTCTATGCTCTGATAAAGCTATTAAACTGTGAAGAGCCTCACACGTTTGCCGTTAATTTTTCTTTTCAGACACTTGGATTCGAGAAAGGGTTGTGATTTTTCACCAGTTTTTAAAACAAATGTCTAAAACCCTCTTGCCTGTGCAGGAAAGGCTACGAACTCGTTTTAAATAACGGCATTCGGTTTTTCAGTAGCTTTACCACATGCTTCGCTTGTAAGATATAAAGTCGGAGTGTTTAAGTAATTAATACTCACCTTCCTGAGTTTAGTGGTTACCGGTTTTGCTTTACTCTTAACCTTGAAGCTTTTCTGGCTGGCTATGTGAAACACATTCCTGGACTTCGGCCCTCTTACTTTGTTTCTGGCCATTGTCTAGGAAGGAAAGGAAAGGAGCTCAATGAAGCGGCACACGTTCACGAACTGTAAATCCATTTGAATTTTTAAAGGTACCACTTATATCTAAACAATTGCATCCTACTGCCGGTTATTTTTAAAGCTGCTGCACGTATTAAATCATCTCCGTGTCTTTTGCCCCGTCTGGATTTCCTGCTGTTGGACTGCAGGGGATGTCATTCTCTTCCGCATCGCCAGCACCTGGCCCACAGGAGGTGCCACATCAGTTCTGCGGGCTGAACTCAGGAATATTATCAACACAAGTGTTCTTCAGCTCTCTGCAGCAGCTGACAGTGGGGACCGCCACCACGCGCCCTCCTGCTAGCTCACATGCTACTGCACCATCCCGGTTCCTGTCACACTCTAGAGCTGACCCCTGTCTCCTCTTCCATGTCTTCACTTGCTTCACTCCCTCTCCTGTGAGCACCTCCTCAAAGGCAGAGTCCTGAACCCTGCACCTCCTGCCTCCCCCACCCCGGAAGTCACTTCACGACTTTCCTATCACCTCTTTTAGAATGTCTCGTCTTGAAACTAGATATTCTTTGTTTTATAGCTAAGAATTTATGCTAAGCCTGTAAATTCTACCTTAGACATATCTCTCAGATCTGTCTTTAAGTGCCTCTGAGGAATAATTTTCAAAATATTAATAGAAGATTTATTGAGCTTTTACTATGGGTACAAGTACTGCTAACATTTTATGTGCTTTAATTTACTCCTCACAACAATATCTCCCCATTTTACAGATTTAAAAAAAAAAACTGATGCAAAGAGAAGTTAATTTGCCCACTGTCACACTGTTAGTATTCAGGGAATGGCAGGATTCAAAGCCAAGCAGTCTAGATGCAGATCTAGATCTAGTTAGGTGATCCATAAATCTCTCATCTGTAAAAATGCAATACGAAAACAATGTGGCACTGTCTAGCTCGGGACTGGATTACCAGTACAGTCCCTAGGTCTATTTGGTTAGACCGTGGGTTGGGCAAACTACACCCATGGACCAAATCAGGTCATGCACCTGTCTTTGTAAATAAAGTTTTATTAGAACACAGCTATGTTCATTTGATTGTATTCCATGTGTATGGATGCTTTCCTGCAACAACTGTGGCCAGCGAAGCCTGAAATATTTAATATCTAGTTCTTTACAGAAAGATGGCAAGCCCTGGCTTGAGCCATCCAGTCTATACGGCATAGTGCTATGTAATGAACCTTCCCAATGATAAGTACTCCTACTTAAAAAAGAACCCAGTAGAAAATACATGATTATTACAGAAGCAGAAAATACACATAGGAACCCCTCCCAAATTAAATAATCTAAAATTCTCCCAATAGTAATCCAAATCCAACCACTCATCTAGTACACATTAATCAATTAAGACGCGCCAGGTACGCTAAAGAAGTTACATACACACATATGAAATATACACGAGACACGCAGTGACAGGTACTGTTACGGGCAGCATACAGCAGGGACTTGAGGAAGGCTCGTGAAGAAGGTAACACCGTAGTGGGGAGTGGGCAGGAAATTTCCCTGGCAATCACGTGGAAACTGATACAACAGACACGACCAGAAACTGGTCCCACGGGCCCGGGGTGTCGGCCTGGCCGGCCGGCCGCCGAGGCACCGTGCGGGGTAACCGAGCCCCGGGGCCGCTGCGGCGCGAGAACTGCCCATCCCGCCCCAGCCCCCGAAGCCCCCCGCCAGGCCGCCGGGAAGCTCCCCACCAACCTCTCGCCACACCTCCGACGCGCTCGTGCGGCCGCCGCGACACCTGGTGACGCCAGCGCCACGCGCAGGATCTCGGAAGTTCCGGGGGAGGTGGCCAATAAAACTTCCGCTCCCAGCTCGTGGTCCCGCCCACCAAGCGGAGCCCCGCCCACCGAGCCCGCGCAGTGACGCCCCGCCCCCGAGCCGAGCCCCGCCCCCGCGTCCCTGGCCTCCGCCGCGTCCCTGGCCTCCGCGGCGTCCGCGAGCCGGGAGTCCGAACGTCTTCTCTGTGGCTTCCTCGCTCCGAAAGGAGGGTTCCTGACGACACTGCGGGACGAGGGAATGTGTAAAAATGTCAAACAACCTTAAAAACAGAACAAACGTGTTGGCCTTCCAGTCTCGTGTCTGTGTGCGTTTCCCAAGACGTTCTGGGTTGAGTTTTCTAGAAAGTGGGCTCAATCCAAGAGGATTTCTGCATTAAAATCGTGGTCACGTGTATCTCCACGTCTTCTGTCGCAGTCATAGGAGAAGCCAGGTTTCAAACAAATGTGGAAGTACTGACAGTTATATGTCATTTTACATAGTAAGCGAAGATGCTTGCGCCTTTAGAGTAAGGAAAAACGACCCACTTCCACAGGACGTCGTAGGTCCCAGGCTTTGGCAGTTCACTGTATTTTCCATAATTCAGATGTCACGTGCCTTGTATATGTGCTTGTCTCTCAGCCAGGCCATGAACTCTTCAGCAGCCTGTCCCTTAGTCACCGTTGTATTTCCCACCCACGATTCCATATTTCCGATGTGACACAAACATTTGCTTAATGGCATAAAATTCCCCCCCCGCCCCGCCCCCGTCCACTGAAAATGACTTCAAAGCTCCATCATCATGAGCGCGGCTGAAACATACTCAGAGGAGCCCTTCCTTTTATCTTCCCATAGCTCTGCTCCTTGAAGAGACCGGTGCTGACAAATATGTTTTCAATTTAAGGAAGAGATTTTATCCAGCGTAGTCTCCTGGCCAAATGCCTGGAAATCCTGAACCTGAACTAATGACAGTCACAAAGGAGGGCTTGCATATGAAATAGTCGAAGGGTAAGAACGGTCAGATGATAACACAAAGGCCATAAAAATATTCAAAGGGTACACGAAGTCCTTTCACATTTTTTGCGATGCTTGGTTAAAATGCAAGTGATGGTTAAATGTACAGAAGTTGTGAAATATTCAGCAGGTGCATGTTTAAAACTCACACTCTGCAAAGGCGAAGAAGGCAGTGTGTTCCTAAGCTAGTAACAAATCTCACCAGTGTTTAAAGCAAAAAATGAAAGCATGCTGGGCTGTGTAATTATCAAGTTTAATTGATAAGTAATCACTCAAGCTGTTTAAAGCTTAACAACGATTTTCAGATTCTAAACAGACCAAACAGAGAGTTTCTGACTCTCTTCTTTGCATTGTTTTATAACCACCCTGTCATGCTGAAATTTTGTTAAGACTTACATAGGCATCTATATTTATGAGAAATACAACCAAAAATATTGAGGACTCTAAATCCTCACAAACATTTGGCTCCTTAGAAGCTTTTTTTTTTTCCTTTTGGATTAGAACGTCATGAAGAATCATTGTAGAAAATTGGAAAATCCAGAAAAGCATAAAGAAGAAAATGAACAAACAATTTTTGCATCGTGACCTAATGCACGGACCATCTTTTTCTCGTTTGGATTATTGTAATAGCTTCCTAACTGGTTCTCCTGCTTTAATCTCTACCTAGCCCGACAGCCAGAGGAATCCTGCTGAAATGCTGATCAGATCATGTCATTCCTCAGCTCCGAACTTTCAATGTCCCCGTATCACTGAAAATAAAAGCCAAAGAATTTACAATGGCCCGCAAAGCCCTGTGAGCCCTCTAAAGCAGAGTGTTTAGCTGTTTTTGTTTGCTGCTGTATTCATTTTCTAAAGTGTAACAGATCGCCCCCAAATTTAGTTGCTCAAAACAACAATCATTTATTATCTCGCGATTTCAGTGGGGATGGAATTTGGGCGGGGCTTGGCTCAGACTTTCGGTTATCTGTTGGCTGGAAGGCTTGGCTGGGGCTGGGGGATCTGCTTATAAAGCACCTGGCTCACGTGGCTGTGGCTGATGCTGGCCACCACCAGGTGGCCAAATCCTCTGCAGGAGGATGTCTGCCCAGGGCTGTTTGCGTATCCTCAGTGGAAGCGGACCGCCCCCAGACTGAGGAATCCAAGAGAGTCAGGGAGATCTTGTCATGTCTTTTGTGACCTGGGCTCAGAATTCACTCACTATCGCTGCCACTGTGTTTTCCTAATCGTGCCGGTCCAATTCCGTGAGGAAGGAGATGCCCCAAGAGGCTGGCTGGTGCAGCTGCTCTGTCCCCTATGCCTGAAACAGTGCAGGCACGTAAAGGAAACCCAACCAGTATTTTGAACACTGAATAAATTCCACTGCTTAGATTTTTAAAAATATATTTCTTTGCAGCCTTTTTTTCAAGGCAAATATGCTATGTTGTTTATTAAAAATCAATATCTTTCTAGGTAAAAAGTACAATCTATAAATATAAACACGCTTAATTGTTCATAAGTATATTTTAAAATATATTTAATGTTTTTCTAAAATTACATCTTTTAAATACACAAGTTATTGCAACCGTCTTAGCATTTCTGTTTCTAGATTTTTTTTTTTCTGTTATAAAAACATTGTGGTGAACATCCTTTGAGGACATCTCCTACTATTTTCTTGGGGAGCATGCCTAGAAATAAGAACTAAGGTTATAACATTTACCATACAGCAATAGAGTGACATTGGCTTATTTATTCCAAGCCAAGAAACGATGAACTAAATTCTTTGATGACTGAATGATTTTGAATTGCCTGGACTTTTCAACATGAACCTGATGTCTATGCAACTTCACTTCCTTTTAAATAATCTTCGCTCTCTCCTTTTACACTTTCATAATGCGCTCGACTAAGATATGGAACACGAAAAACAGGATGTGGATAAATTACTAGGAAACTTATGAGAGTAAACAGAAGAACAAAAATGTCGGATGCAGGGTCTTGGCAACGTGTTCTCGTCTGACAGAAATGGTGAAGTGTTTGGCTCCAGTTTCTGAAGCTGCCATCTGAAAAGTGACTTCACAGGCGACTCGTTGGTGCCACCCTTTCAGTTTTGGGTCTGGAATTCTCCAGGCCTGACCTGCGGGCCCTCCAGCGAGTCCGTCAGCTTGCAAAGCTCGTGGGGCGACTCTCCTGGGCAGGTTGCATCATGCCGTCCCCACCTTAGGGGAACCTTCGGAACAGGAAGGTAAAGCAATCGAAACTCCATATGTTGTCAGCTCCATAAAGTCAACACTCCCCACGAGATATCGGATGATAAGACATTCCTGTGGTTAATAAGTCCCAGCCGGGCAAACCACAGGACGTCCTGCGGGAAGGAAACGGGGCACAGCTGGAGAGCACCTTGGCCTTGGGACTCTGCAGGCTGGGGCTCCGTGCCCCCTGCGTGGCTTGCCTCTCCCCAAAAGGTTTCCTGCTCGGTAAAAGTCAGAGGAAACATGCCTGTTGGGTTCACAGTTAGACTTCCTAAAAAGAACACTCGGGAAAATGTGCACCTCAGAGTCTGTGCGTACACTCTAATAACACGGCATCAACTACTTTGATTTTTCCTTAATACGTCATGACACAACGATTTTTCTGGCTAGCCTTGTAACTCACAAGTGCTGCTCCCAGCACACAGAGTCCGGATGATGAGTGACGTGGCGACGACATCCGTACCCTTGGTCGGGATTCCTGGCTTGTCCAGTCAGTATCAATCATTTTTTCCTTGTCCGTACGGGGCGGTTGGCAGCCTGAAGACAGAGACTCTTTGTTAAGAGGGCCACCCACAAAAAGGAGAACTTAGCGAGTGAAGCGATTCGTTGATTTGAGGAAGTAGATTTTTGTCACTCCAAAATTTGAAAAATGTAAAATGTAAAGAAAATTTGTAACGCGGGTACCGTGAGCAGCCAAACATCCTTCAGCTGGACCCACCAGTTACCGACCGAGGCGTCTGAGTCCGCGCAGGCGCTGAGGGTGGCTTCGGCGCCAGGGCCCCCAGCGCAGCGGCCCAGCCGCGAATTAACGCCCTGCGCTAAGGCCGCCAGCGCTGTCCCGCTCAGCCTTCCGGGGACTCAGAGCGCCCGCCCCGGCATTTCTTAATCCTAAACTCTCTGAGTATCCTGTCCCCCAATAACCTTTCACCCAGGAGTTCTCACTTCCATTTCTATGCTCACCTTAGATGTTACATTGGCCTTGCAAAAACGGTTGCTTAAAAATTCTATCAATTTATCTGCATTCGGTAGCTGTTATCCTCTCATAAAGAAGCAAAGAAGCGTTCTCTCTCTCTCTCTCTCTCTCTCTCTCTCTCTCTCTCGACTCATGAATATTTGGGAGTAAGGAGGTTATAATCTATTATCATTATTATTCTTTCTGATCACCAAATTGTCCCAAATTCGGTATGAGACCTCCTGCAAGCTAGCTCCTGAGAATGTGGCTCGACATTCCCGCAGGCTCTTGGTGTCATGGGTGTCCCGGATTTCCGCCTTTCTGATAAGTGGGCAGTGGTGTCTCGGCAATGCTTTGGACATGTGATGGGGAGCATCTTTTCACATGCTTATCTGCTGTCTTTACATCTCATTTGGTGTCTGTTAAGGTCTTTGGCCCGTTTTTTAATCAGGTTCTTGTCTTATAGAGTTGTAAGAGTTTTTGTATATTTTGGATAACAGTCCTGTATTGTATGTGCACATTTAAATATAAATATATGTATGTACGTTGTCTTCTGTGACGAATGTGAATGTAGATCAGATCTTAGTCTTAAAAGTTCGGCTCATATTATATTGGCATAAATGAACCCAAATGTGCCAGAGACGGTGGATGACGGGAGCCTCGATGCCAGAGCGAAACGTTTGCGGTACTTAATGCCGCGGGGACACTGCTGAGTCGCTGCTCCTTAAGAACTGCAGAAGCCGAGGGAGGCACAGGCTGCACTGTCGGATCTACGGAAGATGAGTTCAAGTTGATCCTTATTTAGGGGTCCCTAACAATGCAGTGGTTAGGAAAGAGGCATGCCTGGGACGTGCAGGTACCACATCCTGCAGCCGCCCTGTGGATGGCGGGGGACACTGAAAGCCGGCATGGAAACAGCCACGGTTCCCTCCTTGACTGGGTTCGCGCGCGTTAAGAAGTTCTCTTCTAGTTTGTTCATAAATAACACTGCACAGCTCAGTGTGGAATTTCTGATTGATCCGACTCACAGCCTTCGGCAGCTGGAACGGTACCGGTGGTCCTGGCGGGCCACACGGGTCTCTGTGCTTCACCGGAGCCCAGCACGCCCACTCCTCCGGGGCAGGACGCCAAGGCCCTGAGCCGGTCAGTGCAAGACGGCCACTCCCCGGGCGTCAGGCAGAGGCCCGGACGCCTCCTCCCCGCCAGGCGCCAAGGGCGGCCCAACCTGGGGACCCAGGATCAGTCCCCAGGCTTGGTCCCCTCACTCCCGGCCACAGCCTGCGGAGGGTGTCAGAGAGCGAGCAGGACGAGGGCGGGGACCCCCAGGGCCCGCTCCGTGCGCCCCGGGCGGTCCCTCAGCCGCCCTGAAGCGTCGTCCGCCTCCTGAGCGCGCAGGAGGACCTGACGGGAAACAGGCCACAGCCCTCCGCGCGTCGCGGCTCAGGCCCCTCTGCGGCTCAGCCGCTGTCCTGGCGGTTCGGGGTTCGCGATCACTGGCTCCCGCCCGGCCGGACCCCAGGCCGTGACTCCCCAGTTCCCGGGCCAGACCTCCCGGGGGGCCCCGTCCGGGGGCGGGGGGCCCCGAACCTCTGTCCGCCTTCGGTCCTCGCCGCGCCACCCCCTCCCGGGCCTTCGCGGGCGGTCCCCGTGCGCGCCCCCTGCAGGCCCGCGAGCGCCCCGCGGGCTGCGAGCCGGGCCGGTGCCGCCGCGGTCCCGCCCGCCGCCGCCCTGTCGCCTCCCGCCGCCGCCCGCCACCGCCCTGTCGCCGCCCGACGCCGTCCCGCCGCCCGACCCCGTCCCGCCGCCCGGGCCATGTTGCGGCTCAGCTGGGGCTACGCCGAGCACAACGGTGAGCGGGGCGCACGCGGGGTGAGCCGGGTCCCCGCGCCCCAGCGCCCGGGAACTTTCCGTGGTGACAGCACTTCGCGGTTCCAGGCCGGCCGGGGACACACGTCAGGGAGCCGGGGGCGACCTCCCTTCCGGTCTTCCAAGCCCACTCTTCACTTAGCGGGGGCCGGTCCTGGAAAAGGTTTGAAAATCCGTCCACGACATTTGCCTGACTTGGACCCAGCTCCGAAGGCGCGGGGCGCCTTCCCCGCAGCCAGCAGCGACACGTGCCACCGCGGCGTGCCCTGTGCCACGGCTGCTGTCGCTTTAGGTGCTTTCTGGAAAATGAAGCGGATCTGGGTCCGTCTCCACAGTCTCCCTCCCTTCCCCTCTCGTCCCGGCGGGCGCGGAGCGCTGGCCCAGGGCGATGGAAATTACATGTTGCCAAAATGTCTTTATTGATGGAGCAACAGTAATGAGATACATACTTTTCTTCTCGTATTTTCTAAATTATTGAAAGTAAACCATGTTCATGTTTTTTCTTTTACATTAAACTGTACAGATTATTTCAAATCCTGATTATTTTGAACTGATTGCAGTGACGCCAAGAAAGCCTTATAGTGAATCACTGCCCAAATTAAGTCTGTGAATGATGATGATAATGATAATCATACTTTCGGATTAACGTGTATATTATTGAACAGTACTGTACAGTCGGATTTTATAGAAAGTTTACTTTCACAAAGAAACAGGAAGTTTCATTTCTAATCGTAGCCTTCCAAGCTTTTGATTAACTCGACAGTTTAAAAATGGCAGTGGATGATATTTAGAATTTTCATAATGAAAGGTATAGTTTAGGAGGATTTCCTTTTGACTGAGACTCTAATTATAATCTTACATTTTCTAAATTCCAATTTATGTTTGGGAAAGAGACCCGCAAAAGAAATTTCTTTTTAAAACAATGCTGTTATATATATATAAAAAAATAGATAGATAGATGATAGATAATTTAAAAAACTTGTTTCCTCTCTGCCGGAATAGTTTTTATTATTGCTAATTAATCGTTACGGCATGTCGATAATACCTGAACTATGGTGAGGAAGAAGGATGTTTTTGATCAATGAGTACTGACGACTCTTTAATATGTTAGGGTACATTGAAGCTCATCTTCAGAACTTAAAACACCCGTCTTAGGAAAACCATTGACAAGGAGTGAGTTCATAGTTTCACTAAGAATTGCGGGGCCATCCCCTGCTCTTAGAAGCGATGACAATCTGGGGGCCACACCTGCCAGCGGATCAGCTGGCAAAAAAGCCTACCGGAAGGGTGGTGTCCTGAGGGGCCAAGTCTGTTGCTCACATCCTGGCAAAAGCAGTGAGTGGACAGATAAAGGCCTTGGAGGGGGCTGCCACCTCATAAAATATGTGGAACCGCTTCCACGAACTGCTGAGAGGTTTTTGGTTTGGTTTAGGGAACGTGACAATCACTGAAACTGCATATCACTATGGATAGTCAAAAGTTCTTCGATCGGTGGAACGCCATATATCTCTACTTAAGAACTGAGTTTAAATGGGTTTAAAGCTGGATGTTTTAGAAAATTTAAAGAGAGGGGCCTCTTAAGAGGCAGGGAACTGGATCTACCACAATGGTTAATATGTAATATTGAGTATTTGATGTAAAGTGGTGTCATTTATATTTTACTTTGGTTCGCCTCTGCTTTTAAAAATCGTTCTGGTTAGAAAGAACTGGAAATAGGAGGGTAAAGGAATTAGGAGAAAGAAACCGGTTCCTGATTGGAAAACGTCAACTACATGTTGTGACCTGCACTGCGTGTTTGAAATCTGATTCTCTGTAAGCTAATTCATACTTGGTGGCAGTGAAACAAAACTTCTTTCACATAAAAAAAATGGACTAGAAAGATAAGTGAGAATATGTAATAAGTAAGGAAATGTAATGCTTTTTTCTATAACGAGTCGTAAGCAAGGACTCGTGCTTTGAAATCCAAAGTGTCAGATTCACAGAACGACTTGGACGTGTGCACGTGGTGAGGTCCCCGCGCCGTGACTTTTTGTACCTCGGCATATGTGAAGGAAGAAATGTGTGCTTTCTCCTACACAGAAATGAAGAGTAAAACGGGCCATGAGATTTAGAGCTCGAAGCCGTTGCCGAATGCGATGTGTTTGCATTTCCTGAAATTTCATTCTAAATCTTACCTTTTAAAAATGCTCGTTGCCGTTTATCTCATTAATCTTTGGTTTCTCTTCCATCTCAAGCACAATCCGCTGCTCTCGACAAGTATTTGTTGGGTGAAATAACTTCAGTTCTTTGCTTTTGGTCCCGTGCATTCCAGGTCCCATTCACTGGAAGGAGTTTTTCCCTATTGCTGAGGGGGATCGGCAGTCTCCGATTGAGATTAAAACCGAGGAAGCGAGGTACGACTCTTCCCTCCAGCCTCTCAGCATCCAGTACGACCCGCGCTCGGCCAGAATCATCAGCAACAATGGCCATTCCTTCAGCGTCGACTTCGACGACACGGAGGACAAATCGGGTTGGTGTCCTTTCTACTTTTTCTTTTTTTTCTGGCATGGGGTGAGGGGCTTGGAGGGTCGAGTGGCACTTTCTAGTCTCTGATGTTTGAAACGCCTATGCGTTGTATGTTTTCGATAGTCCTTTGCTGGAACTCATAATGAAGGTTTTTTGGGGGGGGTTACTTTATGGGATAGTGTCTTTCAGGCTGTCAATAAATAACGGAACCAGCGAATCAAACTTTAGTACCATTTATATATAATAAACTAAATGAAAAAGAAAAGAGTATTTCCTTCAAATGAGCATTTAATCCTTCTTCAAGCATACCGACAGTCCTATTTAATATATGGCATCAAGTTTAAAAGTAAAATGAGAAAGAAGATTAGACAGAATCATATTTTAAGCCTTCTGAAATTTTTAAAAAATTTTTGCCTAATATTAGGATGATGCCGTATTTGTTCTATTAATGATAAAGATTTAAAATTTAAAAGCTCCTAATTGGAAGAAAGTTTTCACTTATTCATTAAGCTCAGCTTTAGTCTAGTAATAATTTCCCGTATTTATATAAGGCTATGATTTTAGCAAAAGTTATAAGCCCGTAAAATTTCTTCCTCATATTTATCAAATTTATAAAAGCGATACATATTATTCATAGCATTGTGAACAACGTACAAAGAAAGATTCTGACATGGTATTTTCAACCTTTCGGCGGGGGAGGGATCCCCTTATTACGCGCATCCTGTTGCCTTGGCTCTGCGTGCTCTGTTTTGTGAGTCCGCGTTGATAGATGTGGGTGAAGTCACGGGCGGGCGAGGCCGTGGCCCAAGGCTTCCGAGTGTGAGGTTTACAACCCCTGCAGTCACAGCGGGATGCTGTTTTCAACGTCTCGAATGCAAAAAACTGAGGCTTACGCTCCGAGTTCTAGAATAAGAGGTCAATATCCTTCCCCTCGGCCTTCAGTGTTTTCCTTGTAATGTGGTACCCTGAGTCATAACCAGTTCCTACTCGGATGTGCCGGGGACGGGCCAGGTGTCCCGTCTCCTCCCTCTGCCCGTCTCTCTCTCTCGTCATTGCAGACTTGGCATCGAGCAGGGTCATGAGCCCACAGTAAGTGCTCGAGGCTTGTGGAATGAATGAGTAACCCAGTGTGCGCCTACGAGGAGCCAGGCTTCGGGAAGCTTCTCCTGGCCCTGCGCCTGCGTGATTTACTCCGCGTCTTCAGTCTCCCCTCAGGGCAACTTTGTCCGCTTTGCTTCCTGTTCTCTGCTCACTCACCGCTCACCGCTCCTCGGAATAGGCTCTGTAGCCATTCCGGGTCCCTTCGGGAGTGACCCTGTGCCCCGAAGTTTGTGGAGGAGTGCTTCTCCAGGCGAGGTCTCTTTCTCTTACGTTAGCATGTGTACTGATCCAGGCCCTGTCCTAGGTGCTGGGGACACAAGGGAACAAGCTAGATCTGCCTTAAAAGGGTTTGTGTCTTCGCGGGATGGACAGTGAGTGCCTGAACAGACAAACGTGGTGATTTTTAAATCAATTTCTTTTCTCATTTTGTCGCCAGCCTTGCTTATTATTAAGAGCAGCTGACTACAGTGTCGTTTTGGCAAATGAGCAAGGTTAGCCAATCACTAGTAATGTCACAGGTCAAATGCAATAGAGTGACATATCTTTCTACTGTCACAGCGCTGCCGGGCTTTGCGGCACATGGCGGGTGACATACACCCTTTCACTAACACATCTCACTGTCCCCAGCTCCGTGTCATTTATTTCTGGTTTCTTAACCTCTGTAGACCTCGTCTGTGAGCGCATTATTTGGAATCAATTTTTATATAATTCCGAATAAACGGACTCTATATGCATGTCAAGTGCGGCTTATTGAGCTGATTTTGGGAGCTAAGGTGGGGACTGCGACATCTGTTTACTCGACGAGGCCGGAAGATAAGGTGAATGACCGGACACTTGAGAACTCGAAACATTTCTCATTAAAAAGGATTTTGCCACCCTTATTCATTTTATACCATAATTGACTGTGATTTTCTCTCAAAGTTAGTGAGTGCTCTGTTGACCTTGACATTTCTGGAGCACTCTCCCACCCTGTGGAGAGTCCTCGCAGTCAGAGGTTTGCGGCCCGTGGTCCCGGGTGGGGTATTTCAGTGGAAACACCCAGATGTGGAGCCAACGTGTGACGTGCAAGGGGACACTGGCCGCTGAATGAGGCTGGGACTCTGAGGGGACTGTGCTAGGGGGCGGGGACTGTGCTAATCCGCCACAAGCCCTGTGTCCCACAGGTTTGCAGGACTCCGCGTGGTCCGCGGGCTTTCTCCTGCGTTTTTCTGGTACCTTTTTCTGGTCTTTCTCCTGAACCAGCCCGTGTGTGTCTCCTCCCAAAGCCGACCCCTCACTGATCGCTCGAGCTCGCCAGTCTGCTTCTTAGCTGTGACAGGATGACTTTGTGGCTCAGCTCGGGTCTTTCGTGCAACAGCAGGAAAAAAACACGGGCGGCAGAGGCGTCGATGTCGTGCGGAGCACGGCTGCGTCCAGATCACGTGGCGTCGCCCAGGGGAGTGTGCCTTTTCAGTTGATTTACCTGCGAAACATCTCCGAAACCGTTTGTTTAGAGACGAATCGGACATTTTCTTCATTCGTTCATCGAATATCTACCGTGCATCTCCTCCGTGACGGTGCCGTGCTAGGCGTCGGCACAGCCGGGCCCGAGCAGAGAGGGCGGCCGGCAGAGTCACTGCGCTTGTGGCAATAACGAAGGGCGACCCGACAGTCTGGTGTCAGTGGATCTCTCTTCTTTTTTATTTTTCGGAGGGCGTTGACAAGAGCTATTTTTATTCATTGTAAAGAAATCTGGACCAAATGGATCTAAAGCGGCCCAAACCATCAACCCACCAATATCTGTTGATTATGTACGCTCCTGATTTTTTTCCTTGGGCAGTTTTGAGAATTGTAGGAGTTAAGGAACATCCCGTCCAGCCTCCTAATTGAAAATGGGCTCAACAAACGCAAACACGGCCAGGAAAGCCGAAGCCCACGGAGGCTTACGTGAGCTCGGAGGACGACCGAACTTGGCGGCTGAGCTAGACCTGTGCCCAGCGAGCTGATCTGGCACCGGCACCGGCTCCTGATCGTCGATGGCCGGCTTCGGCTCTGGGCGAAGGGAGTCAGCTGGGCTGGTCGGGACGACAGCAGCCTGGGTCCCTCCTTCCCCACCGTACGGCTCACAGAGGCCTGTGCCATCGGCACGTGCACGGTCCTCCCCGGCTTTCTCGCCGAGCGTAGAGCGTGGCACGTGAGACCTCCTAACTCTTCTTATGTAAGGTGGCTCATTCACGACAGATGTTGAGGATGTGTATTATAGACATGCCATCTCGGAGAGAACGGAGTGATTTAAATCAAACTGTCATTAAGGCTGCGCCTCCCCGATCCAACACTCACCCCTGCTGGGCAGCGGTGGGCGGTGACACCTGCGCGTGGAGTATTCGCCCCCCGCCCCCCCACCCCGTGCCTCCCCGTCCTCCCGCATCCTTTGTAGCCTGCCCACTGAGCGATTCCGAGGAGACGGTTTAAGACTATGTTTTCTATTAAGAAGCTTTTCCACATACTTAAGATTTAACTCCATTGCCACAGTTTTAGAGATCATGTTTATAACAGCAAAATACTAAAATATATCCGCCAAAGTGACAAAGATATGATCGATTTTTAAGAAAGAGTTAATTTTGTCCTGTATGTCACACTTCCCCAAGAAGGCAGAATTCAAGCGTAAACGATGCGCTCACTTTGCCAATTTTTGTAGCAGCAGCATCAACGGCAAAGAAGCACGAGCCGTGGCTCCCGTGGCCAGCGTGCTGACCGTGCCAGGCAGACGTTCGTGCTTGGTGTTCGATTTTCTTTGTTTTTATGCGGCGTTGCGGGGAGGTGGCATTACTATTCTGAGGTCATAGGCAGGAAAGCTGGAACTTCCAAGTTAGAACCGGCATAAGGTCACAGCTGGCGAGGAGGGTGTGAGCCCAGGCCCTGGGGACGCCCAGCCTGGCACGTGTCCGGCTGCTCTCTGAGTCTAGGACAGGGCCGCACACGACGTGTCCCCACGCAGGGCTGACGTGCCTCAGCGTGAAGGCCGATTTCTCCTATCCCTGCCCCGCGTGTCTGTTGTCACGTCCGGGAGTGCCTCACTTTCCAAGGTGTTCGTTTTCACCCCCGTCTACCTGAGGGTTGGACCACTGCCAGCCACACGTGTAAAGATGCCTCGGGGGCCGGGCACGCGCATCTCTGGGCGTTGGGGCCGGGCACGCGTGTCACTGGGCATTGGGGCCGGGGCGGCATGCGCCATGTGGCGTGCGGACGCCTCTGCTGACGCCTGGCTGTGTTGCTGTCTAGTTCTGCGAGGCGGCCCGCTCACCGGGACCTACAGGCTGCGACAGTTCCACCTGCACTGGGGCCACAGCGACGACCACGGCTCGGAGCACCGGGTGGACGGCGTGTGCTTCGCCGCGGAGGTGAGCCCCTGGCCCAGCTCTCCCCTCTGCCTGCAGGCCAGGGACACGGACGCCCCCTGCCTCGGCCCACGCAGGTCCCGCTGTGCAAAGCTCTGCTCCGTCAGCGTTCGAGCTGATCGTCCCCAAGGGGGCTGGCGAGGCGGCCGGGCTGCATCCTGGAGCAGCTGAGGGGCTGCGCCCTGTTATGAAGGGCAGCGAACGGGGGGCTTGGAGACGGGGTGACGGGCGCAGCCAGAAGCAGCAGCTCTGAGCTCTTTTCTCTGGGTCTCTGGGAACTTACTGCTTCTCCTTCGAAGGGACTGCTGGCAGGAAGTGGGGCCAGGTCAGGGGACGCCTCCCTGTGGAGGAGGGGGGTGACCCGGCAGAGGGAAGGCACAGCAGTGGTCCCACGGGGATATGAGGCCAGCAGAGGGGACAGGTGCCAGGGCTCAGTGGGAGAGGCCAGAGGGCCTGACCTCACCAAGATAGTCAGGGAGAGTCCTGGACTTCATTCCAAGTGCAGTGGGAGGCCGCTGCCTCAGGTGAGTCAGAAAGAGGTCGCTCTGTGTTTTAAGAGTATCATGTAAGCCACACCTTGAGGATAGATTTGGGGGAAGCAGGAGTAGATAAGGCTCAGGGAGGTACAGGTAGCAGATGTCGGTGCGGTTGGTGGGCTGGTGGGAGGCGCAGCCGCTGTGGGGTTTGCCTTCGATTGGGCTTGGGGTGGGGGTGTTTCCGGCTGAGACAGGGACGCGGCTGGCGAGAGAGGAAGTCTGGGCGAGGCCTCGGGGCTGGCGGGCACTCGAGGTAGAAAATAAACATGTTCGGGGCCCATGGCAAGTTCTCTGCTGGCCCCTGTGATCTGATGGAGTGAGTGACGAGGGGCCAGGAGGGGCCTCTTTGAGATGGCACGTGAGGTGACATCAGACGAGCGCATCCAGAGAGGGCATTCCAGTTGAATAACAGCATCGTTCAGAAATTGCCTTCCGATGGGGAAGACGCACGGTTTCCGCTTCTGCAGCAGCCACAGAAGCCGGACGTTCAGCTGAAACCGCTGCTGAATTGGTCAGGAAATGCGCGTTGGCTGCGTCTCTGCGTTTCAGGGCGAACGCGGACGCTGACACGAGCCATCGCAGTCCCGCCGGGGCGTCTGCTGGTTCAGCGCGGTGCGTGGGAGGGAGACAGACTCGTGTAAGAAACACACACACACACACACACTCACACAGAGGCTCTTCGTGCCCCAGTTTTCCCTGGCATTTCAAACAGTGGGTGATGCGCAGCCAGCAGCCGGCCGCGTGCGCTCGCCTCTCTCCATAACTCACCGGGTTTCTACTCGGCAGCGGCGGTGCCCGGAGAGAGCTGCTTCACATCGGTCCCTGCCTGTCCTGTCGCCTCTCACCGAGGGAGCGGGGGCGGTGACCTGGAGCCGGTGAAGCAGCTTCACTGCCTTCCACCCCTCCCTCTGGGACAGCATCCGTCCGGGAGCCGAACGGAGGTGGCTTCGTCACCCAGCGTTGTCGGGCTTCGGCGCTCCCCAGGACTCGCCAGCTTAGCACGTGGGGCCTCACCCGAGCGTTCGGTCTGGGACCCCGGCGGCCTTCCCCGACTGACTCTAGTTTTGTCACTCACCGGGAACAGTGGCCGGAGGAGGGCAGGGCTGGAGGGGCGCGGCGGGGTGTGCCGGGGCCTCCGGCGCGCGGTCACCACGCCCTGGCTGGCCCGTGGGCCCTCACCCCTCTGCTTTGGTTTTCGGACAAAAGCGAAGAGGCGGCTCCTGCCCGGGTTCCCGTGACCGACGCGTCACACGTATACGTACGCGTCACCGGTACATCCGTGCAGCTGCTTCGTCTGCATCTATGCTCGTGAGAATGTTTTGGAAAATCATGTTGGCATCACGCCGCGTTCCTCCCTTTCAGCTCCACGTGGTTCACTGGAATTCGGACAAGTACCCCAGCTTCGTGGAGGCGGCCCACGCGCCCGACGGGCTGGCCGTCCTCGGGGTGTTCTTACAGGTGAGAACCCGCGGGTTTCGTCTGAAATAACCCATCGGCCGTGTCGCACGGAGCGTGTCGGCCGTGAATGGACGGACGCGCCGCTGTTTTTACGGCGACGCTTAGTTCCAGGTTTAACGTGTTCTCTCTGAAATGGCTGTGAAACATCTCCATGTCCGAGGCTCATCTAAGGGCCCAGAGCCCCCCGGGAGCAGCGTCCTGGGGTTCCCTCCTCTCGTGCAAACGGCAGCGGCAGAGGCAGCAGAAGGAACTGAGAGGAAAATGTTCATTGTGGGCTCGGCCCAGGTACCAGTGTTCACAGACCCCGCACGGAGCGAGGCGCCACTTCCTGGGCCCCCGGTGGTTTGTTGTCCCAAATGCACCGACCATTTCTTATTGTTCTATTATTATTATTATTATTATTATTATTACTATTATTATTTTTGTCTTACACTCGCATGCGGTCAGACAGGTATGGCTGCCGTCACCCCGGTGTGTGGGTGGGTGGGGCACCTTCATTACACCACCCACTCAGCAAGGAAAAGAAGCACATCCGTTTCCCTGAAGAACTCTCACGACCACAGCCTGCCTCGATTCGGGACCTCGAATCATCTTAGGCTGAAAGTGGGGGACGTTTTCCTCTGATGTTTTTTTAATGCCACAATAGTCAGTTTGGGTCCAGGCTCTGAACGTCTCGCCTGGTTTCGTGGTGCAGCTTTTACGGAGTGTCCTAAGCAAGGTTTCTCTCGAGTTAATTTGTAGCTTAAATATTCATAAAGCTACGGAAATGGGAAGCGGTTGCTGCTCGTTTGGGGATCACATTTACAGTTCGGCCAAGGAGCCCTGTGCTCCTGTTGACATTCTTCAGGCATGATAAGGCCAGACGTGAACAAGAGTTTCATTCTAAAACAATCACTGTTTATTCCGGGGCTGGCTTGGGTTTTTTTTTTTTAAGGTTTAAAACGGCCTGAAATAGAGTGATTCGGACACGATCTGATACAGTAACCATTTCTTTTGAAATTTCGTGTTTTCAGATTGGTGAATTTAATC
Source organism: Pteropus medius (assembly GCF_902729225.1). Taxonomy (NCBI): domain Eukaryota; kingdom Metazoa; phylum Chordata; class Mammalia; order Chiroptera; family Pteropodidae; genus Pteropus; species Pteropus medius. The sequence goes on from NW_024350926.1 coordinate 12,685,731, forward strand.
CCCAGCTGCAAAAAATTACTGACATTTTGGACTCCATTAAAGAAAAGGTAAAACCAGTTCCTGACGACTGATGACTCATACACAGCTTGCTGTCTCCTGACCTCTTATGTCCCTTTGAGAACGCAGACCCCTGACCAGCATGTGCTGCCTTCTCTGAAGCGGGTCTCGACGTCCTCAACCAACTTACCTGTTTCCGCTTATCTCCTGAAAATTATGAAGGTGTCTTAATCCCCTAGAGTCATCACTGATCGGCCTATGGATGCACAATTAGTTCCTGTTATTGCACTTTTCCAGAATAAGCCTTCGTGCAGCACATTTCAATGGCCACTTGCATGAAAACAAATCTAGTGCTTCTTAAATAACTCTAAGTTATGTCCTTCTTCCTCTAAAATGTTCAGATGAAGGCGGTAACATTGTTTAAGATACACAAGGCAGATACTAAGTAATTCCATGAATGAATAAGTTCCAGTGAAACTATATTTCATTGAGTGTATTTTCTTTTTCTTTCTTCTTTTTTTTTTTTGAAGTCTGCGCAGGACGTTTTCGGTATAATCTGTTCCACTCTCTTTTCTCTCCCAGGGCAAACAAACTCGATTCACGAATTTCGACCCGTCATCTCTGCTTCCTCCATCGTGGGATTACTGGACGTATCCGGGCTCCCTCACGGTCCCCCCTCTCCTTGAGAGTGTCACGTGGATTGTTTTAAAACAACCCATAAAGATCAGCTCTCAACAGGTGCGTTAACTTTGTCCAGGCCGAACCTGATGCTTTGGAGGGAACGGCGCAATCTTTTCTATTTTTTTGTATTTATTTATTTTTAGCAGGAGAAAACCAGATGTTTTACACTGTGCACAGGGAATTCACAACGGCATGAAAATTCCAGAGACAGTGAGGCCACACTGCGTCTATATGATGTTTTTGGACAAAGGAGAAAGTGGGGGTCCTGGTTGCAGATTTCAGAAGTGAGAATGGGCGATTTACAGATAGTCGGGGGAAGGCTGACTCTCTAAAAGCAAACGAGCAAACGAAGCAACCGGTCCTGTAGTTTCTGCTGCGTCTGAGGCCTGTGCTTCCCTTCACAAAGGGGAGCGAGGTGGGACCAGATGAGATCTCTGTCCTGCTATAGGACGAGACCGCTTCTTCCCCCTCTTCGAGAGGGATGCAGACCCTGACGTGCGTGCAGCGCCCCTTTCAAGCTGTCAGCGTTTGCTCCTGTTTTGTTCTGTCCGAGATACAAACGGGCTGGGATAGAAACGGGAAAAACAAGAGATGAGGTGCTCTTAAAAGGTGGCGTTCTTCCTTCTGACCGCGGTCCCTCGGCCTGCCCCTCCCACAGATTTCACACTCAGAAAGCGGGCAGTGACCCCAAGAGACCCATAGTGCTGAGGTGATGGAGTCTCTGTCCTCTGTCGGCGTCGGGTCTGTTGATGAAATTCTGTGGGGCTGCCCGAGGGCCTCACGCTTTTCCTGAGCAGTGTGGGCGGCCGCCTGTGCTCTTCTTGGGAAGATGCACCCTCACTCGTTATTCTGAAACGTGATTAGAGACCCCTGGCAGGCCGGGCTGTCTGCAGCTCGGGACGACTCTGCCCAGGGCTCGGCACAGGGCCGTGGACCCTGACGGTTCTGACAGGTGCATGCCGTGTGTTCGAGGTGCTGTGCGTAGTGGGTTTTGTCCTGTTTTCCTGTTTGAGTTACGCGTTGCAAAATCTTAGCAGGAACACAGTCCGGTAATTTTTGCCCCTGATAAAGCACTTCTGTTCCGGGCCGCTTGCCTTTTCTCCCCCAAGACTGGAGTTGGTTCACCTTTACCACGGTCACGTCTACCAAGGTCACGTCAGGGAACACCCTCGCCGGGCAGAACTCCTGTAACTGCTGTCGACCTTGGCTTCGGGACGAAAGCCAAATCGTGGCCCGGGGCATACTTATTAAAAATGTGATAAAGGTCCGGATGAAAACCCAGAGCTTGACCGACAGGGAGTCTCCTGCGAGGGTTTTCGCACCATCGGAAAGAAGGCGGGTCGCGTCGCGAACAGCGACCTGGCACCGAGTGGGCGGCCTTCTTCGTGGGGCCCGTCTGCCGAAGCTCTCGCGTTCACGGGAGATGGTAAATCCGAACAGGCGGAGTAATAGTAAGCATTATAACGTCAAGGCGGTAACGACGACGTGCCGTGGTTTCCCTCGTGTGTCAGGGACATCTTTGTTCCTTAATGCCGCCTGGAAAATAACCATTTAAAAACCCACCCGTGATTTACATGAGAATATATCAAAATATATGTTAGTTCCCTAAAATGCCTAAGGTTAACTTAATCAAAAAATAACTTCCTGTAATCTTAGGAATTATGATCACCCGCTGTGCGTTCCCCTCCGCATCTCATTCGAGGCTCCGTTACTTAATATTAACTATTAATGTGCTTTCTTCTGTACAGGAGCGTATATAAAATAATAGCTGAATTTTAGAGTGTAGGTGATCGATAACCCACTGCGAATCACTCCCTTAAATCTCCTGTAGCAGGAGCACTTTCCGACACTTTCATTTTTAATCAGATTGAAATGATTATGAGTAAAAATCCGAATTATTATTATATGATATTATGGCGATTTTAAGAGTTAAAGAAGGAAGCAAAAGATATTTTACAAGTCCAACCCCAGTCTAACTGTGAGGAAAAACACCAGACAAAGCCCCGTGGCGGGGGCGGGGGGGTCCCTTCGGCAAAATACCTGCTCGGCACCCCTCGGAACTCTCGAGGGGATCATAAACAGGGTCAGTGTGAGAAACTGACATAACTGAGAAATGAGTGAGCAGAAAGGACTAGCAAGTGTCGCCCTGTCTGCCTGGGGCAGGTCCCAGCAGGAGCAGAGAAAGACTCGGGGTGAGGAACAAAGGGAACCTGGATAAAGAATCTACTTCGGTTAAATGACAGCACGTTCACTGGTTCATCACTTGCGAAACATGTGTCACACTTATCATGTAAGACGCCAAAAACAGAGGAAGCTGAGTGCGGGGTGTGCGAGGACCGTTTGTACTACCTTTGCAAGAATTCTGTAAACCCGAAGCTGCTGTAAAATTAGTTTATTTTAAAAATCCAGATCGTGGGAGGGCCGATAAGATCGTTCGGTTGCCTGGCTCTCATATAACATGAAGCGAAAATGTCTTTTGTGCGTATGCCACTGACGTAAGAGTTACTTTCCAAAAGATAATTTTTAATCTCAGTTTTGGCAGCTCTTTGTTTTTGAAGTCGCTGGGAAACATTCTTATTATTTATTTTCCAACCTTGCGAAGATTCGATCTTCTTTTTAGTAAGTTGGTGCCAATTTTTTTTCAATCGCTATTTCTTGCCAAGTCACTGTCGGACCTCAAGGGCAAATCAGATGGTTTTCATTTTCCTTTTTCTCATTCAAGTCCATTTTTCTCCCCAGAGTCACTTACTGAAATGCTTGATTTAACTTCTAGGCCAGTGGACAGATAGACCATTTTCTGATGCTTTGGATGACAGAGCTGTCATTCTCTTTGAAAAGCTGACTTTTCTTGCCAAGTCTATCTGGCTTACCCTGAATTATGGGAGTTGGCTTACTCGTCTGCTGAAATTCGATGTGCAGGGTCCTTGGCTGTAATTCTGTGCTCCTTTGAAAAGTTCCCTTTTCTCTTTTGTTATGAAATCGTTTGCATACGATAAAATTCGTGAATGTCAACGTGCAGATGATTTAGGTTACTGCGTATTGGGCGAAGCCAAGCACCACCGCTGGAGTTAACGCAGGTACTAGACCCCGGCCCAGAACGCTGCTTTGTGCCGCTCTGCATTCTGTGTCCTTCCTTACCACAGCCTCAGGCGACCTCTGTGATGCACTCACTAGAAGTTTGCCTTTTCTAGGACTTTTTTAAAATGGTATCATACAGTATGTTTGACTTCTTTTGCTCAGCATCATGTTTTTAAGGCTCACCCATTCGATTTAGATTTGTTACTAAGTAATACTCTGTGGTACCGATATACCACTATTTAAAAGAACCTATTTACCAATTGGTAAATAGAGTATTTGGGTTGCTTCTAATTTTGAGCTGTTAGGAAGACGGCTGTCCATATTTGGATCTTAGGGGTAAGTGACAGGCACACCTTTGCGTGGACACGTACTTTCATATCTTGTGGCAATACCTAGGACTTTTATTCTTTCTGTCTCTTTACTGAGACTTCCAGCTACTCTGCAGAAGATTCTCGTGCATTAAAGAGGTGCTGTTTAACTTTGTGTGATCCGCTATAGTTAAAGCTTCTTTAAAACACTGTAACTTCCAAATTTGGTTCACCTCGTGTCTGATTCTGTCGATTTTCTCTTTCTTTGAGAATGTGTTTCACTTTCTCGATTCTTCGTATGTTGAATAACTTTTACAGAGAGTTGTCTATATGACTAAAAACGTATTTGAACACCATCCGAGGTCGAAGGGCCTCGGGCGTTTTCCGTAGTTGTTTGCAAGGCACAAGTATGGCAGGAACAAGAATGTTCTAGCTACACGAAAACAATACTCAAAGATCAAAATTCTACAGCGTGGCGACGCCGTGGTTCCCGTGAGAATCGGGGCCCCGCTGTATTGGGGTGCTCGTAAGTGTTCAGTGTGGTTCTGAGGGTGGGAAGACCCCCGCCGAGGTGAGCTAAGCCACGGCTCCAGCTCCCAGCTGAGGAAACTGCAGACGAGGGACAGTGAGGCCACGCGGCTGGCCGTGACAGAGCCGGGCGCGGGCCTCGCTCTGAAAGCCGGTGTCCCTTTGCACTGCCCCATTCTGCCTTTGTAGGGGACAGTCTCTGGTTTCCAGACGTAGCCCCCACGAGCCACCCCCGAACGCGTGTGTCGCGTGTGGACTCAGGCCTGTGTCCCCCCCGCAGCTGGCCGCCTTCCGCGCCCTGCTGTGCTCCGCGGAGGGAGAGGCCGCCGCCTTCCTGCTGAGCAACCATCGCCCTCCACAGCCGCTGAAGGGCCGGAAGGTCAGGGCCTCGTTCCGCTGAAGGTCGTCACCGGTGGGCCACCCCACACGCGTCGGCGGTCTGCGGGGAGACGGCAAAACAAACCGCACGCACGGACCCCGCGAGCTCTCCGAGGCACCGAGAGGACGGGCCCCGTTTTGCGAGCGGCTTGGGCACCACGAGGAAAATCAGACCCTCTGGGTCAAAGGGACGCGTCTGTCTCAGGTTTGCAGTCACCGGGGTTCAGGCGCCATGCGGTGAAACCCGCCAGGCACGTCCGCCTCGACGCAGGAAAGGCCGTCTCCGCGGCCCGCACGGCGGATTAGACGCGGGCCTCGGCCATGCGTCTCCGTGGCGCTGGCGAAAACCCGTCTCCAGAACCGCAGACCCGGGACGCCGCCTTCTGTGCAAGGGCTTCTGCTTCCTGTCTTCATATCATCGCAGTTCATAAAAAGTTGATGTTTTTTCCGACGTGAGTTTTTGTCTGGATTGTGTTGTTGATTCGCACGATACCTTTGTGGTGGGCTGGTGTGTGTGTATGTGTGTGTGTGTGTGTGTGTGTGTGTTGAGGGGACAGCCAGTCACTGTGTCTGCCCGTGGCTCAGAAACAGCTCCACATTCTGGCAGGCACCCCCTCGGGACATGCGGAAGCCTTGATGGGTCATGCCACATACACCAGTCACCGTGACGCTAACGATGAACCAGCTAGTGGCTGTCGGGTTGGGTGCTCGCCATCTGATGGCGTTAACCTAGCTTGGAACTAACAGACCACATGGCTGTGCGGGCATGGCCGTTCCGGACACCAGGGCGGGCTGCCGCTTCGGCCCTGTGTGCTGGCCACAGAGCCGGGCTCAGTCATGGCAGGTCTCTCTCCTGTCACCTGGTGGAAACAACCACCTGAGCCTCGTACGAAGGTGCGAGCCATCCACAAACCCTTCCACCCATCCGCAGGGCAAAGCCCATCTCCCCCTAGGCACGTGCCGCGGCCTCTCGAGCAGTGTCGCGAGCTGGCTCTGGAGACTCGCGTGAGCCTGTCACTCTGGCGTCCTGGGGTTCGTTTGGGTGAAGGAGCACGGGACAGGGTCCTGTTGCTCTTTCTGGTACAGGCGCGACACCAAGCACTACCCTAGCGACCACCTCGAGACACGACCACATGCCACACGTCTATCGCTTTCCGAGGGAAGTTTAACTGAGTTTCCTTGGGTTTGATGATCTGTTTCAGACACCTCTCTTCCTCCGGATGTAGATTTTAATAACTGGAAATGATTCTGGGATAGCCAACTTGACAGGGTAACTGTCACACGGGAAATCGTGTGATGATATATACGGTCGCATAAGATGGGCTGAAACTTCCTCTTTTCTGGTTGGTTGGTTTCCTGTCACGGTGTCCAGCTTGGGGCTGTGCAGGAGAAAGGTGCCTGGTTAATATTTAATGAGCTGAATATTTTCTTAAATTGTATCTTCGGTGATTATCCTGTTGCCTGTGATCGAATGCACGATAAGTTAACCGAACGAGTAAAATATGTGATCTCTTGAAAACTGTTTCTTCTTAAAAGAACACTTATTAACACTCCTCGTGTAACCACAAGTTTTAACGGCTTTAAAAACACCGCTTTTCCTTTCGTTTGCAGAGACTGGCTGGGAAGTCTCGGAGGACGAGGTCTGCTTTACACTGGGAGGAGGCCGTGGCTTTCCCCGGGGGTGTGTGGGACCAGGATGCTAATTACCGTGTGGCCACTTTGTATCTTGGGGCTTCCTATCCGGACTGGATCGGCTCCAGGCTACAAATTGGACTATGTAACTCTGAGTGGTGTCCTTAAAGATCGCTGATCTCTCTCTCTCTTGGAGGCAAAGGTCTAAGTGTGGGTTAAACCTGTTGCCTTTGCTCCCCACAACGCATATGGGATGCATGTTTGTTAACCATCTGGGATTTTCATTTAAACCGGATTCAACCACAATATAGGAAGCGAGACACGCTTTGAATTATATCAGGGATTTTACATGCAAGACACAGAGTGAGACGCCATTTCTACATCTCTTTTTAGAAAATCACTTTTAGACTCACAGAACAATTGCAAACGCAGCAAACGCCACGTTTGTCCTGAATTCCTGAGAGCACGCTGCCGACGGTCGCAGCAAGCTCCAGGGTCTGCTTCCCATGAGCGAGGACATGACCCTCCGTGACCGTGACGCAGCTGAAGCAGCCGCCAGAGTAGCGTCCTGATCCCACCTGCTCCCTCGACCGTGGCCCGCGCTTGGCCGTCACGCGCCCTTCGTGCGGGCACCGTCCCTCGGGCTTCGGTTTCTGGCGGTCCTACCCTTGCGGAGATGATAGGCTGGTGCTTCCGGTGTCCCTCAGTCCGGGCTCCTTGTTCCGTGTTCCCTTGGGGTTACACACGGCAGTGAGAGCAGCACAGACGCCACGGGGAGCCCTGTGCCCCTCGGGCGGCCGACCCAGCTGTCCTCTCACGGAGCCGATGCGCTTCCGTCTCTGGGTGAGAGGCCACGACTCCTGCCAGGCTTGTCGTCCACTCGCTCTTGTATCCTCTGTGATGAACAAGCCTTGGTGCTGGGGATGTGGCTCGAGACCGTGTAACGATCCCGTTCCTTGTCGAACTTCGAATTTCTTCATCTACTTCCAGCATGGACTGGGCGATTCCTACTTGACTCTGGGGGCTGTAATCTGTTGTTACCGCCGTCTGTTCTCGAGGGCAAGTTTTTCTTGGTTTGGCCAGTAGGACCTCCTGCAAGCTGGCCTCTGTGTCCCTTTGACATGTCCCCCCTTCCTTCCTTTATGATATGAGAAGGTAAATTGCAGTCACGTCATCTCACGCCATTTGGCCCAGGAGTCGTCACTCTGCTTCAGATACGCCCAGATTCACTCCTTCCAGCTCCTTCCTTGCATCTATGCTCCATCCTCGTCGCTCTGTTAGTCTGCACGCCTGCGGTTGCCATTTCCCCTTCTTCTGTGACAAGCTGCCCTCGTCCCGGGTGGGGTCACCCTTACTCTGGACATGCCAGCGTTTCCTGTCTGAAGCTCGCTCGGCCCTTGAAGGGGATGTCACACGTCGGCGCTCGCCCATAATACACGGATTGCGAAGCCCGACCCTTAGAGCTCGTGGGCTGATGTGTAGAATTTTAAACTTATTTTTCTTTTTCTCAAATTTTACCGGGGAAGGGCCCAGTGGAGCCCCCAAGGACGGACGTCGCCGTGACCTACATCTACGTACCGAATGGACGACAAAACACAGAGACAGCGCCCCTAAAAGAACTCGGCGGGGCCTGTTTCTTCACGTCACCCCGTTTTGCTTTCACGGAGTTCCCTTCTGGAGGAGCTCGGCTCCCGATGCAGATGAGACGTGATAGGGTAGAACCAGGGATGCAGACGAGGTGGGCTGGGAGGCAGGGACCGTGATGGGTGTGAGTCACGCGAGTCACCGTCCGCGACGAAGCAGAGGCTTTTGTCCACATTAGACTTTCGAAGGCGATTTTCAGGGTTGTCATGTAATAAAAATCTTCACGCGCCGGTATCGTTCACCCACCAGCCTTTCCTCCTGGCGCGGGGCCCAGGCCGCGTACGGTTTCTCCGCCTGCCACCCAGGCATCCTGAGGTCACTGAGACAACAATGCCCAGACCCACGTCCGGTGGCTCCTTTTATTTGCTGTGTTTTTCCCTCTGGAAATCGGAGCCTAGACAAACGCAGCTGGACCTGCTCCCTGCTCACACAGTGAAAGCTGCTGTGGGGTTCGGGGCTTCCCACAAGCACACTTTCAGCTGGCTGTGCTCACGCGCCACGAGAGCTAGAAATTCGAGCCCCAATTATATTTCTTACTTTTGGATCCTATTATGAAAAAAGCAAAGCTGACTCTGGCTTCCCAACCAAAGTTTAGGAAAAGAGGGGGCACAGAGCTGTTTTCTTGCTTACGAGGATGCGCCTCCCAGGATGAGCAAAAGCTCCTTGTTACAGGTCACAGAAACGTGTCCTTGTTGAAGACCAGGAAGGCTGAAAAGGTTGTGAGGACGCATTCCATCTTAATTTTTTTTTAATAAAAGAAAGAACTCAGATATATCTAATACTGTCTAATGCTCAGTAATAGGTTAATGCTTGAAGGAGTCCCTGTAACTGATAAATGTTTACGGTCAACAAGTCAGTTTACCGGCAGGTCTGAAGGTAGCTTTCAGATGGCTCGGGAAAACGTAATCACACGTGAGTGTTTTGTAACGACTTCTCGTGGCGGAGCTTACGCGTAAACACTCTGCGACAAAGTCGTCAATCCGAGTCCCAAACGGTCTGTGCTGCGTCTCCCACCCCGTCTGTCCTGGCACGGAATCAGAGAAATGCCATGCACCTAAGCGTGAGCTTAATTATCTAGTAGACGTGGGACACACCCCCACACACCCACACACACAGAGACACACACACGTGCACACACGTGCACACACACTCATACACACACACACGCACACGCTTCTGCCCTTAGCTCCTAGACGCACCCGCTTCCTCCCTCCTCTCCAGCCGCTTTGTCTGTCTGTTCTTCCTCTCCTCCTCCCTCCCTCCCTGATTGTTCCCTGACCCCAGTAACATTCAGGGTACCGGTGATGCCCGTATTTACCCCTCCAGCCCCAGCCCTTTCTCTCAACCTCTACGTCGCATTTCCGACAGCTCAGCCGCACGTGTGGCAGACGCTCGCTGCAGCACGTCCACACCGATCCCTCGATGCCCCACGCCGTCCCCCTGCGCCCCCCGCCCCGGCAGCCTCCCTCCCTGCAGGGGTCTCAGCGTGTGGCACGAGCAAGTGATCGGGACTCGCCGTCGCCCTCGCTCCTCTGACCCTGAAGCCGCGCCGGTGGGTAGCAGGGCCGGCGGCCTCTGCTAGGTATGGCTCCCAGCTGCTCTCCCGCCCCGTCCTGTCTGCGGGGAGCCAGAGGGCTCCATTCCACCGAGACTCCCGCTTCAGGGGCTTCCTGTCACACAGGAGAAAACCCGACGTCCTGACGACGGCTGACCGGGCTCTGGGTGGCCGGCTCACCTGCCGCCTCTCTGCCCCCATCCTCTGCTGCTGGCCCCAAGACAGCGCCTCTGTCCCTCTCCGCACCTTGCTCTGCTGCACTTTCAAAGTGCAGAACAGATACGACGTCATGATACTTTTTTATTTCTAACACCGTCTGTCTGTCTCTCCCACTGGAACGCAGCCTTCTTAACAGCAGGGGTTTCATCTTGTTAACCAGGATTTCCAGCATCCAAGTAGTGCTTGGCACATGATAGGTATCGATAAACACTTATTTAATGAACAAATGAATATTTTCCCACGCACGTTAAACATAACATATACATAGTTGGTCAAAAGGTACAAACTTGCAGCTAGAAGATGACTAAGTTCTGGGATCTAACGCCAGCCCAGTGAGACAGCCAGCAACATTGTATCATGAACTTCAAAGCTGCTAAGAGACTAGACCACAAAAAGGAAATGATAATTATGTGACGTGAATAGAGGCGGGAGCTAATCCTACAGGGGCAATCATGTTGCAATATATAAATATATCAAGTCAACACACTGGGCACCTTAAACACACAGTGTTATATGTCAATTATAGCTCAACAAACATAAAATCACAGATTCACAATACGGTCTTTGATTTTCTGGATTAGTTTTGTGCTTCTGTAGAAGACTGTGTCTAGACGTATATATAAGCTTTGGTATTATAGAGATCATGCAGTGTGTCTTTAAAAAAAACCTTAAAAAGATACTGCAGTCCTTAAGATGGCAGCGAGTGCAACCACACAGATACGTATAGGTTCACGACCTGTCTCAGTGGTGCTTTAGGACTTCGACAGGCTTCTCTAACAGTCGTCACGCAGTGTTCAAAGGTGGAACTTACTGCCAAGTAGCAGACTCGCTCGAACGCGCTCCCTCACGATTAATGGATGCCGCATCTCCAAACGGAGGTGGTCACTTCGCCTCGGACCCTGTCTCTTCCCCAGGGGTCCTGCTAGGGCGCCCCACTCCCGAAGTGAAAGGAAGCACAGGAGAGGGCGAGGAGGGCGAGGGGAAGGACGTTCCGGCAGCAGACAGGCAGTATTTAAAAGGGAGACTGTGCAGCGAAAGAAAAAAATATGTTAACAGGAATTAAAGAAACTTTAAGAGGGAAAATGAGCATAATCTCCCTATGGGCAAAAAGGCAGGTGGCCGTGTGTTAGGCCACAGGGCGCTGTTTTCCTGCCGGCCACCAGGTGGCGCTGGTGGAGAGGAGACCGTTTCTGAAGTCCAGGGGCGCCTGGTCTGAGCTCCACTGTTTCCTTGCCTCAATATTGATGGGAACATCTTTGTACGTACACCCTTTCCCCGCTTTCCATCATTTCCTTGCCTTGAATTTCCCGGAGTTTATTTAGGCCCCGTGGGCGCGGGCATTCACACGCGCTTTACGCGGCGTGGCCAAGCCGCCCGTCCCAGGCAGCTCAAGGCCAAGGGCAACCTCAGCACAGTCCCGTTTGCCCTCGAAACCCGAAGCTAACGGCGAACGCCAGACAAAACCGCCCGCAGCACGGAACAGCGGCACGAATCGGCGTGTGGGGAGCCGCCTAGCTTATGGGGGCTGCGGACTGTGCGTCAAGCCGGACACTGGCCGCGGCCGGCCGGGCTGGGGCAGTGTCCGCCCCATGCGCGCTGTGGCCAGGCGCCTGGGAGGAAGAAGGACGCAGGACACTTGCCAGGGTCACGGGGACCAGGGAAAGGGAACGAGACCCTGAGCCCTAAGATGGTGGGGACCGTCCTCAGGGCACTGGACTTTCCAGAACTGAGCTGTCCCCAGAGTCAGAGCGGGCAGGACCTCGCCGGAGCTGCGCGCCAAGCTCGGTCAGTGCACGACGCATGTGCTTAACCCTAGTGGACGGTGGCTCCAAGACATCGCGACAAAGGCGAGAGAAAAGGGGACGGCCCTCACGTCCTCACTCCCACGGCAATAGCCGCTGTCACCATTTTGCCTTCAAGGGATCAAAAATGGATCTGCAGTCCATCCCGCTCTTGTGAAGTTTCGATAATTCGTTTTATTTTTTAAAAATCAGATAATGCAGTGGACAGTGGAAGGAGCCAGGTAAACGGGATTTAAGACCGAGCTCGTGAACCGCAGCCTGGCGGTGACTTACCCTGCGCCTTGCGACCTGAGGCGCGAAGGCTGCTCTGCAGCCCACAGCACGAGCTCACTGTCCCGGGCCAGACGCGCAGGCCCCCGACTGCCCGCGAGCCCAGCAGGACGGGAGCCCCGGGGCCAGTGCGGCGCCCCACGGGACGTCCCCGCGGGTGGGGAATGTCACCCGCCGTCCCGCGGTGCTCATCTCTGTTCTCGTAAGGGGGAGACCGTCTGTCCGCGGCGTGCGCAGAGGTCGCTGCTGAGGACGTCTTTCTCTGGGATGCGGGATGTGGCAGTGGCTGGCTATAGGAGGCCCAGGACACTGACCGCACGCAGCCCGTGCAGGTCCGAGGGCCCGGGCGCCGCGCGTGCAGGCAGCCAGGTACCCGGGCTTGTCCTCACCGCCTCGGGCCGCCTCGGGCCACCTCGGGTAGGCTCTGGCCTCGTCACCCGAACTCATCGCCTCCTGGGACGCAGAGCCGGCGGTGGCCTCCCGCTGGCGAGGGTCACGCTGTCGACAGAGCTGGGCCCCAGCGCTCCAGAGTCCCCGTGCCCTGCGCCCGCGGCCCCAGCCGCCGCAGCGCCTTCACCGCCACTCTGCGGCCAGCGGCGTCTCTGCCTCACCCTGCCCTGCCCAAGCCCTGTCCCCTCTCTGCTCGCGCTGGCTCGCGCAGCCTCTTCGGCGTTCAGGCCCCTTCCTCGGTGTCTTTGTCCCCTGAACCAGCACAAATGCTGTTTCCTCTTGGATACTTGTCTGTCCCCGTCCGCTGGGCAGAATGTGACGTGTAAACGCACAGCCGGCGACAGTCAACGGGCTCCTGGTAAAGGTCAGAGGTTACTCTAGAGAGATCCGTGCGGAGACAGCTGCCACCCCCGCCTCCCGCCCTCCAGGAGGACCACCTAGATGCACAGAGCAGAAGGCACATCCGAAAGGAAGCGGCTCAGCCCGGGCCGAGCAGGGGCCAGTCAAACCTCCACGGCCGAGGGAAAGCAGAACAAACCGGGAACCTGGGTCTCGCGTGTCCCAGCAAATGGCTCAGGTGACACCTGCATGGGAAACGAGCCGGCCTTCTGGCCGCGTGACCACGGGCAGTTCCGTGCTCCTGCCTGCATGCTCGTCTCCGGAGAGCGAGCTCTTTTAAGACTGTGAACGCCAACGCGGCGTTGGGTTTGTCCGACCCCGGCGACATGCGTCTGTGGTGTCGCTAGGACAATCCCAATTTGTTCTGGGAGGGAGCAGTGAAGTCACGGTCTCAGCTCCGGAAACGACAGAAGTGGTTTCGTCTCCGTTGTCCACCGCGAGGGTGGCCGTGACTCTCACGCTCTTCCTGACCCCCACAGTCGACACCCGAGTGTGGATAAAACGCTCCGCTCCCAGAAGTCGTAGGGGAGCGTGTCGCGTTTCCAAGGGCTAATATTTAAGCTCGATCTTTCAGTCACATTCAGCAATAAAATGGTATTATTTTTTACTGATTGCCTACTAAATTATCCTAAGTATTTTTATAAAAATAAAACGAGTCCCAGTTCTTGAAACCGGCGTTGGTGCCGCTGCTGACTGGTCTGAGGCGTCACACGCGTCACATCTGTTTACATACAAAACCGAGAGTGGTGCGCGCGGTGTTTGACGCTGCAGAGTGTCCCCTGGCTGCCCAGCGCCACCTCCGCGCGTCACGGCCACCTCGCGAGGGTCTGCAGACGCGCAGAGCCGGGTGGGGGGCGGACCAGGGGGCGGCCAGCTGCGCCCGGACAGAGCGCGTCCGGCGGCCTTGTGCTGAGCTCGGCTTGCGCTCCAGGCCCCCCGCTCAGCGGTGTCGTCGCCAGCTCCAGGGGTCCCCTCTGCATCTGCGTGGTCCCCAGCTCCGGCTGTGCTGTCTCCAGCTCCAGGCCGCCCCCCCAGCTCCAGGCCCCCTCACTCCCTGCAGCGGTGTTGTCCCCAGCTCCACCCCCTCCCGACCCCCGCGGCCCTGTGGGCCCAGCGCAGGGTCCTCCTCACTTGGGCCGGAGCCGGGGCGTCTTACACGAGGCGCGCGTTGGGCCGTGTGCCCAGGGCACATGCGAAGGCCTCGAGGTGCTGAGTCACAGTGCGGCCTGCCCAGGGACTGCACACGTGTGGGGGCACAGGAGGCTTGAGGGGACTGAGGGGAGGGACACTGGGACACGGCACTGAGGTCTTAAGAGCCATTTGGAACTTCTCCTAAAACTAGGGGACCCTTAGAGTGTGCTTGACCAGATAATTTGCCACCTAACATTTGAAACTTCGGTAAAAGTAACTTTAAATTGCGCCAATATATTAACGTCTTAAAAAAAAAAAAGACAACCCCTTTTCGATTACATGATAACGAGATGACTCATTACTCGAATGTTCTCCCTCTCATATGGGACGGTAATCCACTTAACGTGCGAGGCACAAAATTACTCTGAACCTGCTCTATGACCCTGTACTGCGTCCTGTGCCCAGGGTGAGTCTGTGTGTGGCCACGAGCAGAACTCGAAGAGAGAGGATGCGACATTTCATGGGCGCCGCGTGGCCCCACCATTCACTCTGAGACCTCTGCTTCTTCTTGCAAACTTTGCCTCACTCAGCTTAACGCCTGCGTTGAACTCAAGGCATCTCACTTTGCACCGACTTCGCTTTTCCCGTGAGCCCCACCCCACCTCCAGGGCGCTGTCTGGGCTGCGGCCTCTGTTCTTCTCTACCTACAGCTGACTTCCGTGGGCCTCAGACACGTAAGCACATATCGGGGAAGGCTTGTTGTTTTTCCTGATAGAATATTCCAAATACATCCATAGCTACTTGAAACCGAATCAGGACCAACCAGGCTGATAGAAAAAAAAAAAAATCTATATTTTTAACAAAGAAATGCAAAGATACATAAATAATTTTATGCAGAATTCTTTAATTAATAACACAAAGAATTAGCGAGTTACATGTTAATTATATCTCGATAAAACTGGAAAAGGTAAAAATAAAAAAGTTGGAGCACTATGAGTAGAGATCTTCTAAATGTTGACAGATTGACATGAAGAAGGTTTAATTTTAATAATCACATTGGTTTAATTTGAAAATTTGATGAAAATGTACTCATGGGCTGGCGGGGGTTGGGGGGGCACAAAGATTTTTCCCTTTACCTTATGAAATGAAATTTCAGAGCCCAAATATTACTAAAAACATTTTACAGATAAGTCACTGACGTTATCCTAAAGGGCTCCACCCTGAAACCACAGGCCACCATCCTGTCTCTTCCTTCACCATCATAAAATTCTTGCGACGACAACGAAAACCAATCAGAAGCACGGAGAGTGTTAAAAGATTCACTGTTATTATTATCAGGGAGCCGTCTCTCACGGAGCATCACACTAGGGGTAGGCGCAGGCGAGGAAAAGCTGCCGTTTGTGGGTCCTTTCCATCTGTCGGCCTTCGAAATAAAGACCTAAGTCGGTCCTCACCGCAGACCCAGGAGACGGGTTAGTCTCGCCCCACTTTTCAAGTGGAGTAACCGAGGCCCGGAGAAGTCAGGCTGATGGACCAGGACGCGGACCCATCTCCGGCTAGCGCCAAAGCCTGCGGGTGCGTCCTCGTCTGTGTTACGTCCACCGCCGTCTCCAACGGGCCGTTTTACCCAGCGGCCGCCTGACTTGCGAGGCGTGGGAAAACACCAGCGCCCAACAAATTCTTGCAGAGGGAACGATTCCGTAGTCATTTTTAACTCCAGCGATTGTCCTTTTTTCTAAAGACTTCGGGGGGCAGGATGCCCATCAGGGTTGGCGCGCGCCCAGATGCACTGGCCTGAGCTCGGGGCTGCGTGGCCTCTGATGGGACACACGTGGGAATGAGCTCCCTGCGGGGCGAGCTCCTGTTTGCATTTGGAGCTGAGGGGCGAGAGCCTTTCCCATCCCAGTCCTATTCATGGGAGGGATGAGGCGACTCACCTGCATCTGTCACTCATTCCTGGGAGAGGGACAAAGTCGGTCTTTACAAGTGTCAAATTTTATGACACTTGGTGAGTGTCGAAACTTAACTCTTGAAAGGTGGTTTGAACTTTCTGACCTGTGAATTCCAAAAATCCATAAATCTTACGGCTTTTATTACTGTGATTCAAGAAAGACTTTCAACCTTATATTCCCTGTCTCGGAACATTTTATTTCTATTTCCGAAGGCAATTAATGAGCTTTTTTGTTGTTGTTGTTGTTGTTGTTGTTGTTAACAACCAAGTCAACTCTACATATCTAGCTGTTTTAACCCATCGCACAGAGGCATTCACAGTTTCTTACAATTTCATGTTCTTGGAAACATTAAATTTTAAATATGTCTAGTTGACTATCATACTCACCAAAATTGTTGGTGGGAAAGGCTGAAACCCTCAGGACACAGGCTCCTGAATTTTTAAACCAATGGTTAGGGACTTCTTCTGCTTAATTGTACCATTCTCGCTTTTATTTTTAAACCTGAGCAAATCACTATTTGTATCTCATCTCCCATAGCGGTTCGAGGGAATCGATAAGCCCGTCTGTAAGGGACGACATTATTAAGCAGTATTTTTCATCTAAAAAAGGATGACGTGCGTAATGCTTTGCAAACCATAAAAAAAAAATACTGCGCAAATATAAATGATCAACTTCAACCTCCTCTGCCCTCAGAAAGAAGTTTAATGTTTGACTCTCAAGTAAATACATGATTAAATAGAATAAAGTAGTTCCAGTGACCGCACGTGGCCAGAAATTCAAACAATTGTGTAATAAAAACTGGCTGGCCACAGACTAAACCGAATCCTGCATGGAGCTGCGAGGGGAGATAAGTTCTCAAGGGTAAACACCACGGGAGGCGACGGTCGGTCACACCAGTTACGTTGCCATACATCTTTCGTGCAAACTTTTTATGGGTCCCGCTACCTAAAAGTTATCTTAAGATTTTTAAAAAGTCCCTGCTGACCTCTCTAAAAATTTTGTTAGCTCTCAAACTCTCTTATCAAAGACTAGCTCGGTAAAACACATTTGCAACTGAATATGTGTCTCAGGGCACGGACTGCAGATCACCTGCCTGAAATTCACATGTGCGTGAATTAAAATGCACAGGTGTGTGTCTCACCCCATCCTTTTGTGGAACGACCTAAGCCGATTTGGATGGCTAACGATTCCCAAGCTCTCTCGGTGAGTACCGGCACTTCGTTAGACGCGTCTGGGGGCTGTGTGACTCGGCCTGCACAACCTAATTGCCGAAGGACACGTCTTAGTGAAAGCACACTGAACCCCAGTTTGGCCAAACTCCCCAGCTGTACACTCGTTATTGGCAAACGGGCACAGAGCAGTCACGTGACTCATCGGGGGTTTTAGGAAGACCGGCTGCAGGTGAGGCTCCCCCAGCGGCGCCCTTTGAGAAGGACTCACTCCAAACAGGCTCCGATGACATCAAGACCGGTGACCTTTGTCGCCGGGTCAGCTGCCGGGTCCAGTGAGGCCTAGACCTACACGCTTACACGCTGCAGCAATGGCACACACGTGAGGGACGTGCCTGCTCACGTGTCTTGTTTGCGCAAGAGCGAATTCTTCCCAGTTAGTATCTTGGTATCACTAATTTCGCGAGCACAGGCTTGTTTCTAGCACCCTTTGTGGTAAATCATAAGCCTTCCGGTGTTACGTTAGCTGCCTATATGCCGAGCGGCCACCTGCGAAGGTGCGGGGTCCTGGGCGGGCCTCATCGCGCATCGGGTGGCCTGGACGAGGACGTTCTCTGCTCTGAGCTCGCGGACCCACGCGGTATGGCATCGGAATCTCCGCACGGGGCCTGGGAACCTGCATTTTTAACAGACATTCTCGGGCCGTATTTCGAAAACACATTTGGTCACTTTCACCAACACTTTTTAAAGACCCCGAACGTCACCTTGTCACGTGCCTTCTCCTGCAGGAAGCGGACTGAATTTTCACAGCCATTTAAAAAAGTATTTACCATTTCACGAAACCGGTCTCTTCCCCCGAGATTTTTAAAACCCTTTAATGCTTTCTCTAGCTCCCCAGCGCAGACAGGAATTTTTTCTTCCTGTTCGCACTCATTTTTGGCGATGCCCCGTCATCCGCCGGGTCGGCGCGCGAAACACGGGGCTGAGACTTGGCCACGCGGCGGTTTCTGAAGCGCGTGCTCAGGTCGGATCCGCGCTGGATCAGACACAGACACCGTCGTGGGAGCATCCCTCACCGCCTGCCAGAGCCGTGGCCCAGGGGCGTCTCAAGGAACAGCAGCCAGGGCGCTAATTGCGCCAGGGTTTCGCAGAATGGCAGGCTGTGGGAGGGCGCGCGTGAGGAGTGCCTCACGCAGGCCACCCCTGTCCATCCTCAGCCGCGGACACGGACGCCTGGCCGGGCTGGGGCCGGAGACGGTGCTGCGTCCGTCAGGTCTTCAAACGGTGCCGAACGCTTTTCTGTCATCGCTCGGTGACAAGAGTGCGGGGACATGCTAAGCTAGCACCCCCGACAGTCACTGCAACGTCCCTGAGACAGACCCGCGCCGTCCACACGGACGGGGCTCGGCTTCGGCCGTGGGGGCCCCGGGGGCGGCGTGGGCCACTGGCTCTCCTGAGTGAGCAGATGGCGGGTAGTCTTTGTCCCCACAGCCAGCCTGTCTGGGCCCACAGGGCCGTCTGCACCCTGCTGGGCTCCTTCATGCCCACACTCCCAGCATTTCTTGGGGAGAAGCCACACGATTTAGACTCCTTATTTCTAGTGCAGCTGGTGAACACACATGTCCACAAAAATCCACGTTATTTCTTCCAGTCCTAGGGCTGAAGGTCCAGGGCACAGGACAGAATGGAAGTAGGCCCTCCTGCCTTTTGTTTCTAGGGCTGGAAGGGGGAAAAAAAAGTAAATTTATATTAGACTTCCCCTAACAAGATTATAGAAAAGATTCATCTCCTTTTAACTCAAGGCGAAACAGCAAGATTTTCAAGGCAGCCCTTCCTGGCCCTGTCTCTTTCCCACACAAAAAGGGACTCAAGCAATTCACTCGGTCAGCAGAGGCCATGTGTCTCATTCTGAGTTTGCTCTGGTTTTCAATTTTTTTCAAGTTGCTCCAAGCCAGAGAGAGTGATCTAAAAGTGTGACTCACTTACACCAAGCTGATCTCTGCAGGGGTTTGGCCGTAAGTAAGCCAAGAGTTTTAAGGGCTCTCGAAGGCTCAGACAGGGTGGGACTTCCTTTGGCCATGAGGCCCGCCGGGAGGGAATGTGCTCAGAATTTTCCTCCGGGAAATTGTCTCGGGGGCTTCTTTAGCTTCTGGAATCAGAAAACTCCGGAGAGGCTGCTGGGCCGACCGTCATTGGAAGGGCCCGGGGCTCCAAACTCCAGGCTCAGGAGGAGTTGTGCGGAGCGAAGGCCTGCCGCCCACATCCCCTTAGACCCAGTGTATCTGGCCCTGGGGTGGAGTTTCTGAACACGCACTGCTCGGGCCCTGCAGCAATGTCCCCAGACCCTTTAAGACTGCCCCAGACTCTGCCTGACGAGTTGGTAGAGTTCCACGCCGCCTTTGTGCAGCCTCCCGAGGATTACGCAACGAGGGATGGCAGGCTGGCGGGCGCCCGACTTTTCCATCGCCCCCCGGAGGCGGCCGGGACCAGCCCGCGAGGAAGGGCTCCAGGGGAAACGCCTCCGGGCTGCACATGCCGATGATGCTTTTCTTTTCTTTTTCTTTTTAAATTTAAAAAACTGTTTTCAATGACAGTTGACACGCGGAATTATATTACCTTCGGGTGCACAACAGTTATGCCAAATCGGACATAGGCATAACTGACGGAGAGATCACCCCGATACGTCTAGCACCCCTCTGACACCGTACGTAGGTGTCACAATATTCTGGACGATATTCCTTCCGCTGCGCCTTCCAGCCCTGTGACTGTTTCGTAACTACCGATTTGTACTTCTTAATCCCTTCCCCTTTTTCCCCACCCCCCGGGGCCCCCCACCATCTGGCGACCCTCAAAATGTTCCCTGTCTCCACGAGCATGTTTCCGTTTTGTTTATTTTGTTCCTCAGAGTCCACACGTAAGCAAAATCATATATGCCCATGATGCTTTTAAAATGGAGACCCGCCGAGTCCAAGGGGGTCCTTCGGGGCCCGACCGGCGGAGAACCAAGCCCCAGTGGGAAGGCCACCGGAGCGTGGGCCTCCGGGACAAGGAGGGGGTGACCTCACGCGGCGATTCGATCTGGGGAAGGTGAGTTCCGAGCGATTCCTCCTGCGGGTGCTTCCTGGGGCGCTCACTGGCGGAGTGCTCACCATGCGTCTTTCGTGAGTTCCTGCCACAAGCCACCCGCACCCCGCATCGGAGCCCCCCGCAGAGCTGGACAGGGCTCTGCCGTGTGGGGCTTGCAGCTGGCACCGGCTGTCATCACGCTTTTCTGTCTCGATTTTGTTTTTTGGTTAAGGTTGCGTGTCGAGTCCTCCCTCCGACTTCTGATATTACGCGTACGGTGCCAAATCGTTCGCTGCGGAACATGATACGGCCTCGGTAAAGGCCAGCGGCTTCTTCCAGAAAAGCATCCATAACTTTTGGGCACAGGGCTGACAGTGCCATGCATTCTGGGTACTGCAACGTTTTAAAAGAATCCCTTTAACTTTAAAAGGCAAATTAGACTTCTCTGAAGGACCCGAGTCCTTAAGACAACGTGGTGAGAGAGAAGGGGTCACCTTTTAACGGCAGCTGGACGACCGGGTTGGAAGCAGGAAAGACCGGTGTCTTCGCTCAGATCAAGTACGCGCAGTAATGCCGTGACGTGGTGGACATGCCTTCTGCATGACATGCCTGTGGCATCTACTCAGAAAACAGCCCGCGGGGCGGAACGCCAGTGGTAATGGACGTGACCTTTCCGGCCGCGGCCCCTGGCAATGCCACGGGTAATCCTAGATGACTGATTTTTCCATTTGGATGTAGCCGAGACTGACGGGCCAGGTGTCCTGCCTAAAGCAACTGATTTACGATTTGGTTTAGTCTCCTTCCTGCTCGCCTCTTCCAGAGCGAGAATGAAAAGCCAGCCTTTTTCTCCACCCCTGCAGAGGACCTGGAGGTGGGGCTGGCTGTCACGGCGTCTGTCACTTGTCAGGCGGCCGCCGAACCAAGGCATAGGGTCAGCGATCGGTGCATGAGCTGTAGGGACTCTGAGCACTGCCGTGACACTCAGGAGGCTCGAAATGCAGCCGCCGGCGTAGGACTGTGTCCAGACGAAGCTGAGTCGAGCACAGCCGGTCCCTGTTCCACAGCACACACGGGAACCAATGCAGGGCACCGTGGAAGGTGGGCGCCGCCTCGGGCCCCGCCACTTCTGGTCGCTGAAATGAACTGTGGCTTTGTTTTGTGCCACAGTTACTCACACTGCCGCTGGCCTGCCTCCGGCCTGCCTCCTTCACCGCCAGGGCCGCCCCCCAAATCGCTCAGCCCAACCCCTGGGAGCGGACGCAGTGACCCCCGGCTTCTCCGGGGAGGACACGTGGGCTACACGCACTGAGTGCGGGAGCCCGGAACCCCACGCAGCCCCACTGTGTGCTCTGAGCGCACCTGCTGAGCCCTGCCTCCCTGTCCTGTTTGTCCTCTGCAGGAAAAGCGCGTAAAGCCAGGCCGGGGGAAGGTCACAGTGCGTTCTGGAGGGACGTCTGTGACCCCATCTTCTCTGGAAGCTGACCTCTGCTTCCAGTGCCCGGGCTGAGTGGCGAGCCTGTGCCTCTGTGCCGCTTCGGCCTGCCCAGGGCCGTCCGGACCTTGACCTTGCCTTTGACTTGGGGTGGGCCTCCCAGCACGGACCCCGACAGCTGCCTGCCTCAGGACCCCGTCTCCCGCCCGCCAGCCCAGCCCAGGACCCTCTCGTCCCACCCTGTACTGTGACCCAATACTGACCATCTACTGAGTCCAGGCCCAGATGACTCCTCGGACCAGAGCCTGACAGTTCAGGGACGAGCCTCAGTGGCAGGGGCCAGGAGCCAGGGGCAGCGTGTGCGCTCACTCTGGCGGCCGACATGGGAGCGGACATCCAACCCACATGAGAGAAAAGCGAAGGCAAGAACAGGAGCCGTCGACCACGTACCGAACCTGCTGACAGCGACCGTGTGCCACGCCAAGCCACGCGAGGCCGTGCAGTGACTCAGCCCACGTGGGCCACGTTTCCGCTTCGAGTGGCTCCACGCTGTGGAAAACCGTTTACGGGTATTTTTACTGAAAAATGCAATTCTTTTGAATGGGCACTCTGTTCGTGGGGTTCTAAATTCAAGGTATAACAGGGTACACAATAGAAGACTCTCTCTCTCCTCCTCTATCCCAGAGAGAACCGAGGCTTGAATTTCTCTCGGACTCCGCTAGAGATATTTGATGCACGACATGACAACAAATACACGTGTTCTCTTCTTGTGCTTTAAAAATATGAATACTATCTACGCTTCGGGCCCTTCCTTTTTCTCCCCAGCACGTCGACACGTCACTGTGTCACTATGCGGGGAACACGTTCCTGGCACTTGACAGTACTCGGCTGTTGGGGTCACCACTGGTTACTTCACCATCGATGACCAGCGGGTCCCGGTCACTGCCAGTCACCGTGAGGAGGGTTGAAATCGATGGTGCATTTTGCTGGGGACTGCGGAGGGCGGTGAATACCGCCTCGTACCAGCTTTTCAAAGCGCTCTCTCTCACCGACATATCACCGAGACCCTCCTAACGATCCTCACACGCAGGAGAAGGTGATATGTGCTTTTTTTTTTTCCCCACTGGAGGAAAAACACACAGGACAGGCAAAGGCGCATCTTTCTTCACCAAGAAAGTCGACAGCAGGACCGCCATCTCTCTGATGCGCCCAGCGCGTGTTGGCAAAGCCCCTTTCTGCGTACGATGCAGGCGCGCAGATAAAAGCGTTGTTGAGACCGTTCTCTGTTCTTAGGGCTCTTTTAAAAATATCTGGTTCCCCAGCCACGTATAAAGTAAAAGAAAGCAAACAGCTTCTAGGGCAGGGACTAGTTTTATGTCGTCAAGTGCAGATTCCAGCGAGAGTCAGCCGTAGAAGTCACGGAGACAAGGGAGGAGAGAGCTTTTCCTAAGGCCATGTGGGATATTGTGATTTATAATATACATTTGGTCTGTCTCCCTTTTCTGGCACACAGCCCCTGAAAGCCTTGGAATTTTCTAAGTGATGAAAGCGAAAAGGTGTCTTGTGTTATGTTAACGAGGTGACATCTGGACCTCGCTTAGGCATGAGGGCTGCTTGCCCGGAGGAGAACCCGCTCTGCGATTATGACGATTTTCTTCTATTTTCCAGTATTTAATCATTATTTTCAAATACATTTTGATAGTTGGCTCCATTTAGTACCTTGACGTTAAAGTTCTTCTAAGCCATTATTTTAGGAAATTAAAAATTTAAAGTTCATTTAACGGAGATAAACATCAACGCTTCTGGAAAGTTCTTTTTTCCCCTTTTCATTTTATATCATTTTAAAACCGAATGTCTTTCTGCATAAAAAAAAAAAAGGACCCAAAACTTCCCTGGCGATCAAGTCTGGTAAATACCCTGAAATCGAGAAATAAAGCTGTTTTGTAGACAGGTAAGAAAAAGAGCACCTGACCAAAAAAAAAAAAAAAAAAAATCCCCTAACTTCTTTTTATGCACCAGAGAAAAAGAAAATGAAACTCCTTCAGGTCTGAGGAAGCGTCGTGCGCCACACGCTCATTCACGAACGTGACCCGTTAGGATGGCCACCCGCCCGCGTGGCCACGGGGCCACCTGCGTTTCAGAGGTCGGAGCGTCGCGGGCTGCGGTGACGTGTCGGGAGGACATCCTGGAGCTTAACGGCGCCATCTTCCCAGCGAGACGCGTGCAGTCACGCGGCGTGGAACAAACCCGGGCTGCCCAGAGCTTGGCATCCACTCAGGTTTCCTCACGGGTGAGTCTGGGTCACGTCGGGTCAGGTTTTTGTGAAAACACTTGGCTTTTAGGGAGTTGTGGATGTCAGAGCTGGAGGCCAGGCCTGGGTTCGCATTTCCTGTGCGCAGCGGGCCGGGCCAGCACGATGGCAGCGTCGTGGCAGGAGGCGGGGGGATCTCGAGGCAGCTGAGGTCTGAGGCTGGCTCGCTCCTCAGTGGTGCTGTGGCAGTTGCTTGGCCCCTGCGAGCCTCTGCTTCCCCACCTGGAAGACGAAGCAAAGCGGCCCCACCCGGAGGGTCTGCAGGCTCAGGGGTAACACCTCGTGCCCGGTACCCGGTAACGCGCAGTGATTGACAGCTGCCGTCACCATCCGTGGGAAGCGGCATCTAAGGAAATAGAATTCAGTCTTTTTTTTCCCCCCAGCCCGTCCCGTTGGGTCCCACTAGGGTCCTCAACACGCCCTATGTCCCAGGGTCCCCGCCCTCATGCAGCCCCGCCCATGCCACCTGTGGGAGTGGCCGTGTGACTTTTTTGGCCAATGGGACTTCAGCAAGCCACACCAGCGCATGTTTGGAACACAGATCGGCCAGGTGAGAAAGGCCTGCTTGGCTCCCCACGACCCCAAGGGGACGCCGGAGAAGCAGAAGGCCGGCTCGGTCCAGGGTCGCCTCCTGTTTCTCCTCCTCCGTGCAAGAGCCCAGTGGAAGCTGCTGGCAGCAGCGCCCCTCAGCCCCTTGACGGCTGGGGGGTGGGGCGTCCCAACAAGGCCCAGCCCACCGAGGCCCAGGACACCTGTGCGTGCGTTATCTCCCCTCCCCCCACCCCAGACACCCTGAAAACCGAGTTCTAAAGCAGGCGCAGCCCCCTCACTTGGCCGGCCAGGGAGGAGATGGAATCCCCTGGAGGAGCAGGCGGAGCCTGCGCTGGCGTTTTACGCAGATTATGTTCCTTGGTTGTAGCTTTTGGTTAAAAAAAGAAACGTAAAAATAAAACAAGAGATAGAGATACAGAAAGAAGAGTCGAAGTCCCAGTAAAGGCTTCTCACCCCGTCTTTGGGGACAAGTTCTGTAGCCCTTTTTCCAAAAGTCCTTCCAGAAAGAGTTAAAAAACATGAGATTTTGCGTGCCTTTCTCTCCTTAATTCTACCTGCTTGAAATAGTAACTCTCCATATTTTAAGTAGGAAATCAAGCCAACCAGATTTCAGTTGTAAGGCGAAATGCCGGCGTTCCCTGAAAAGGAGGCATTCGCGCGTTCTGAAGACACTTCTAACACATCCTCGTCCAGCCGCAAGGTAAGAATCAAGTACCGAGATTGGTCTGGGCGCCCCACATTCGAGCTTTCTGAAAATAAAAGCGAAGTGAAGACGTCCGAGATGGAACGCTCGCCGCCCGTCCCCAACAGCCGTGCCTCCCAGGACTCCTGGACGTGGCACCCCCACCGTCCCCACAGCCGGAGATGACCGTGCAAGGCCTCTGAGTATTTCCTTTTGTGAAGACTACCTATCAGGTCACCAGCAAGTTTAATAGCTTTTTCCTCCTCCATTTATTTTAAATCCGTCGACTTCCCCCCAACTTCACAGCAATCTATCTACCCCTCCACTACCAGTTCCGGAGAGATCACGCTTTTGGAGAGAATGGTGGTCACGTAAGAGATAAGTGATCTCCGGAAAGTGCCCCCACCCCATCAAAATCGAAACGAAACCCCAGAGAAGCGGAGCCGGGTGTTGGAGGCAGGTGCGGCATCGCCCCGAGGGTGGGTACCCCAGCAGGTCTGAGGCCCGGACCCCTGCAAGCTGCACGCGCCACTCTCCTGCTGAGCTAAGACTCGTAAGGGACGGGATCTGTTCCTGGGTGGTGGTGGCCACAAGCTACTGAGCTCTCAGGAGGAAAGAGTGTTCAGTTCGGCACTCAGGACTCCCGCAAGGGGCCATGAAAACAAAGAGCTCACGGTCATGGACTCCAGCGACTCCAGCAGGCAAGCGCCGTGTACCTCAGGCCCTGAAAACGGTGATGGACAGAAAGACGACCTGAAAAGCACCTGGCACGGTGTCCGAGGCAGTGGGCCCGCCGCATGGACGCCAAGTCCACCCAGGATGGCTTGGTGGTCACGGCTGGTGTCTTGTAATAGTTCATTTTAAAACGCACCTTTGCTCATACCTTTCCAGGCCCCGGAAGAGTGCCATGCACAGGCACGCAGCACAATGACTCTTTCTGTCTATGCAGGCGATAAACTCTGCCGATCACTCAGCAGATGCAGACTCACCCACTCCCGAGGCCCGTCTGTGAAAAAGCGTCTCCTTCACCAGAAGCTCCCCTGCTGCCTTTCTGCTGAAGGGCCAGCGCTCACCGCGCGCCTTGCTGTCCCCCCGAGCTCGCTCTGCCCCCACGAGCGCGTGAGTCCTTCCGCCCCGTTTCCGGTCCCTCTGTCCTGCAGGTGGACTGTTGCGGCCCCTCCCGGGCTCTGCCGCACGGCTTTCAGCGCCTCGCTTTCTAGGTCGTCTTTCTGTCCGTCACCGTTTGCAGGTTTATGTTGGCTTTCTACGTCTGGGTGCTCCTGTGTGGGGCGCATGCGCATTTGTAAACGTTCCGTCCCCTTGCTGGGTCGACCCCTGTAGCGTGTGTGGCACCCTCCTGTCTTTTCTTACAGTCTTCGTTTTAACGTCTGGTTTGTCTCATATGCGTATAGCGACATTCGCTTTCCCTCTGTGTCCGTTTGTTTGGAATATCTGCTGTGTGTCCTTACTTCTGAAGTGAGTCTCTTGCAGGCGGCATATAGAGCTAGTTTTGTGTTTTTTGTTTTTTGTTTTTAACCCATTCAGCCATCTCTATCTTTTGATTGGCGTATTTAGTCCATTTTCACTTGAAATAATTATCTGTAAGTAGGGACTCGTCGCCGTTCTGTTCGCTGTTTTCTGGCTGTTTTCATAGTTTCTCTTTGTTCTTTGCTTTTTTCTCTCCCCTAAGGTTTGATGACTTTCTTTAGTGTCAGTTTAGATTCCTTTCTCTTTTTCTTTTGCTTATTGACGATAAGTAAATCATCTTTCAAACAGACATTATAACTCAGCTCGGATATCGCCACCGTTTCATAGACTGATGACAAGCTAATTAATCGTCCTGCTTCCCACAAGAAGCCGAGTCTTTCTCTGAGGCTTCATCTGTCCACCCAGCTCCCCATCTCACCTTGGAGCTCTGAGCTGTTGGATTTTCTCCTCCATCTCTTGGCCACGGAGGGAGGGCAGAGGGCTGCCTTTGGCTGCAAGCGGCAGCCGCCGCCGCCAGTACCAGGAGTGGACGCCGAGCGCCACCTCGCCCAGCGCCACCTCGCCCAGCCTTCCGCAGCAGCCCAGGCTCCGCATGCCCCTCAGCTGGCACCGTGGGTGGCTCCTGCTCAGGCAAATTCGATACTCCCGGCTCTGTTCCAGTTTGTGATCTATTAAAAATTGAAACGTATTTTTTTCTCTGGTTGGGAAGGTTCCGGTTTCTGGTACTAAGATTAGACCAAGTCTTAGGTAAAGGGATAATATCTCTTTCCTGAAAACGGTGTCCTAAGATCCTGCTACATTCTCCAGAGCTGAGAGGTGGCATGGCTTAGTGTGCATTAACGCAGGGTTGCCTGACTGAAAATTGTTATTCCAGGTCCGCGTGGATCTTACTCTCGTGGGCTCAGGCTGCTTCTTCTCCACAGCAGAAACAAATTAACAAACTCAATTCACTTGTTTACCCATCTCAGCATTTAACAAATATTTATTATCGGCCAAGGATAGTGGCAGAATCCTAGAATCTTCTCATCTGGTGAGGAGATAAGTATACATGTAAATGTAACCAAGGTTTGAATATGAGAAGTATCCTTGGAAAGATGCAAAGCAAATTCTATGGCAACACAGAGATCTCACCCGACTTGGGAGAGTACGGATTTCACGAAAGACTCTTCATCTGCGAGGCACTTCGAATCATGGGTCCGACTCTCACAAGTGCATAGGCGTGTGGGGAATCGGAAGCTGGATGTCCCCATGGAAGGGCAGCTTGGACAAAGCCTGGCGGTGGAGAGAGATGCAGGACATGCTCGGGGCTGACATATTGCCCCGTCTTCCTGAAACACAAGCAACATGAAGGGAACTAGTCAGGCACGAGGCCCTCGAATGCCAGGCGGTGGTTTCCGCCTTCGACACGACGCGGTGGGCCGCGGTCGAAATGCCATGGACGGTGAGGTTGGGTTCGAGACGGCGGTGCAGCCAGACGCTGAGCTCAGTCCCCCACATGCGCGACAGGCGCACAGCCACGTGTGGGATCGTTTTCCTCCAAAAAGGACAAAGGACGCAGAGCTAGGTGAGCACCGGCTCCGCAACCACAGGTAAAAGAGGCGCCTCGAGACCGGGAGGGAGCAGAGACAGGACTCCGCGGCTGAGCTCCGGATGACGCGGGGTGCTGTGGGGACAGACGAGGCTTCCGAGAGGGACTCCGGCTTCACGGGCGAGCCGGCCTCGGGAAGCAGGGCAACTAGTTAGCTCGTCGTCCGTCTATAAAACAGTGACAATGTCTGGATCGAGTTATAATATCTGTTTGAAAGATGATAGTCCATCGTTTACGAGAAAGAATAACTCCTATATTCCCCAAACACAGGATTATCCGGGGGAGCAAACATACAGGCACCTCATTTCAGAGCGACACGGAAAAAAATACAGACACAGAAATCTGGAAGTAGTTACTTTCGCCTCCAGCACAGTGGATGACGAAAGGTGAGAAGAAATGATTCGGAATCTTTGCCCGACCCGATAAACCTCTGCGACTTAAGAAAGCGAACCCCGCTTGGCCAGACGCAGCCTCCCTAATGTTGTTACGGTAACAGGAATTTCTCACATCGCAGTCTGGGTCACCGAATCCAGTCTCCGGCCGCGCACGGGGCTTTCTCTGCAAGGTCAGCCCCGGGAAGAGCCGGAAGGTCACTTTGCAGATTTGGCGCACGTTTGATTCTGAATCAACTTGTAGAGGGAGGGTGGCCTCGCTCTTAACGTTCAAAAAGATGTTCTCCCCTCTACCTTCCATAGAGCCCGGACTTACTCGTTCATTTTTAAGTTCGCGGAGAACAGCAAAGTCGACGTTCCGATCGCACGCCCGTGACCCCGCTTCTTGCCAGTGTTCTGCTGGCACCATTCTGCCAACAGAGCGCAGGGCCGGTGTCCCGGGGCGCTGTGGCAGACGGGGTGCAGGAGCGGCGAAGGCCATTCTGGAGAACTAGGGACGGCCGTGTGTAGGATCCGCAGCTTACGAGCCCGTCGGGGTTCACGCTCTGTGAGTGCTTCACGTCTATTTCTGTTGCTTGGTCTTCTGTTTGAACGTCCCAGCCCATCTCAGCCCTTCAGGGAGAATAAACGGAAGGGGGCTTCGTGCAGACTTCAGCCGGACTCCCGGAGACAGGAATCCCGGTGACAGTGGTTGTCACGAGAAGGAAGGACGTGGTTGTGACGATCGGAGGAAGCCAAGCCACCCCCTTCCGGGACAGAAACCTCAGAGGTTCTTGAAAATCTCTAAAGTTATTCAGATTTTTTTTCTATTTTACTTTGACTGTTTCAGTAAGGGAGATGAGGTCCCTGTGGTCACCTTGGGTGATTTTAGTGTCGTTATGAAGTGAAACAACCTGGCGTGTGGCTATAAGCGTTCGACTCAGTAACCGTCTCTCTGTGCTTACGAAAGTAGAGATGCTTTTTATTTATGCAGACGAAATAGAAAGCAACTTCGACCTTCCGAAAACGATGAGTCCTTTTTCTACCGTATATACAGATAAACCATTTTTCATTTATGTCTTGGGCTTTCTTCCTTTTCTTAGACAATATTTATTTATTGTCTTTTATCAGGAATTGTTCTCTCAGTCTTATATTAAAGACGCACAATTTAAACGTTTCTCTTACCAGATGAAGGCACAAAAATAGCCGAAGGCCGAAACAGCATATGTAAACAAAAGTCTTTGAACGGATCTTTGAGATGTGGAATTTATGTTTTCATACTATTCTAGATTCTTTGGGATCTAGACATCACAATTCTGTGAGCTTTGGGCATCTACACCTGGCGTGTACGGTATCAGCAGAGTGTGGTCCCCGTGTGCCCGTGTGTGCCGCCCCAGCTACTGGGGCTGGGCCGCGACCCGTCGGCTGGACCCACAGGCCCCGGCTCAGCCCCGCGTGTGGGCAGCGGGAGCTTCAAGGAGATTTAAGTTACCCTGCGGGGTCCAATGACACTTAGAGCCGGTGAGCTGATTCTGCAGCTTAGTGTTAGTAACTGGGGTTCCATCTCGTCTAAGACGTGAACCCATATCACTGTTTGTATTAAAAGAAAAATCCACTTCTTCCCCTACACTTAGGACTCGGGCTAGGTGATGTGTCCGGTGTCCCACACTCTCTAGACCTGTCCTTCCTCATTCTTTCTCAGTCACGCTCTCCTTTGAGATTCCGATCAAAGTTGCGCCCATGGCCCTTGAAAATGCAATGTATTCTCAGAAACACACACGCCCCCCAATTTCAGGTGGCTTCAATGTCGTTACGAACCCTGAGCCCCACCGAGGAATGGGATCCCCACACGGCGCAGGCTTTAACGTTCCCTGCCGTCCGCCAAGTGGAGGGCAGCCCGGCGAAGACGGCTCCCTAGGACACGTGCCATCGATCTGATCTTGCCCTTTATGACACAATCTTGTCCACGACAGGCAGAGTCCCCGCAGAGCGAGGAATGCCTAGGGCGACACCCAGAGACGGTCTCTGATTCACAGCTCGGTGAGGCAGAGTCGCTCGCTGAGCGTCAGCGGGCTTCGGAGAGCCAGGGCCGTGAAGATTCGACTGTGCCGATGAGTTGCACGTGGAGATGCCCAGAGTGGCCCGGTTCTGACACGCGCTTTCGGTCCTGCAGGAAGGAACTTGCGAACTCCAGGAAGACCCACTTTTTTTTGGGGGGGGGAGGGCACTCTTTGAGAAAAGCTGCACCTCACACCCATTAGATGGCTGTGCCTCAAAGCAGAGCGAAATGAGAGACCAGAGGAACGAGGGCTGGTGACGAGGTGGCGAGAGCGGCCTGCTCGGTGTCCTGCTCGGCGGCCGCGGGGTGTAAAGGAAGCGCCTTAGCCGCCGCCACTTGCCGGGGGAGGGCGCCCCAGGCGGCGGTTCGGGATACGTGTTGATTTCCCAATACTTCCCTTCTCCGCGTCGGGCGGCAGCTAGGTCAGTGCGTGGTGTGGCATGTGTGGGAGCAGGCTGGTGGCCAGTCCCACAGGTAGGGACAGCCGGCGCGTGAGAGGCCACTCCAGCAAGGTGGACGCACACATCGGTGTCCATGCAAACGCCGAGGGGCCGGGCCAGCTGCCCTCGCCCTGCGGCCCTCGGAGCCGGGAGGAGTGGACACCGCCAGGGAGGGAGAGGCTGCGGGAGCAGCGGGCGCTGATAAATGAGCAGGGGGCTGGGAAGAGGGCGGGGTGGGGGGGCTGCTCGGATCACTGGGGGGCCCCGCGGGGTTCTCCGGGGTGGCTGGCAGGGCGCACGGGGCGGACCCTCCGGTGAGGGTGCCCTTTGTGCAGGAGAGGTGCTGGTATTCACAGCGTCCTGAATCTTGGAAGCACTGTGGAGACGCTGGGCCTGGTCCCACAGGGGCTTAACGTGGCAGAGGGTTGAGTTACAGTCGTGGGGCAGCATTGAGGGTCTTACAGGTGTCACGGAGCAGGGCTGGGTCACGCAGCCGGCAAAGTGCAATACCCGGAAAGTCACCCCAGCCTGGGGGGTCCCGGCTTTTCAAATGGGACCCGACAGTATAATTAGTCACATGATTTAGTACATAACTAGAGGGATCAGTCCCGGTCTGAGGGAGCCCGCCATCTGCAGGCGGACGTAGGTGGGGACGTGACTGTGCCCTGACTGGCTCTGTGATGGACATGAGCCCAGGCTGGTTAAAAGTGGTCCCTTACGCTGCAGGAGCCTGGGGTGGGGCTCACACCGGGAGAGACTTCCTCAGACGGGCCAAGCCAACCAGGTGACACGGTGACAGAGACAGCCAAGGCAATCCCAGCCAGAGGGCACAGACGCCCAGGAGCACGACTGAGATGGAGAGATGGTTTGGAAACCACCAGGATGCCTCCGACGGGCTGTCGCGTCCGCTCGTTCAGGAGGACTTATTAAGCACCTGCTGTGTACCCAAGTGCTTACATGGCAACTGAGGTTCAGAGGGTTTGAATTTTGCCCAAGATCGAAAGTCACGTGAGAATCAAGGACGCAGGCCCAGGATTCCTGGTCCCACAAATGCCCTGCTGGCCCTCTACCCATGACCGACAGAGAAGGGATTCTTGAATTAGGGAGCGAGGTGGACCAGACGACCTGTAAGCTCTGTGACTGCGTGCCATGAATAATGTCACTCGAGTGCTTTGGCTCTGCACATAACGCCTGGACGGCTCCTGACGCCGTTGGGTGGTCCATGACACCTGTCTGCGGACACTCTGAAGTCGGAGCAGCTGTCCTGCAAATTTTCTGAAGTCATCGAACACCTTCAAACACGCGCATGGATGTCTTAATGTCCCGTTCTTCTGTAAATGCCTGGACCAGGCTGGCTGAAGGTCACCGCAGAGGACGCATCAGTGGGCTGAGAGAATGTCACCTGGGCAATATTTGACCGCCGTAGACAACTGCTTTACTCAGGGGTGATGGCCATGCATTTGCCCGGACATTCAAAGGAAAGGAAGAGCGTCCAAGGCCAACACACTAGGCGTCGGCCGTGGGGTGAAAATGTAGTCCCAAATTTACTTAACTCACCTGCAGACTAAATCTCCTTTGTGACAAACCGGATGACCGATCGGCTTGTCACCCAAAATAAAAATGAGACTTCTGAATCATTCCAATGATAAATGATAGCATCCAACTTTTTTCTTCAGTCATTTACATTTGTTTTTGTTTCCTAAAGGAAAACTATACGCCCACTGAAATCCATCCTTATAGGACTTTATTTCAATTTTAGAATATTAACTTAGATATGTACTCAAAGAGGAAACCTCTCTAGCTTCTCAACCAGAGGTTAACAGGCATAGGGAACAAACGCCAGCTGGAACGTGGTCGTGTTCATTTCGAGCTCTTTGTAAACGGCACAGGCAAAGCTGTTCTGTCTTCCCAGTCTCTGCAGCTCGTAGCACCTGGACAAAGCCAGGGAAAGCAAAGGAGAGACGCAGACTCTAGATCTTTTGCAAATTCTGTGTTCAGTTTTTACTTCAGTTTAGAAGTAGCTGTGGATACTTTAGGGGTAATTTATTCTCCACTTTTTGTTTATAACACTTTTAATATGATTCTTACGGAAAATCGTTAAACTCTTTGATGTGTTTTTCTGAGTCAGTCCCAAGGTTAAAGCTAAGCATCATTTCTCCCTAAGGAAGAGAATTCTCCCAAAATAAAAACATGCACCATAAATCTCTGAGGAAAGGAAGAGGGGAAAGTCGATCGCCCTGAATCATCGTTGTGAAAGCTGCCACGTCTGCAAACGCACGATCGGTCAGCCCCGGCCTCAGGTTCGGCACCACGACTGTAAGATTCAGGCGGAGCTCTTTCCCATCCCGGATGTTCACCGGCCGTTGGAGCTGTCACTCGAGATCCAGGGCTCTGAACACAGAGTCTAAAATCCCTGTGGGCAGTGATGACACCCTCCTCGCAGGACGAGCGGCTCCACCTGACATTTAAGTCTGGCTTCTGGCTTGTTTGGCGTCTAGTATGGCCTCGTCCTCCCTGGCTTCCTCTGACCAGCTTGTCTTGTGGGAAATGTGATCTTATATTTATACAGTGCTCACTTTGCTTCTGACAAAAGAGAGACAGGTGGAAAAAGACTAGCCAAATCCTTTAGAAGATAAACGATGAACTATAAGACATCTAAGGTGATGTCAGAACAATGCCCCTCCTTCGTGTGCATGATTTTATGTCATTCGTTATTTTATTCATGCAATGCAGTGATGCCATGTCGGCAGGTGTCGATCGTTAGGCCTCGGCTGCCTGAAGGCAAGTCGCTGGCCCGAGGAAGGGGGGTCCGCCATGACGTTCGCACACACTTAGTCCACTTCCTGCTCTGTCAAGTCATCTCTCCCGGTCAGAGAACCTGCTCTGTGGGAACCAAGCACGTTTGCCGAGACCGAGTTACCCACGGTGGAATCCCTGTTCTGCCTCGTAGCTCCTTCTTAAATGCACCAGGTCCAATAAGAATAAGCCCGCTGGTTCCGGAATGAAGTCGGAGTGCGGTGGATCTGACCGCTCAGGGGTCGCCCACCCCGCAGATCTTCACGACGACCTTCGCCCTGCCCCACCGCCCCGTTGCAGCTTCACCACGCCACAGAAATGTGTCGCCTCGTCCCAGGGCCCTGGCTGCTCTGAGACGGGTGGTCTGCCCTCCCAAGGCGGTCACTGTCTGTAGAGGAGACGAAAGTGTGGAACAGATTCGATCCGGCGTGACGACGTGGGTAAGCGGAGGAGAGAGCGAGGGACCCGCTCGGGTCGGGAGAAGGAGGGAGAGGGGAGACGCCCGGCCGGCGCTGGGGCTGGGTGTGGCAGGAGCATCTCCAGTGGCCAGACCCTGAGGATCAGCAGGATGTCCCCGGCTGACAAGGCCAGGGGAGATGCGTGTCGAGGGCTGTGGGAGACACACTAATGACTGTGGACCGAGTGGACACTTATTCGAAGCAGAGAGAAGGGTGATGGGGTGACACATGGGACCAGCATGCCATCGCGCTCTGCGAGCCGGAGCAGGTCACCGGGCCAGCGTGGGCGAGGGACTGGGGGCACACGGCAGAGCGGAGGGCGGGGCACTGCGGCCGCGTCTGCCATCGGTCCGTGTGACCACGCAGGCACGGCCCGGAGCGGCGGGAGGCGGTCCAGGGGGCTTGTCGTTCTCAGGCCGGTCCCTGGACACGCTGGGGGCGGGGCGGGGCGGTAGCAATGGGAGGACCCGGTTCCCACTTCGGGAGGGTGACACCAGCAGCAGTGAGGAGCACGGCTGGGAGGCGTCGGGCCTTTTCCTTGTAAACAAATATCCGAGATGCAACTCTGCATAGTTTTCTATTTATTGATCCCCCGCCTCATTCCAAAGCTGCGAGATGCAGCCAGCCTCCCATAGTTGCCATCGGAAACACGGACGCGTGCCCCGGCTCCAGCGGAATCCTGTCCCGAGCCGGTCACTGTCTGTCCTAGCTGAGCCGCCCCGAGCTTCTGGCCGTACTATTCCTGGAGGAGGAGGAGACGCAGGTGGACTTGGCGGCCTCAGGGCACACGCAAGCTCTTTATTTAGCGTCCGGTTCCATGATGGCCGAGAGGGAGGAAAGGTACGGCAGGCAGGGCGACTCGAAGGATGCTGAGCATCCCGGTCGCCTTAGGGCACACGGCGCGATTTGCGGGAAGACACAGAGGCGGGCGGGTGACACGGGCGGCCCACGCGGGGAGCAGGCCGGGCTGAGCGGGGAGGGCCTGCGAGGCGGGCAGAGCGCCAACGGGGAGCGGCCTTCAGCCTGCGCGTCCGCAATGGGGTGGACCTGACGGGGCCCGCCCTGCTCTCCTCCCTCCTGCGCACGACGCGGAGCAGAGCGGGAGGGAGGGTCCCCGGAGCACCCCGGTTTCGAAGGAGGCTCTTCCCAAAACATATCGATTTTGATTTCAATAACCGTGAGCAAGTGCATCTCTCTGGCTTGCGGTTAGTCCATGAAGTAAACCGTGCCGCTCTGTCCAGCTCCACGCTGGGCCACCGGGGTGCTGAGATGTGCCCTTCGTCCCGGGGTGGCTCACGGACGCGGAGGCAAAGGCCCCGAGACCTCGCTACGTGCTGGCACCGAAATACCAGCAGACCACGGTGAGGCCGCGGGGAAGGGGACAGCGCGTGGCTTCCGGGGGCCCCGCCCTCCTGGTCGGGGGCTCAGGCTCTCAGGACGCAAGGCGAAGCGGACAGTGTCCTTGCCTGGCGCACACGTGGACCTCCGCTCCCAGGTGACCCGCGGGGCTTCCGGCCGGAGCTGGCACTGGAGCCCCTCCACCCAAGGCGGGCCACCGAGCGGGCGACACGGCGCCGTGTGTGCGCACAGCCGGGACGCCTGTCTCCTCGTGACGGAGGCGGCGCCGTGCGAGAGCGCGCAGGTCTCCTGCCTCCTGGGGCACCTGGGCCCTGCTCGCTGTCCAGAGCACTGACGACACCCCTCGGGGGGGTGGTTGGTGACGGGCTGTGCGGTCACTGTGCTCACGTCAGTGACCGCTCCTCGGCTCCACCTGGCAGTGGGGCTACGGTTCTCTGCAGGGGGCTCTCTGTGGCTTCCAGGCCACCCGACCCTCACCGTCCCTAGTGACCAGGGTCTGAACCTTCACGACGTCTGGCCAAGTTCGAGTGTCGTCTGTGGTCGTGTGGCCGAGTCTCCCGCAGAGCAGAGCTGACTCCTGTGCGTGACCACCGTGCCCTTGGGGACCCATGGCTCCCCACACTAACCGGCCTCGGGAGCAACTGGACAGCTGTCGCCCCGCTAAGGAGAGGGGGACCCTCGTCACTACGCTTTGCACCCGAGCCAAAGTTCACACGCCCGTCTTGAATTTTCACCACTACGCTACTTCGTACCTGAATCCTTGCTAAATACGCATCAGGCTTCCTCGGACATGCCGCAGAGGAAAGGCTGACGGAGAACCGCACGCGGCGCTGGCGCAAACCTTTCCTGTTCCGTGTGCGTGGAGGGCGGGACTCGGGGCCTCCGTTCCCGTTCCGTGTCGCAGACCACGCAATGATTTTTCATGTGAGTCGATGGTTCTGCAACAAACTCTCCTTGGGCACTTTGCAAACTGGACCCCCCGTTCGCTGGCTAGCCAGCTTTCACGGTTTGCATGTCTGTGTTCCCGGCTGTTCTGCTCTGGGTGGACCTGGTCTGGGTTCCATTGTCACAGGAACCGCTGAGGCAGCAGCTTCGGGTCTTCGGGCCTTCGGGTCTTCGGGCCTTCGGGTCTTCGGGCCTTCGGGTCTTCGGGCCAGCTTGGAGGCTGAGCTCTGTCCGTCCTCCAAGTGACTGAGATAAGTGACTGAGCTTTTCAGACCTCGGTGTATCAGTCGTCATACAGGGATATTTGGGCCTGGCTCTTTATGTTGCTGTGACGGCCGTTACGGGGCCACCCCTCCCGGAGCTGCGCGCAGTCACCGTGGGACCCAGCATCCTGCTCTGAGGTTTGCAGCCCAGAGAACTGCAAAGAGGAACTCGGTGTTTATCAAAGCATCGCTGGTAATGGCCAAGATGGAATCAACCCAAATGTCCATCAACTGATGGACTACGATGGATTAACAAACTGTCATGTGTTCGTACAAGGGAATGTCACTCTGTCATCAAAGGGAGAGAGGTACTGGCACACGCCACCTCACGGACAAGCCTGCAAACATCAGGAGCGAAGGCGGCCAGACACAAAAGGCTGTAGGTCGCATGATTCCACATACGCAGCGTTCGGATCAGCCGGGCTCGTGGCGGGCGGGGGTGGAGGGACCGCTGTGAGGGTTTGGGGTTTCTTCGGGGGATGGTGAGAATGTTCTGGAATCCTGTAGTGGTGACGCTTCCACGCGTTGCGAATGCCCTGGAAGCCACTTGGTTGCAAACTGTAAAATCCTTAAAGTGGTGGTTTTTATATTCGGTAAACTTTACCTTAACGAAAAAGACCCACAAGGCTGATAGGGAAATAGGGTTGCAATATTCATGAACTTCCCAGTGACACATAAAAAGCAGACAGGGATCTAATAAGATTGGTATCACAGTTTTACACACGTTACATGATTAAGGAATAAATAAATATGATAATGCATATGGTACTTTTCAAAATGCGTTAAAGCAAAATGTGACTACATTGAATAGCCTTTTCGTTAATTATGACTACTTTGTAATATTACCCCAAACTCAACAAACAGTAGGCTCTTAAAGATTAGCTGCAATGTAGAATCTAAAACCATATTGACAAGCTTTTCACACTCTGTTACATTAAAACACATGGCCTGTCTTCTGCTTTAAATAGGTTGTTTACCTATGCATGGCTTTGTAATATTATCTTTTAGCTATTTGGAAAATACTGGTTCATTGACTTACGAGCAAACAGAATGCAGCGTTAATAAAAGGATTATATTCCATGACCAAGTAGAATTTATCCAAGGATGCAAGGTTGTTTTAACATATGAAAATCAATCAATGTAATGCACCATATTGGTAGGATAAAAGCACAGAAATTACATGATCGTCTCAATAAAGGCAGAAAAACATTTGACAAAATTCAAGACCCTGTCATCATCATCATCGTCATCATCATATCATCATTGTCATCCTCGTCATCATCATCGTCGTCATCGTCATCATCATCATCGTCATCATCATCATTGTGGTCATCATCATCATCATATCATCATCAAAACATGCGACAAACCAAGGCTAAAAGGGACGGCCCCAACTTGACAGAGGGCACTTATGACGACCCACAGCTAACACGGCCCTTAACAGTGTAAGACAGAAACTTTTCTCCTCAGATCAGGAACCAGGCAAGGCTGTCTGCTCTTGCCGCTTCGACAATCCACATACAACTCAACATTGGACTGGAGATTTAACCAGAGCAAGTAACCAAGAAAAGGAAGTAAAAGATACACCAACTGGAAAGAAAGAGAAAAACTATCTCTATTTGCAGGTGACCTGATTTCATATACTGAAAATCCTAGGGAAGAAACAAATAAAAACTATTAGAGTTAAAAAACAAGTTTGATAAGGTTTCGAGATACAAGACTGTTATGAAAAATCAGTTATATTTCTATACACTAGCAACGAGCAGTCTGAAAGGAAACTTTTTAAAAATTCTGTTTACAATAGCATCGAGGAGAATAAAATAATTAAAGATGAAATCAACAAAAGAAGTGTAAGAATTGTACGCTAACAACCATAAAACATCATTGAAAGAAATTAAAGAGGACCTAAATCAATGGAAAGACGTTTCGTGTCCGTGGATTGAAAGATTCGATGTCGTTGAAACGGCGGCGCTCCCCACAGTGACCCGCGCAGTAAATGCAGTTCCCATCGAAATCTCAGCTGCCTTTTTTGCGGAAATGGGCAAGCCGATCCTGACACTCACATAGGAGTGCAAGGGGCCCAGACAGCCTCAAAAACGTGAAAAAGGACAAAGATGGAGGACTCACATGTATCAGTCACAGAGCTGACCGCGAAGCTACAGCGTGCAGAGCGGGGCGGTCCTGGTGTAAGGACAGACCCACGGAGCGTCGGCAGAGTGCCAAGAAGACAGGCCACCGATTTTGAGCACGAATGCCAAGGGGTTTCCAGGTGGAAAGAACAGCCTCGTCAACAAATGGTGCTGGGTCAACTGGGTACAAAAAAAAAAAGAACTGGACCGCCCTCTCACACCACACATGAAAATTAACTCCAAATGGATCAAAGACAAATTTAAGAGCAAAAACTGTGAAATCCTCAGAAGAAAACATAGACATAATGCTTTGTGACTTTGGATTGGGCAGTGGTTTCTTACGTATGACACGGAAAGCGCAAAAACAACATAAAGAAAGAAAGAAAAAGGGCTTCATCCGACCCAAAAATGCTTCAAAAGACACCGTCAAGAAAGTTAAAAGACAACTCACAGAACGGGAGAAAATATTTGCAAATCGTCTATCTCATAAAGGATTAGTACTCAGAATATAAACATCCTCTTACAACTCAATAATGCAGTTGGAAAATGGGCAAATGCTTTAGAACAGACATTTCTCCAAAAAAAGACACAGGAATCGCCAATAAGCACACACAAGACGCTTGAGGGCATCATTAGGGAGAGTCACAGGGTCAAATGACACCAGGCAGAGAATGTTGCTTCCTGGACTCGTCTTGACCTGAAGGGACATCCAGGCTGGTGACAGGACCACATGGCCGGTTCCTCTTTGATAGTCTTATCAGCAACATAAATGAAGACACACAAGGCAGGCTGACCACACTTGTTGTTGACAGAAAGTGATAGTTAATACGCCCAAAGAGAGAATGGGGATTCGAAAAGATTTCGTCGGACTGGAACTCTGGGCTGACATTAATACGGGAGGGAGGGGGCCCGGGCTTAGCAGGAATTCGCATGAAAAAGGGTTTGATGTTTTAATTGAGCGTGAGCTCAGGAGGACCCAAAGGCGTGAGCCAGAGAAGCTGAGGCCTTCTTATCCTGCATTAAAAGCAATGCCATGTCCACGTCCGTCCGGGAAGAGGCGGGGCGGTGCCCTTCTGGTCCTCGCTCTCACCCGGCGAATTCTGGAGCGTCTTGCTGGGCGCCGGTCAGCGGCCGCTAGGGAGTGGTGGCGAAGCGGACTCGTTGTTCGGAGAGCGAGATCCTCAGGAGAGTGGACGGGTCCGGCGAAGGGCTGGGCTGTTTGGCTCGGTGGGAGGTGGGAGGAGGGAAGCACAATGGCTGTTCCCCAAGATCGCAGGGGGGACCTTGGGGCCGACGGTCTAATCCAATGCTGCTTAACGGACAGAACCAAGACCCACATGAGACAGGAAGGAAGACAGATGTATGCTCACAAAATTATTTCCAAATCGTTGGAGTAGTGGAAAATGGGACCGTCTGCTTTGTCATTTAGTGAGCGGTGCTCGTGGGGATCATTCGATCACTTGTGAAAAAATTCAGAGGAGAGCCCCAGAACTTCACTGATGGCTGGCTTCCGGGACCCGCAAGGTCCATTTGAACTCAAAGAGCTAATAATAGTTTTAATAATCACTATTATCAGCTGCCGTGTATTGAGAAAGTTAACATAGTAAATATTCTACATGCAGCATCCTATTTAGCTCTGACAGGAACTTAATGAAGTATTGTCCTATCCCCACTTTGCAGACAGGGAAACGGGGTTCGTAGGTAGGCAGAGTAAGCTTCCCAAGGCGGCATGGCGCATAAGGGCCGGAATCGGCTCTCAGACTCGGGGCCCCGTGATCTTCGAGCCTCAGATCTTAAATGTTCTCCTGAAGCTCTCCAGTCTCCGTTTTATTCAATGCATTATAATGGGTTGATGCGGCTGCGCAATGACTTGGCTCAAATTCTATCCGTTCGGGCTGAACATGGATCGGAGGCTATTGTATCGTCGGATGCCCGCATAAGACAAGGTCAACGGGAACTCTTACCTTTGTGGGGAGTAAATGCCTGTCCAGTGGAATTTCGAGATCGACACGTTCAGTGTTTAAAAAAGCAAACGGCTTAACTCACATTTTCATTCTTGGATTATTTTAATGGAGGCATCGCCAGAGTACACAAAAGCAGATAGCTTGGTTTCAGGTTTTCATTCCTGAATCGGCACTTCAGTATGCATGCCATGCAAGCAGCTGCCTTCCAGAGAATGGAAATTACCGTATTGACTCTTGCGAGGCGCAGATGGCTTCTCTGCAGCTCGTACGGAGATGCTATTTTCCTATAAATAGTGGCCCAGTGACTAACGGGGGCTCTCTGATATGGCGTTTGGGAAAATTTGTGTTTAACTTCAATGCGTAGGCCCCACCCCAGGGGTAAGTCTCTGCAAAAGAGGGCGGGCGGCAACGTTTGCTTTAACAAGTTCTCGTCTAGTTCAGAGTAACTTTGGGACATCGCATCAGAGATAACTTCTTCACTCATTCCCTTATTCATTGTAGGAAACAAACAGACACATTGAATAACTGTAACTGTTGGTAAATACAAGAAAGAACGTGCATACGATGTGCTCGTGAAGCCCCAGGAGGATCTAGCGAGACGGCACGGCCAGCCAAGGCCACTTTGAGTTGGTGACCGTTAAGCCTGGATTATTTTAAGCCGAAGCCTGAGTGATGGAAAGAATCAGGATTCAGAAGGGTTTCGTCAGACGGATGGGCACTCTGGCTGAAGATACAGCGAGCTTGCGGCTGGAGGAGGCTCAAGCATTCCTGGGGTGGACGGAAGGGCCGGTGGCAGCCCAGGCGAGGCTCCCTGTGGCCGGCTCTGGGGTGACAGCACTGGATGCAGATGAGCGGGCTCGCTGAAGGCATGGTCTGGAAGTTGACATCAGACGCTAGAGTGGACCCGATACGCACATGCAAACCCCAGGTGCGGCGCACACGCAAACCAATGACCCTACATGTTCCCGCTCTCCACGATCTCGAGAAATCACCGAATGTTTTCATCCCTATTGTTTATTGTCACACAACTGGCACACGGTACAGGTGCGCGTCACGGCGATTCAATGCAAACTACCAGTTATAAAAATAAACAAGTCGTGGGGATGTAATGCACAGCGTAGGGAAGACATTCGAACCTTCTGAACTACAGCAATTCAGTTCCTTAATGGGTGAGAAGGGACCGCTCCTGCAGACGATTCACTTGCTATTCGTGAGAAACTCTCAGTCTCCCCGCTCCGTCCCCACACCCCTCCCTCACTGCAGGCCACCTCCCTGCAGGAGCATCGACACATGGCCACCGGGCGCTGACCCTGGGCGAGTCATCGAGCACGTGGCTGTGAGCAAGACAGTCCTTCCCACCTTCATAAAGGTTTCATTTCCTTGGGAGCTGATGGACCCAGGACAAAATTTTTATCTATTTTAAGCTTCTGTGTTTTTAAAACTAGTAATTTCTAAATGCTTATAAATGCCAGGCAGTGGATTCCAAGCCCCTCACACGTGTTATCGTAATTAATCCCGAAGACAAGTACCTGCCCGTTCAGTTCTGCAGTGAGTGGCCGACACCCAATGAGGCGACTGGCCCTGGCAAGTGGCCAAGCCGTCCTGCAGGTCTCAGGCCCAGCTCTTCTCCGCAATGCTCGGTGACCTCTCTAAATCCTACGTTAAAACTAACCGGCCACGTCCGCAAAGGGAAGCAAATCTCGCTCTAGCATCCGCCGTTTCTGGCTTCGGCTGACTCTCTGTCTTCCTTCAGCTTGGGGGGTTGGGAATCGGGGACCTCCGTAACCTCTCTTCCTCCCTCAGGCCTTTCCGGACTACAGCATTTTAGGTGTATTTCAAGAGAAGTCACCCAGCGGAGACCACCAGGGTCCGTGTCACAGGCCTACGAGTTACCCCCCGAGTCTCTAACCGATAACTACGCCCTATCTCCGAACACGGAGAAAAGCAAGGCGTTCTCCATATTTTCATTCCTCTTTGGAGGGGAACCGTGTTGAAACGAAGAAGTGAGTCGTGTTTCTTCCTCCCTCCTCCACGGGCAGGAAGGAACAGTCACGGCACTGTGAACGCTGAGCTCTGTAGCTTCATCCCGCGACGGAAATGTTTCACCGGCATCATAATCGTGCAAATTGTCATCCCCCCGGCTCCCTCCGTCCACGCGTGTCCACCGCAGTGCCCGGTCGTCAGAGCAGAGGGGAACCAGGGTGTGCTTCTCGCCGGCATTACACTCCCAACAAGCCGCCCCTGCCCCAGAGGAAAACACCAGCTCTTCGCCGTCACCCACGCCGTCCCTGCCCGGCCTGACGGCCACCATCGTTCCGAGCCTCCCCTCGCCTCGCCCTCTCCCTGGATTACTACCCTCCACCATAGTGTCAAACGTAGTCACAGGAGCTTCAGAAGTGACAGTCCCCATGGGAGTCACCTGCGTCACAGGCTGGAGAGCAGCGTGGAGCAGTCATCACGGGAAACCGGTATACGTCTGCACTGCGGCGACTCAGAAACCGAATATGGGGACCGCAGGGGTCCTGTCTGTGGGTTGGCAAAGGAACCGCTTCCGAGAGACGGGATTTGGGCTAAGATTTGTGACATGTCGATCGATCTAGGTCGGCAGCCGGATCTAACTTGAAGATATCTATTCAAGTCAAACGACATTAACTTTATGAAAAAAAATTGATCATTTGTATATTCCATGCAATTCAATAATTACATATCTGGGGTTTTTTTTTTATTATTATTCTGTCTGTTAAAAGAACAATAAAACTCTTCACAGGGCCAGTAACCGCCAACAACTCTCTAGTTTTCCGCTGCCGGCCGGAGCCTCCTTCGCTTCCTTAAATAATGCACCTTAAAAAAATCCACACAGATGTTAGTAACGCAACATTCCAGCGACGTGCAGAGTGGAGAAGTGGCCGTTCCTGAATCAGAACTGATGGCTTCATTTCTTGAATTCGGCTTGGGGCCGTGCCACTTCTTAATGATGACAAGGGGACACTGGTGTGCTGCCAGTTGGCTCCTCACGTTGCCCGGTCAGGGGCAGACCAGGCGGCCCTGTAACGGGTCCTGACCCCCCAGCGACAATGCCCATCACTCTTGCTGTCAATCAAATATCAATCTGGGACGTTTGCGACTCAAGCCAAAGGTGCAAAGACCTGACCAGCTGTCGCTCTCGAGCTCAGTCACCATTCCCGTGTGAAAGAAAGGATACCTTAGAAAAGACATTCCGAGTCCGAATACCGAAGCTGGCCCGCGGACGGTGGGGGCTCGCGCGGGCCAGGCTGGGAAGTGTGTTCGTGCGGCCCGCCCAGGCCACGGCGGGGGGCGGGGGGGGGTCCCCCATCTCTGCTGCGGACCCGTGAGCTGTTTGTCTTTTCTACGTCTCCAGGGCACCTTTAGAAAAGGAGAATGTCTTCCAAGCTGATGATAAATGATCACCGCTGCCCAGGAAACCGAAAACCAAAAATCTGGCTTGACAGCCACCCTCGAGGACTGAGCTCCAGGACAGGGAGGAGCCGTGGTGGAGACGGGGCTCGATGCGGGATTCGCTGGGGGTGCAAGGGGCAGATCTTCTCCCAGCGGGAGCAGGACGCCCCAGTTCTGGTGGCGTCATTCTCCCTCCGACCCACTGCTGGGTCCGGTCTGTCCTCCTGTCCCAGGTCGAGACTGAAGCTCTCTCGGCCCGAAGCGT
Organism: Pteropus medius; assembly: GCF_902729225.1. Classification (NCBI taxonomy): domain Eukaryota; kingdom Metazoa; phylum Chordata; class Mammalia; order Chiroptera; family Pteropodidae; genus Pteropus; species Pteropus medius. The sequence continues at coordinate 12,730,509 of NW_024350926.1, forward strand.
GGATATGCTTCCCGATTTCCCACACCGCTGGCATCCGTAGACACCAGCGGTGGTTCTCCCGCCGGGGGATGAGGCGTGGACCGCCTCCCGTGCCTGGGCAGGAGGCGCTGGCCCTTCCGTGCACCGCGTGTCTCTCCTGCTCCTGTGAGCACCTGCCACCCCTCTGAGTCCCTTTGCAACAAGGGTATTCTAAAAATTAAAGTTACGAAGACTAGTTCTGGCTTCTCTTGAGTAACATTTTGTTTTCACCTTAGAACAAAACAAGGTTAAGGTTACACTACATAGGTCTTCACAAAAGAATTTGCTTTAATATTCAATGTAAATTCTTTAAAGTCTTTAGAATTCACACGATGCTTCTGACGCGTGAAGAAAAGCACGTGTGACTCCAGTGAATCCCGATGTGGAGCCGTCATTCCAAAAGTTTCCGTTCCGGTCAGACGCCGAGGCGGCTGCGGGGCGTGCACCCCAGAACGCGGCAAAACACGCTTGTTCCAGACGTCGGTGTTGGCGTCCCTCGCGGCCGGCGCTCTGCATTGCACGGGGCTCACGTGACTGGCATTCCCGTTGCATTTTGCTTTCCGAGATCACAGAGAGAAAAAGCCGAGCCTACTTCTTGGGGAGCTGGGGAGCTGGCATTTCAGCCACCTAAATGCTATGAAATGGCAGAGAAAAACACAATGCCGCTTCTTAATTTGACAAACAGCTACTGTCATTAAGTTCTTGAAAATGAGACTTGATCTTCTAGATTCGATCCTAAGGCAAGGTATCATGAAATTTAATTATCGAGTTTTTCTCTCTTGAAGATGCTATTACTGAATTTTTTTTAAAAAGTTTGCATTTGGAAGAAACAGTTTGAATTTGTGAACCCTAATGATCAAATCTTACTGCAGAGATCTGTGGGGTCTCGCCGTATGGTCTTGCTCTGACTCTGAAATAAAGTGACCGTCTCAGTCTGGTGATTGAGGACACCAGTTGAGACAAGGCCTCAGGCTGCTCTCCTACAAATTTGCCATGAACAGGAGCCAAAATTTAAGATCCCATCCAAGTGGCTCAGCTGTCACTGGTGTCAAACTCAAGAACTGGGCCTGTCATGTTCATATATAATATAGTTAAGTCGAGCTTCCTGACAATGTTTTTGAAAAACAAAACAAAACAAAACATTGTCAGGGAGAAGGTAAAAGTTATATTATGTATGACAGTTAAATAATTTAAAATTTTGATTTTAATTAGATTTGATTTTTCTTATTTTCCCATTTCTAGCTTAGAACTTGTTCTATGAAAACAAAAATGTAGTAGAAAATATACGCCCCTACATATATTCAAATATTCAAGCACAATTATACAATTACTTCAAATCCTAATTTCCGTTTCGATCTCAGAAGTGCATAATTAGGCAATTTCTCACCTTCTTCTTTTCAGATGCAGTAGGAGCACCAACTGATGATACCAGTCGGCAGAAGACGTGACTTAGTTATATCACCTGGTATCTTGCAAAACAAAATGCCAAATCAAGAGTAAAAATATGTTTAAATTTTATCACCCTAGATCCTTGAAGTTTATAATTTTAATACACAACCTAGTTGAAACTTCCGCATTCAGAACCCCCAACTCCCCACCCCACCTTCTGTTTACCCAAATTACCTTCCCAGGTTGCTCTGTTCTTATGCTCGCTCTCTCTCTCTCTCTCCCATCCCCCCTTCCTCTCCCTCCCTCTGTATGAGCACATTCATTTTGGGGGGGAAATTCTACAAATTGCCCAATATATCCACTTTCCAATACCGGTGCTGGGAGACGCATTGTCAGCATGCTAGATCGTTTCTGGTCCATGGTTCCCGGCTCTTTTGTGGCCATTATTAATCTCAGTGTGAACTTAACGGTTTTCTTTTTTAAGCCACTCCAGAAATCTCAGTCTTGGATACAATTTAGAATTATCTCCGTGCTCTGTTGACAGGGAATTTTGAAATTTATAGACAAACCTGCTGGAGTAAATCAATTAAGATGTAGATGATTAATTTGTGGTTTCTGAAAAATGTATCGTGGTCTAAAACAACACGATTTGATATAAATCGTCTTGGAATTCTTACTTTTATGAACTTTCTTATAAGAAATCATCATTTTTCAAGACTGCACCTAAAACTATTAATTTCCACTTTGCAAATTCTACCTAGCGTTTATTTGAAATTATGTGCCACTGTGCAAGTCTTTTATTTATTGTTTATTCATCGTGCACAGTCTTTTATTTTAACTAATGACAGATAACCCATTTGTAAAGCTCTTATGCATAAAGAGTAACAATATGATGAATTCCCAGATTGTTGGCCTTGCTCGGTATAAAGACTTTATTAAACACTCTATCTGTATTATTACTGTATCAAATAACATAAAATTTAGTTACCGATCTTCTAACCACACATACCGGAAAAAGCGAGATTGCAACAATCTAATGAATTGGAACGAGATCATAGTTTGCTAATATAAATAATTATGCCCTCAGTAAGAATACATGAAACACCTCCACTAACCACAAACTACACGCCACGCTGTCACGGCAAAGCAGAAAATGGACCGGACAGCCCAACTCAGCCGACGTTCTGACCCAACACTGCCATATTTGAGCTCAGAGTCTAACAGTTGGTATTTACTTGCTGTGTTTGCTTCAATTTTCCAAACTATATCGCTTCTTGATTCCAACACTGCTATTGTGTGGATCAAATAATCCCTGGTCACAAAAATACCCTGGGGAGTGACTCCCCTGGCGTCTGGGTTATGAGTGTGGTCAGTCATTCCACATGCCTGGTGGATGAGCTAGCTTTACCATGATGAGAGAGCTCCTTTTCAAGGCTGGTAATCCTCAAACACAAAACGCCAGCATCAGTCAAAGTCAGAGTAAATTAGGGTATGCACATTGCAATCTTGCTCAAGACAGCACTGAAATTAGGCTTAACTTGCCTTGCTGTCTTTTTAAAAATAAAGTTATTACTGACCCAGAACAAAGAAGAAACTTTACAATGTATTCTTGGAATATAAGTATCTCCTACGCGGACTGCTCCAATGCCAGCGATGACCGGACCTGTAAACATGTATCTTTGACATGTGCACACTGCACAAGCCCAGGAAGTCAGGCTCCTTTCCCCCCCGTTTATCCTGTTGCAAAACAACTTGGAAGACGGAGGGAAAATGCAGGCAGTCTGGAAACCCTCTGCTCTTCCTTTTCTCCCAAACGTCCAGGGCGTCGTCTGGCAGAGTGAGGTTTTTAGTTTCAAACAACAGGCCACTTTCTGCTCAGGCCTTTCTCAAAACGACGCAGAAGCCTGGACTTTCGGGAGTGGAGGTGCGGCTCAGGCAGTGGGGTCACTCAGTTCCCCGCCCCTGCCGTGTGCTCACGCGGACCCAGGGGCTCCGGCGACCCAGCCCGCGTCCCAGCCCAGGGGGACCCCAGGTCTGGGCGGGGACGCGGCCGGGTGCCGCGCTCCAGGACAGGTCGCTCTCAGACTAGGGATAAGGGCGTTGGGGACCTGCCCTCCCGGCCTTCGTTCCCCTCCTCTGGCCCTAGAACTTTACAAGTTGCCTGCAGGGGAGTCGCACACGCGCCAGGCCAACAAGCGAGTTCCTTCCAGCCGGCGTCACCCGCGCGGGGGCGCAGCCATGGGGCGGAGGCGCGGCCCCCTCCCGGGCGCGCACAGCCTGCGACACACCGTCCCCGCAAATAAATAAACAAAAAAATAATAATGCATGGAGGGGGCAGGGGGAACCGGGCGAAAGGTGCCGCCCCTGCGCCCGGCGCCGGGCTTGGACAGCCCTGCGGCTCCGGCTCCGGGGGACGCGACGAGGCGGGTGGGGGGACCTCCGCCCCCCCCCCGCAACCCCGACAGCTGTCCAGCCCTGGGAATTCATTGGCTCACCCCACCCCACCCCCCGAATAGCACCCGGAGCCAGCTGAGCCCCCCGCCCCTGCGGACCTAATAAGGCCATGCAGGGCGGGGGACCAGTTTAAAAGGCGAGCTCGCGGGCTGCGCGCGGACAGCGGGCAGCAGCCGGCCGGCCAGAGCTCGCCATGGCCAAGGAGTGGGGCTACGCCAGCCACAACGGTGAGCCGGGGACCGAGCCGCGGGAGCCGTGTGTGCGAGGGGCGGGCGCGGGGTCCGGGGCGCGCGACGTTTACGAGGCTCCCCAGCCTCCGTCCCGGCGGTCCGCGGGCGCGGAGCTGTCATTCATTACTCGTGGGGCGACAGGCGCAGAGAGGCCGGGTCACTGGCCCAGGACCACAGTGTCCTGGCCGAGACGTCAGGCCAGGAGGGCCGCTCCCACGGGCCCTGGCTTCGTGGCGCTGGGCAGCGCTCCGCTCCCCGGCCCGGTGTCCCGCCTGCGCCGCGGGCTGGCCGGCGGGGAGGGAGCGCGGGCGCGCTCTGCAAACCACAGGTGTCAGTGCTTCCGCCCCGAGGGGGGCGCTGGGAAAACGGGGATAAGTCCGTTTCAGAGGAAGCCTTTGAGGCCGCATTCTGGAGCCAGGGGAGGGGTCACCTGTGCGCGGGTCCCAAACGCCAAGCTTTGCACCGCGGGGCATCCCGGAGCTTTTCACAGGGCCCACAATCAGACGGAGGGTTTGGGCGGCGCCCCCAAATCCATCAGTCCCCTCACCTTGATCTCCTAGGCCCGGACCACTGGCACCAGCATTACCCGATCGCCAAAGGAAACAACCAGTCACCCATCGAGCTGCACACCAAGGACATCAAGCACGACCCCTCTCTGCTGCCCTTTTCGGTGTCCTATGACCCGGGCTCCTGCAAGACCATCCTGAACAACGGGAAGACCTGCAGGGTTGTGTTTGATGATACTTTTGATAGGTCAAGTAAGTATGACCTTTGGGTAGAGCACATGGGCGTTTCGAAGTCCCTACTGACAAAAGTAACGATGGGGAACAGGGACACTTCATCTCTGAAAATGGAGACGACACTTGACTTTGCTCTAGTCGTGAGAATAGTATTTATGCACCGAAGAAGCATGTCTCAAAGCGGTCCAGCCTTGGTCACTTTGCTTCTGTGACGTGGCCCTATGCCACGCTAAAGGTGGCAGCGCATTCCTGAAATGGCGCTCAACAGGCAAGTGGTGGCAGTAAGGGCGAGTGAGTGTCCCCAGGCTCCGATGGCCCGCGTGGGGGGCGGGGGGGGGTTCGCTGTGCTTCTTAATCACGGTCTGGAGAGCAAGGCTTTGTTCCCAAGTCACAGTGATGCATTTCACAGAGCAAGGAAGTGGCAAAGACACAGAGCAGGTGGCTCCGTCCACTCCCCGTCCACTCCCCGTCCACTCCCCGTGGGTGGGGCCGAGGCTGGGCAGACAGGGAAGGAGTCAGGCCCTGATGTTTGGGGGTGAGGGGGAGTTATCTGATTAATCCTTTTGGTGAGTGTTTTTGAAGTATCCAGCACTTTCTTCTTGGGTGATGATGATGATGATGATGATGATGTGTGTGTGTGTGTGAGAGACAGTGAAAAACCACGTTTTAAAAAATCTCATTTTACCTACACTATTAAGCAAATCAGTGAAATAAAAGCAGGCTAGTTAGAAATGCTTTTTTTTTCCACTGTGAATGAAATAAGGATCTTCCTTGAATATGGTGGTGTTAGATGTATAATCCATTTTATGACTCCATCTGTAAAAACATTAAAATTATCCTTAGGATGTAGATAAGTGAATCTCCTCAATGATGCCGTAAACCTGCGAGGAGGTTTCGAGGAAGGAATAGCATAGAAATTTATGTTTTCTTATGTTTTCTTAATGATCTCATGTTCCTGTTGCTTTTTTCTCCCCTTTCCATTTAAATCAAGTTCCATTTTGAAGGATAAACAACAAAGTTAAACAGTATCTATTAGGTTAGACAACATCAAAATCTCATTTCTTTTTGTAAGCAAAACGGTTGACTATTGACAGTTTCATGGGGTTCATCCTAATAAACTGGATGCACATGTCCAGATAATAAATGTCCCTAGTGGTCCCGCAGAAAAATGCAATAAATCACACCAGTCATTTCTGCATGACGGAGCTCATGGGAGATGCGCTCTGCTGTGTGAGGGTGTCCTGTGGCCCTCAGTGAGCATTTCAGCCCTTTCTAGAATAGCTACCTGATGGATTCTATTTCAATCTAGCTTAAATTGTGAAATCTTGCATTTAAGGTTTCTGCATAGTTTCCATTATCCTTTAGAAAATATGTGACCCCGGGCTGGCTGGAGTGAAACCAAGTTAAGCGACGGGGTCGAGGTGTTTGGGCAACAAGGTCAAATCAGTGCTCCCGAGAATCCCCTAGTTCATCCGTCCACACGGATCCATTGCCTGGAATCCCTCACTCCCCGCATCCCATCTGAGCCCAACAGACCTAGTCTAAAATAGACGTGGACTAAAGCTCTCGCTTGGTCTTCAAGAAAGTGTGCTGGTGGCAAGACTCGGAGAGGGAGCTGGCACTGGCTCGGCCGTTGCCTGCTGGGCACGGTGACCCCCGTGCTAGTCCTTCATCCGTTCAATCCTCACAGCAGCTTCGAAAGGTTAGTATTACCATCACCTTCTTAAAGATGCAAAAACGGATTCAAAGGGGTTTAGCCACCTGCCCGAGGACACACGAGTACCACGGGGCGTGAGGGGACCGGGACCTACAGTCCCTCGTCCCCCGCGTTCCTGCCACTGCACCCCGCGGCTGGCCCACACGTGGTTTGTCTACATCCTAACTGCCCACCTGCTCTCCTACGTTTATTTTCGCATACGTGACGTTTTGAGAGTAATAAAACGAGCAAACGAATAAGGCAGAAGGGAGAAACCATTCGTTCGCCTTCATCCAGGGACTTGGTTCTGTGAGGGAGGCCAGCGCGCCCGGCCTTCGTCCGCAGACTGGGCCCCCGCGGCGTCACCTTGGCCCTGGGGGCGCCGTCGGGGTCGGGGCAGGGCGCGCTGACCCCGCCTCTCCCCGCGCAGTGCTGCGGGGCGGGCCTCTCAGCGGGCCCTACCGGCTCCGCCAGTTCCACCTGCACTGGGGCTCCGCGGACGACCACGGCTCCGAGCACACCGTGGACGGAGTCAAGTTCGCCGCCGAGGTAGGTGGCACCGCTGTCGCCCACTCCGGGTCTCGCACGGTGAAAACTGAACTCTCGCCAAGCCGCATGCGCCGCTTTTGCTCCCGGCCTGCAGCGTGGGAAGAGCTGGAGTCTTTGGGTCCAGGCGAGATGAAGCCGCAGAGCGTTCCAGGCTGGCCGGTAACACTTGTGCCGAGCTCTGGGGCCCCTGGCAGCTTTACAGACAGGCCACAGGTGGGGAAACCGAGGCACAGAAAAGTCCCGTTAGGAAGCCACCCGGCGGACAGCGCCAGGCCTGCGGCTCTGCCTACGCAGAAGGGCTTCGCAGGTGTCACAGCCACCCCTGCCCTACGCTATCTCAAACAAGAGTGTGCTGCTTTAACAGTGAATGACATCTAGTAAGTGGGTGAAGGCTCATGTTCTTGTCTCCTCGTGACAGGTGTGCCTATAGACGGGGGTGCGTGTGATCATACACACACACACAGACTTAACACGCACACACACGAAACTCTCTGTCTCAGGTAACCCATTAAAAGAAAAAAGCATGACTTGTAGCTCAGATCAAGGACCCAAATGACTGAGAAATAAGATAAGCCCCCTGCATGTTCCCGCCAGAAACCCGAGTCTCTGAGAGGGGACAAGCCCCGGAGGTAGGCTGCGGCGGCAGCCTGGGGGCCCTGTGGGACTCTCTTAGGCAGCTTCCCCGCTGTTCAAACTTACTCTGGAAGATTCACAACGCTTCCCGAGATCATTCCATCTCTCCACAGGCCAGCCGGAGAGCCAGGGGCAGGCTAGATTACTAGACTGACTGTTACTGCGAACGCTCCTCGCCATGTTCCCCACCGGCCGGCGAGGCTGAGTGTGCTCCTTACACACGTGGGCGAGGCTCACAGTTCCACCTCTGTGCATGGCGCTCTCTCACACTTCTGATCCAGCATGAAATCGTTTTAACCGCTATGGACTGTTGTTTTCCCTTGCCCTTCTAAGTAACTCATTATGGAACATTTGCCTAATTTAACGGGAGCCCGTGTTCTAAATGAAGACAAGGTTACCACGGGCTGCTCAAAGGAGGCAGATACGAAGACGTTCAAGAATCTTCCCCCTTATTTTTCCTCCCTTTTTTCCTAATTAATTGTGACTTTAGGATATTAGCAGGTTCCTGCGTATAGCTGTGTTTCACTGTTAGATTTGGTCAGAAAACAAGGAGTCATGTTATGCAAAACTAAAATCTTTCGAATTGGTTTAACAAAAAGTCCAACTTTCGTTCCTTGTTTATTCAAGTTCTAAATCTTTATTTGAACCATTAAAAACGTCACCAAAATAGGGGATGCTAATAGAATGCTGTCGACTTCTAGGAGAGTGGTTAGGGGCCTCAGACAATGTAATTCCCGGGTTTATTGCGAATAATCTGACAGTGGTTTTCTCGTTTTAGGAATGTACCTCATCATCTGTATTCTGTGTTTGCAGCTGCATCTGGTCCACTGGAACCCGAAGTATAACACGTTTGGAGAAGCTCTGAAGCAGCCAGACGGGATAGCTGTGGTCGGCATTTTTCTGAAGGTAAAAGGCAAGAATTGACCATACGTGTTCTTTCCAAACTTACTTTCTTATCAGTGCTCAGGGTAGCATGAGAGTCACGTCCTCCTTTTGTTTGAAGGGGAGAAAGTAATGGATTTCATTATTCATTCAACGAATCGAGATATTTTTGCTAAGATCAGCTCCAAATGTTTTGCTTTCCCTTTAAAAAAAAAGTCCCTTTTGCCACGCTCCGGGACCCCCAGCACGGCTGACGGTTCTCGGGATGTGGCACTCTGTGAGAGCATGTGTGCGTGTGGGTGGCTTGGGGACAAGAGTCTTCGAAGGAGCTCGTTACGGTGGCGGTGAGGGCGAGGGCAGCATTTTCGTGATCCTTTCCCACTTTTCCATTTCCATTGCTCTGGAAACCAGAAAGAAACAAGGCTGGGAACCACCGTGGTGTGCGGCGCCTGGCTGCACATCCCTGTGGCTTAGGGCGGCCACCGCTCGCTCACATGACCCCGGATAAGACAGCACTTGGAATGTGTGTGTTGTTGAGCCAGCCTCGGTTTAGAGGGGACTTAGTGTCATTAACACATGAATTTACTAGTAACATAATCTAGATTTTAAGCCAGAGGTGAAAATCCAGCTTCTTTCTTTTTGAATGACCTACTTTGTTTCATGTCCTTAACTCACTGGACCATTTTCTGGCCTTGAACACAGCACACCGGGAAGTGGGGTGGGTCTGAATGGAAAGACGAGTTTAGTTTTAGATACATTGAGTCCATCCTAGCTCGAATTCTGTAAAAAAAAAAGAAAGAAAGAAAGAAAAAGTGGAAAAGCGGAAGGACTTTGCAGAGGTCAAGGACATGGAAATAGATGAACATGTAATTTCGCGGTTTTGTACTTCAGAGGCCTGGAGTCCAAGTTTAGTTCAGAAAATATATACCCTAAAATTTTGAGGGGGAGGAAATAAACTTATATTTTTGCTTAGTGCACAATTTTCTGGCAGATTTATAAACACTAGTTGCAGATGGATGGATCAAAATCAGTTTTTAAGACACCTCAAAATTATGGAGAAGGGAAACATATAATGATTGGTCTTCTGCTTTCTTGTAGATAGGGCGTGAGAAAGGCGAGTTCCAGCTACTCCTTGACGCAATGGACAAAGTTAAGACCAAGGTAAGAACATCGTTTTCTCTCTGAGAATAGAAAGCAGTGTGTCATTTTTTTTCTCTTTACATTTCAAGTGTATTTCTTTCACCTAAAATCTGTTACTAAGTTTGATGAATATGTTGAGCGTATATATGAAAATAAATGCTGTTATAGTTGTATGGTTTGTAGTTGCTAGAGCAATTTCACATACATTAGCTTCTTGAATCCTCACAGTCTTTTAGAGAATGACTTTCTCAATGAAGTGGATGAGAGAGAAGTTGAGTGGCTGATCCCCACAGATGGGGATGGGGTGTGTGCATGGGGCGTGTGTGCATTCTCTTGCCCTTCTAAGTAACATACACACCCCAGCACACACAACGCATGCACGCACACCTAATGCGCACACACACCCCATGCACACACACACCCTATGCACGCACACACTGCATGCACACACACACCGCACTGCATGCACACACACAACGCAGATGTGTGCACACACCCATGCACGCGACACAATTTCATGCACGACACACCGCGCAGCACATACACAACGCATGTGCACACACCCTATGCACTATTTACGCCCCATGCACTATTAACAATTCCCCATGCATGCACGCGACAGCATGTAATATTATTACCAACACATGTGCACACACCCTATGTACGCATAATACCCTATGTGCAATAATAATAATTCCCCCATGCACGTATTACCACACACTGCATGCACATATTATTATCGACTGTGGCGTGTCACACACAACACATGTGCACACACCCATAACAAAGACATTGTTCCCCATGTATTAATAATACCATCGCGGCGTGTAATATATGGCCACACGCACTGCATGCACATACACACTGCACTGCATGCACACACACAACGCATGCACACACACAATGCATGCACACACACGGCGCACCACATGTACATACATACCGACACATAGGGACATACATGCAGCACACATGCACACACGCCACGCGCCACACAGACACACAACACACCACACACATACTCACAGAGGTAGTACATGTCTGGGTCCTGGTGTGCACACGCGCGCGCACGCGCACCCTCACAGAGGTGGTACGCGTCTGCTCCTGGGGTCACCCTCTCTCCCCGGCATTTGTCATCTTACCAGTAGACTCTTCTAATTGACAAACTCAATTTACTTGTCTGTGAGACAGTTCTAATCAAATGCTAGTCCGTTTTATCACCAGTAATCGATATGCAATAACGGAGCGAGCCTGTCTTGTAATCGAGAACCAAAGCACCAACTATGTGAGACGTCTGGGTTGCGGTTTAGATTTGCGTTTCCCCTCTGTGCTGAGAAGTGGCAGAACTAAACAGTCCTCGGGACAGTTAATGAGGGGCACCGTGTCACGCGGCTGTGCGGTCCAGTCAGAGCTTGGACCGGCTCCCTTCCCGCTCGGCCCTTCGTCTCTGAAAGGCGCTTTGTTTACAAGTTCCCTTTCCTCCGCTGCATTTGAACTCGCTCTCACCAGTGAGGCGGTGCGGGGGGCGGGCCGCACTCACGCACCTGCTGGCCCCCTGCGCCCTGCAGGGCAAGGATGCGCCCTTCACGCGCTTCGACCCGTCCTGCCTGTTCCCCGCCTGCCGGGACTACTGGACCTACCACGGCTCCTTCACGACGCCGCCCTGTGAGGAGTGCATCGTGTGGCTGCTGCTCAAGGAGCCCATGACCGTGAGCTCCGACCAGGTGAGCGGCGGCCGCGGGCACCGCTCCCACCGCGCCGGCCCCGCAGGCCGCGCCGCCGAGGCGGACGTGCCCGGCGGCTGAGTGGGTGCTGGCAGGGCCCAGACGCCAGAGCTGTCGTCGTCCGCCCTGGTTCGGGACAGACAGCCCGTCCCATTCCCTAAAGCTTGACTCCCTAAGGTACCGGGGTCAGCGCCAGGCGTCCAAGGTGGTTGCGACGCTAAGCTCTCGGCGTTTAGGTTGACACGCGTTAGTCTTTGTGAGTTTGCAAGGCCCGAGCGCTGAGCACGGGTGTGGGGACCGGGGGGTCGACACGGGCCTGGGGAGGGTGCCAGCGGCAGGGGTGCGCCATCCTCCTCAGGGGTATCCCGCCCCTGGCTTCTCAGAGGTGAGTCAAGGCCCAGAAACGGTAGGTGATCTGCTCGCGATCAATCGCACAGCCAGTGCTGCCTGCGCCCCACACCTCGCACCTCTCTGCCGCCCCCCATCCCCCCGGGTGAAAGCAGGTGGCCGCCTCCGAGCCCCACAGCCCAGGCGGCCAACGCCCCGCTGCAGTGCGGTCCGTTCGCCAGCGACCCCCTCACTCAGCACAGCCGCTTTCCTATTGCGGCCGGGCGTGGACTCAGGTACATACGGTTGTTTTTATCCAAAGGTCAGATTTAACCGCCAGGTTCACCGATATAAATATTTGGAAAGACGAATGAAATTCTCTTAAGGAGAAACGCTAAACACACAAACGCACCCTTAAACGGAGACATACAGCGTTACCGATAAGGATTTCTTAAATTCTTCTCCCTGAAAAAATCAGTTCTTAAACATTGAAATGTAGCAGGACTCTCATTTCTTTCTGCGCTTAAAAAAAAAAAAAAAATTATTCCATAAACGCATCCGATGAAGACCAAGCAAGTGTGTTATCTGCACTGATGGCGCAGGGTTCACACTGACCTCTCAGACGAACTTCGTTATTTCGGAATTCAGCAGGAAAAGACTTTATCCGGGGGCAGGGCGGCCCTGGTCGAAACCAGGCGAGGCGGTGTGGGCCGAGGGCAGGTCCCCGTCGCTCAGGAGGGGGCTGCAGGTGCTCTGGGCTGGGCCTCCCAGGCAGGTCTTCACAGGCCAGCGGGCCCCGACTCTGCTGCGCACGCGCGGCCCGTGTCCACTCGGTCCGCTGTCGCCTGACCCCTGTCCCCTACCCTGGCAGATGGCCAAGCTGCGCAGCCTGCTGTCCAGCGCCGAGAATGAGCCACCCGTGCCGCTGGTGGGCAACTGGCGGCCCCCGCAGCCCCTCAACGGCAGGGTGGTGAGGGCTTCCTTCAAGTGACGGGACCGCCACCGCCCCCGCCCCCGCCCCCGCAGCCGCCAGCCCGAGCTCGGTCCGGCCCGTGGCGCTCCTCGCCACGCGTGTTTCGGTTTCCACGTTGCGCAACGAACCGGAGGCGCTTTCACCACGAAACCAAGGTCACCGCTGACGGCGCCCAGTAGGAAAGCGTCTGGCTTTCGTAGTTAATTCTCTTTCCTGCAAAAGTCGCGTTTCCCGCGAGGTTTCAGAGAGGAAACAGGTAGAGTAGAGATGCTGGAAAATGGCTCTTAGGCATTTTTCTGTCATCCTAAATTTCACAGAAGTTCAGTTTTACTGTTTTCATGTTATGAGTTGTCCAGCTTAAAAAAATAATGAGTAATTATGTAGGAGCAGAGGTGTGTGTAGATCATACAGCAATTGGACATCAGCAGAGATTACCATGGCCCTGGACACTGAGAATTGAGGTGACGTGTTTTAACCTTTACATAAAACCAACAAGTTCGTTGTTCATTAAAATTCTAGCTACTGTAAAGGTGACCGGTTTTGATTATCAATAAAAAAAAAACCAAAACCCCACATGTGACCAGGGGTTTTAAAAAAATCTGACCCAACATTTTAACTTCTTCTTCACAAAGATGGTCAACTTTATCCTAATACTTATTTGTCTTTCCCTGAAGGAGGGCTATTTATTTTTAACTTTGGTTCTTTTGTTTTTGCATGCTTGTTAAAATAGAAACTGCCTCCCGTATCTGTGGAGTTTGAGGGCGGAGCTAACAGCTCTAGACCAGGCAGGAGTGGAGGGCTGCGGCCGAAGCACAGCCTCTGGCCTGAGCGGCAAACCAATAAATACGTGAATGAGAGAAGCTGAGCAGTGTGTGTGTGTGTGTTTTTTTTATTGAAAGGCAAACTTTGTGAGTCTGTGTTTACAGCGGAGGGGTAGTGATGACCCCCGGGGGCAGAGTTCAGAGTTCGCCCGGGGCTCTGCTCCTCTCTGGAGGCCTAAGGCTCCTGTGGAAGTCGCAGGCCTGGAGAGGGATATGTGGCCGTGAAGTGGAGAGTGTTTCCAGACGCCGCAAAGCTGGTTTAGGATTTGGGGTTCGTACCAGAACCGTGGGTGCTCCTGAGGGGCGTGGGGTCCAGTCAGGCTGTGGCTTCTATGTCCTTATTTTTTTTAAATGTGCATTGAGATGACACGGGTCCGACACTGCGGAAGTCCATCCGCCTAGACCGTCAAAGCAGTGACTACCTTTAGTCCTGAAGTCTAATTTTGCGGTTAGTGGCTTCGATGTGTCTCTCGCCACCTCGCTGGCTAATACGTTACCTTCCTTTAGAAAATGGCAGCAATAAATTCATTCCCCTGAGAAATTAAAGTGCTGTCAGGTCAGGCGGGGCCTGGGAGGCCGGAAGTCACCTGACCGATCCCGGGAGGCTGGAGTAATTTAATAGATCACCACCTGGGTGAAGTAAAACCAGGCTGGTCAGTGAGAACTGGATGTGTTAATTAAATCCCTTGCAATTAGGAGGTGCGGAGCTTCCATCATTAGTGGCGACACACAGCTGGCTCTCTCCGGGCACTTACTGGTCGTGCCCAGGGTGCTGCCAAGCCGATGCGGCGCACGCCACGTGGGGGCGGACGGATGAGGCAGCACCAGCTCAGTGGCGGCTGTTGAAGTATGCAGGCTGGACAGGCTGGAAACGTCTTCAGGGGCAGGGAGAGCTGAGTCCCCAGGCTGCGAGCTCCACAGGGGACGATGTGCCTCTGTACACTGACACTCACCTTAGCACCCAGAACCCTGCCTAGCACTGAATTTAACTCAATACATATTTGGTGAGTAAACGATGAACCAGGACAAATATTCATCTCGGGCAACATGGTACAGGAAGAAAACAGGCACTGGAGTTTGGTTCGTCTCACTCAGAGCTCCTTTGAAAATGATTTCCTTAGCTTCAGGTGGTGGCTTTTCACTGGAACATTGTCCCCACCCCCTGTCCCAGGCTGGGTCATTGCCAGCACTCACAATCGTTGTCCAGCGTGACACTTCCTCCCATCTCCTCCCTGGGCCAAAGCGCTGAGGTTTTGTAAGTGTCCATTAGAATACTGAAACCACACTTGTGTCCTAACTCACGGGGGCCGTTTTCCTGGTCATGCGCAGGCTTCTGACCAATTGCATTTCAGGCACACAGCCCACAGAGAGGAAGTGGCTGGGAGGAGATGCAGAATGACAATGTGTCCCACCAGCCACTGTCCATTCTTCGGAGTGTGATCATTGAAGATATTTTAAAATTTCGAGATAGGGCAAGAACTCATTTGAATTAGGTGTGTCATAAGATTCAGGTGACTGCACCCCTGAAAGTCTGTGAGTTGAGCATGGTCACCAAGAATGTGCCCGATGTAGGCACTGCTAGCTTTTCAGGGCGGAACTATATTGCGGTGCCTTTTAATGGGAAATATATATATTTTATAAATATATTTATGAAATGGCAAATGACTCTTCAGGATCATCGATCCTACATTTTTTATATGCAATCAGTGAATATTTACATAGACGAAGGGGAAGTATTCTGCATAGACCATGCAAGACTGCCGGTTTCAATGTCTCCCTATAATTGCTCATATAATTAAATAAAACAGTTGAGATTATCTATAAACAAGCCGGGATACATGAGAAAAATCAGTATGGCAGTTATTCAAATAAAAATTGGCAAAAATAAAATTTGTTTAATGGAAATACATATGGTCCAAAACCACGCTGAAGACCACACGTAAGTAAAATTAATTAGATGTTAGTTTCTCTTCTAACGTCTTCATGTTTATGTTAAAGAATTCTGGACATGAGCAAAATATGTTATTTTATCAGAAGAAGAATAAGCGAGAAGAAAAAAGAATGATAACTGTGAATATCAGATTTAAATTTTTTCAGATTTTATGGATGCAATTTGAATGATTTTTTAGAACTACTCTTAAGGCAGCACTTAAAGACTTAAAATGCAAATGAGGTGGCAAAACCGGTTTGCATGTTATTTTTCACTTGGGCCACTAGATGGCAGCACAATTACAAAAATGAAACCAAAAGCCATGCTGTTGTATTCCTGTTACTTTCAGAGCCAAGAGGTTTAGTTTCTATTTTACTTTTTAAAATCCTGAGCACCCTATCTCCTCTTCTGAAGTCTGTATTGCTAACCATTAATATTTATGTACAACAGAAGAGAGTGGAAGGGGTTGCTGCATATTCTTGAGAATTTCACTAGCCCAAAGGGAAGCCTGAGCTACTAAAGGTCGTAGTTCTTGAATCAGAACTCAACTAAATGAGGAAGAAACATCCCACAGCCCCGTCCAGTCTCCAGAAGGCCGAGGGGCTTGCCGTGAAGTGGCCTCAGGCGACTTTGTTTCTCTGTACCTCAGTTCCCTCCTCTGTGACTAAGAATAATATAGAACCTGCCCAGAGATCTGTTTTAATCATTAAATGAGTGAATACATATCGATCTCTTAGATTTGTTATTCTACCGTCCTAAACTCTCAATAGTGGTTAACTATTAACTATTAACTATCTCCGGACATCGATTCTACTTCAACCGAGAAAAATTCTAGGGGCTCAATCAGCACCTAAAATTCTGTTTCTTTGCGTATCTATTAGTAACATCATGAATCCACAACTTATCGACTCAGTTAATTCTTAGGGGGTGACCTTAAAACAGGCATGGGGGGAAATGGAGTATAAAGACAAGATGACAACACTTGTCCTTTCTGACGTAGCCACATCAGAAACCAGCATGATGCCAGAAGGGGTGATTCGGGTAGAGGGTACTGGAGAATTTTTCCCAAGACCGGTCCTGCTCCTGAGCCCAGCCCCTTACCTGAGGACAGGTATGAGGACATCAGCAAATAAAGGAAGATGAGAGGTGGGAGGGCCGGCTCCACGCTGTGCTCCTGACTTTCCGGAGTTGGTAGGAGGGTTTTGGAGTGGAAACTCCATCTACCCCCTCAGCACAGAAAGTCTCCTGCCACCGAATTAGTGTGGGGCTCGTCTGAGCATGTCGTAAAGTCAGAATCCCGAATCGGATGCACATGTCAAGCTGGGAGACACGTTTATGCACTCGGGAGTGACTCAGTTTCTTGCATGAAAGGAAATCAAAGAGATGAGGCACACAATCTAGGATGGAGAGGGTGACTCGAGAGCCAGGGAACTGCTTTAGATTTGAAGGTGTTTGATGGCGGCCACCAGACAACCTTGTCAGGTGATCATCACAGGTAATCAGCAGCAGCGAGAGCGAGTCTCCCAGTGCGGTCACAGGGGACCAAGTTCACTGCAGCAGCATGACACCCAGTGCTTTCAAAGCTAATTTTAGCCAGGTGAGATTCGACTCTGTGCAGTAAACAGAGAAGCAGATTTTCCCTTGTATTTAAATCAGCCCAGGTAGAGCCTGGGGGCTCAAGGAAAATATTTTGGCCATTACACGTCCATATTCTCTGTTCCAACATGTCCATACATTTCTATCACACTGGCTTGATCCTCTGAAATTTTAATGGTTCCAAACACATTTGTTTAAGGGATTTCATTCCTCCAAGGGCACTTAACTCTCACGAAAGCGTGTTGCGAATGCAGTGTTTGGAGACTCTGCGTAGGCTAAGCTCACAGAATCCACCCTTCTGCTCCTAGGCGGGTCGGCTTGGTGGTGGTCCTGCGGTGGTCACTGGGGCACGCGAGGGGGTCAGAGATAGGGTCGGGTTTCTGTACTGGAAACCAAGCTTAGGAGCAACGAGAGTACTTCTAAATTCTCCCTGTGAGGTGAGCGGATGCGTGAGTGGGACGAGTATTGTCTTGTTATATTACGAAGGCCTCGGTACCTAATGCGGCATCTGAAACCTAGTCGGTGCTCAAAAAGTATTTGTAAAATGGAGGGAGGAATGGACAGATGGACACATGGATGGGTGGGTGGGTGGATGGAGGGATGGATGGACGGACGGATGAGGCAACGAGGATCCTAAAACACTGAATGCCACTCTCAGGCCATGAGCTGGTGGGAGCTGTGTCCCCATGCCAGGAATGTCAGCCAGGCGTCTCAAAGACCTCCTGGAGGAGTACAGGGGTTTCTACTGCTGCCACCAGCCTTCTCTGTAAAGACCGTGGGCATGGGGAAGAGAAGCAGCTTCACACGGATCCAAACCTTATCGCTGGCGAATTTAAATTTTAAAAGCGAATCTAACTTAGTGTGGAAGAGACATGTTTTAAGAGATATCAAAGGAGATCCTCTACCCAGAAATTTATCTCTGTTAGCACCTGTGCTTCCAACGTGCAAACCGAAGAGGCGGTCGGCAGTGAGCCCAGGGCAGTGGGCGCTGGTGACACCGTTGGCACGATCTGTCCTAGCGCTTGAACTTCTGTGCGTTTGCCTCCACTTTCTCCCTGGCGACTTTAGTTCTCCATTTACTCAGATTTACGTGAAGATGCCCACAGGAATTGCACCTGGGTCATAAAGGTGACTCTTCCCAACACAAAGCCTCGTGTCACGGCGAAAGGGGAGCAGAGCGAGACACTTCTGGAAATTCAATAAATGTTTTCAACTGACGCCTCCTGTGCCGCGCCCCCCCCAACCAACCAGATGGCCCCCTCGGGGAAATGCCTGCCTTCCACGAGCAGCCCAGCCACAGACGCCACACACCCACTCCTGCACTTGCAACTACTACCTGGAGCTTACTTTATAATAAATCCAGTGGAGAATTCTTGGAAAAAAGAATTTTAACCCAGTGAATTTACCGGCAACCAAATCCAGGGTCTATTTGGGTGGCGGTGGGCATGGAATTTTGTGGCTCGACTCATAACTTGATGATGTGAACTCTGCCTGCCTGTTATAAACTCTTTTTTTAATTGAAAGGAGTATTTTAATGATATTTCATCAGAGGAGGTCTGATGTCTTCTTTTCAAGTTGTTTTCTCTAACAAAGGGTCTGTTGTCAAGACGGTGAGCTGTGCTAAGCCTCTTGTTCTGAACAGCTTAATTGATATGAAACATTGATTAGGCCCCAAGAGAGGCAGAGCGTTTCAGAGGAGTTATGAAACAGCCGGGAGGCATCCAGAGGAAAGTTTGCAACTTGGTAAGAGGGTAGAGCTTTTAGCTGAGCAGAAGCATTCCATATTCGATATATAATTTTAGACATATACACAAACGACCAAAAAAACAAACAAAAAAAAACCCTCTTTCGCAAAGATTTCACATTTTTCAAACATGTTCACGTGTAGAGCATGAAAGAAAGAACTACTAGAAGCATCACGGAGAAGAGCAGAGAGAAAAGGGTGACCCCCAAAACGACACTGAAGAGAAACGGCAGGAAGCATGGCCACCATCGCCGGGAAGGGCTTATCAGGCCTGGTCATGGTGCCCAGCGCGCTGGGCATAAAAAACATGTTAAAAGTGATACCAGTGCCAGTCGAAAGACGGAGCAGATAGCAGAGCCGAGGGCACATGCGACCTGCAAGATTGGCTCGCGTCTCTCGTGCCCTCGGCCCGCAGTGGCTCCAGACTCTGGGTGACGCGGCCACCAGGGCCCAGCGGTAGAGCACAGACGCCCAGTACCGGGCTGACATCATACACACAGTAACTACACAACTGCGCGTATCGTGCAGTATAAACGGAGCGGACATTTTTAAAGGGTGAAAAAAGAACTATGGACAGAAGTGCCCGTTTTCTTCCCGCCGGGCAGCGGCCCAGTACCTGCACCCCAGGCGTGCGCCCTGCGGGGCAGAGGCTCCTGCCAACGTTGTCAGGCCCCGGCCTCCCGCCAGCAGGTGGGCTGGGGCGTGGTTGTGGTCCCTCCCCACCGGGGCCGCTCTCATTCTCGTGCATTGCATTGTCTCACCCAGGGGGGCTGAGATGAGGGTGGAGGCCGGAGGGAAAGCTGCGGAGGCTTCACTCCCTGTATGATGCTGGTGAACCCTGACTCTCACGCTGGACGAGGGGAAAAACTTGTGATGCCCACACTTCCCCTTGCATGGAAATCATGCAGTTGCTCTCGTTTCTATAAAGGAAGTAAAAAAGTCCCCGTATAAGGTGATGATTTATAAGCGAAAGAGAAGCTTCCTCCCACGACGAAGCTGCCAATGACAGAGGCTGCCACGATTGGGGCAGGGAGGCCACCGTCGGAGGCACACTCAGAGGAGTGAACGGACAAGTCTCGAGGTGCAGAGAGGCGGGGCTGTTCTTTTCTACACAATCCGACCAACAGAGAGACGAGCGAGGGCACATTCTGGGCCAAGCAAGCCCCGTCCGCAGGCTCGCAGGGCACACACAGGACTCTTTGTTCAGACCTTTCACAAAAGCACCATCTGATAGATACTCGGGAGACCGGGCGTCACGATCCTGGTGCTCTCAGCATTTTGGATGGGACGCTTCTTGTTTTAGGGGCTGCCGTGCCCTGCAGGGTGTTTATCCCCGAGCGCAAATAGCACACACACCCCTAGTGTGACACGCAGAATGTCTCCATTGTCAACATCCTCTGTGGGGCGAAGCGGCCCCAGCTGAGGACCAGGGCTCCGAGACCAGGTGTGCTTTTATTCCTGGTGAACTGAGAGTTCCTTGGTGCCACATGCGGCAGCTATCATGGAACATAAACTATTTTAAATACACGACTTGCATGGTTTAGAGTGATTGTCCCGCTTAATTTTTTCATTCCAGTTCTGCTTGAAAGCGAAACTTGGTAACAATATCTAAATTCCTCAAGTCCTCTTCCAAGCAAGAGGGATTTGATTCCTTAGAGAAGAGTTTCAATGTGACTAGTGATGAAAAAACACAGACATTTAGGAGCTACATTTCGAAGTCTGAAAAGCATTTTTCCGAGGAGAAGGGAGCTGGTCTGCTTGTTGGATGTGGAGTTCGTGCTCTCTCCCGCCACTCTGATGGTTGGCGGGGCAAGCGGGGGTGGTAGGAAACCTGAGCGCGCCCAGAGCGAGGTCGAGCCCCGTTTTACAGACACCTTGACGCGTCGCCGCCCCAACACCGCGGGCCGGAGCTTGCGAGGCTCTGTTCCGCGGCCGGCCACCGGGGGGCGCGTGGCTCCCGGCGCCCGCGGACCGCATCCCGGCTCGCCCCAAGGTCACAGCTCCTGACCGCGCTCGCCGGCCGGGGCGGGGACGCGGGCGCGGGGACGGCGGGCGCCGGGGCTGAGACCCCGGTGCGGGCGGGGCCGCCGGGGCGGGGCGGGGCGCGCTGGCCGCCAGGGATGCGATCACAATGGGGCTGAAAGGCGCGGGGCCCCCGGGCCCGGGCAGTGGGTGCCGCCGCCGGACTCTGCGCCCCGGAGGGAGGGTGCGCGGAGACGCCCCGCAGCCCGGTGCGACCCGGAGCCGGTGCCGCCCAGGGAGCCGGGCGCGGCCGCGGGAGAGGCGCTCGGAGCGCAGCGGGCGCCGCCGAGAGGGCGCTGTCCCCGCCCGGCCCGCCCTGCGCGCGGGGGCAGCACCTCCGCCCTCACCTCCCCGCCGCCAGGTCCGCCCGCGCCCCCTCCCCGGGCCGCCCCCGAGCACCAAGTTGGCGGGAGCCTATAAAAGCCGGTGACGGGGCGACCGCGGACACACCGTGCCGCCCCGCGCAGCCGCCGCTGGACCCGCGCCAACTCCTGCGCTGCCGACCCGCCGCGCCACCATGTCCCACCACTGGGGGTACGGCGCACACAACGGTGAGTGCGGGCGCGCCCGGCCCGCCCGGCCTGCACCTGCGGCGCGCGATGCCCCCAGCCACCCGGAGTCCCCGCGCCCCGCGCCCCGCTCCCCGCGCCCGAGGGCGCGCAGCCTCCGCGCCAGACGCGAGGACAGCCCCGGGTCCGGAGCAGGACACGGTCCTCTCCGGACCTAGGAGACGCGAGGAACGGCCGGAAGGCGAAACGTTCGGTGTCGAAGGCAGAGGATTTGGGGACCCCCTTCCCCCACGCGCCCCGCCCTCAGCTGCACCTGTGGCTGAGGCTCCCAGCGCCAGCCGCCCGGGGGCACTTCGGGGGCGGGTTGGAACCCACCGCGCTGACCGCTGAGTTTTCCCTTCGCCTCTCGACTCCAACGATAGGGGGTGACCAGGAGCCCGGCTCTGCCCGCCACGCTTCTGGGTTCTCCGGAGCCAGCGGACGCAAGAGAAAGATGCGCCTTCTGGTGGGGAGGGGGCTTGCCAGGTAGCGGAGATTCTGGCCATTGAAGGGGGCGGGGGCAGCCGGGTGTCGCTGCCCGACGTCCAGCGCCAGAACAGCAGGGAGCACGCCGGACCTGCCGGGGTGTCCTCAGTGAGCTCGCACGTCCCACGTCCCGGCCGCGCGGCCCCCTGAGTGTCAGCCCCATTTCGGTGGCTGCATTTCTGTAAAAGGAGCGTGAAAATAGCTAATGCTGCCGTGGTGCTCGCCATTCGTTCTGAGAGCTCGCCACGTATGGAATCCAGTTCCCCACAGCAGCCTCTACGAGGTAGATGCCCTTATCCCACCGGAGCGCGAATGGGGAAACCGAGGCACGGCGTGTTTTCCCCGGAGGTGATGCGGCTGCGTGGTGCCGCCCCAACTGGGCCGAGCGGAGCCAGGGCCCTTTCGCGGGGCGCGAGTGCACCCTCCCCGCAGCAGGGCTCACGCGTCCCTTCTCAACCCCAGGCCCGGAGCACTGGCACCAGAGCTTCCCCATTGCCAAGGGCAAGCGCCAGTCCCCTGTGGATATCGACACCAAAGCGGCCGTTTACGACTCCTCGCTGAAGCCTCTGCGTGTCAGCTACGAGCAGGCGACTTCCCGGAGGATCCTCAATAATGGTCACTCTTTCAACGTGGAGTTTGATGACTCCCAGGACAAAGCAGGTCAGTGTTTAAAAAATAACCGGCGCCCTTCGCCCAGTAGCCGGTTTCCCACCTGAACCGGGGCGGGGCTGGGGGGGGGCAGTGCGGAGCCCCCTTCCCAGCCCAGGAAGTGCTGCTCCGGGCGGGGACTTGCACAGGGGCCCGGCCCCCGGGAGCGGGCCAATCACCCCGAGGTGAACGGGGCTGCGTCTCCCCCAACGCCCTGCTGTCTGTGCCGGGCGCTGGGGAAGGGAGGCAGGCGAGCCTGTGCAGTCACCGGAGGCAAGGTCCCCTGGCAGGAAAGCCCGCAGCGATGGGATTTGCAAAATCGGAAATTTTAAGAGTCTTTCGAAAACATGTGTTTTCCAGAATTGATGCCTGTGCAGTAAAAAGTTATCTGAGTCAGGCAGCAGTGATGAGCACCTGACAATTTAAAATGCTGAAACTCTTGGAAACATCGTACTTATGGATATTTTCTGGGCGTTGGGCTGGGGTGACGGAGGTGGCAGTGTATCTCGGTGTCTACGCAGAAATTCATTCCACAAATGAAGACGTTTTAGAGTTGGTAGATCACTGGGCCGTTACAGACAAAACCAGTTACCATCATTTCCTCGTAATGAGCTGTTGACAGCATGCCATCGCATGCTTTTTTTTTTTTTCATATTTAGAACTAGAATACCCTCATTCAGACCTCGGAGCGGCCTTCTTTGCCCGGGGTTGAGTTTATTGCCAGTGACCTATTTTCCCAAGAGCTTTCCTCTGAAGGTCACTGAACGAACGCGATGCAAACTCATCAGGCTTGCGGGCGGTGTGGGGGTCGGGGCCCTGGAGCAGAATGAGACCCCGCAGGGAAAACGTTGCACGGGGCTGTCGGGATTCGGCCGCGGCGGCTTCCGGCGCAGACGGGTACGTGCAGCTCTAACCGTCAGGCAGGCGGGCTCCTCCTTTTCGGTACCTATCCAGCGATTCAGTGCAGTCTCGAAAACGATTCTTCTTCCCCTCCCCCCCCACTTTCGAAAAACCTTTGACACTTGGCTTTATGAAATGGCGATTCCGAAAGACAGTTTGGTGGAGGATCATGCAGAGATAACAGCCCAGTGCGCACGCGCACGCGCATCCTGGAACAGTGTCAGGACTGACCAGATTTCGAGTATCAGACTGAGTGGAGGAGACAGGTCCTCGAGGGCTCTGCTAAGTCGCGCCCCAAGCCCGCCTCCCCCTCCAAAGGAACAACGGTCCAGTGATTAAGTTGAATGTAAGGGAAATAATGCCTTTCCTTCACGTAAACAAGGTGATGTGTTTAGATCATCATAGCACAAGGCCAAAGGTCTGGGCAGTATTGCCCGTATAGAAAGGACGCTATATAATTTTATGTTTAGTTATCTAAAAACAGAAAGAAGCGAGCTACTTTAGTCTGTAGCTGTCAACTTTTTTTTTTTTAAGAGGCAGATCGAATGTATGTTTCGGCGTTGCTAGTAAAATCATTGTTTTCAGTGGGTGGACAAGTTACACGCCTCATTGGATGCTGCACAGAATCCAATATAAAATGATATGCCAACCGAGCGCTTCAAGTCTGTTCGAGAACAATGACGAAACAAGTGTCTAACGAATGGAATCAGACGAGGTGACTCTCTGCGCGCCTTATAAATTTGATCATAACATAGATTGTTCCAGGACTACATGTCACCGGGAAGCAGACTTGAAGCATTTCATCTGGCAACTGTGAGCATAGACCAGGGTCACACAGACCTGGGGTCAAGTTCCAGCTCTGCCACCAAGTAGCCCGGTGGCCCAGGGAATGACAATAACCCGACCTCTCTACATTTTCGTTTTCTTAACTGTAAAATTGGAGTGACAGTAGCACGGCGCCACAGAGGACAGATTAACTGGGACAGTGGACACAAAGCGCCTGGCCCAGGGCCCGGCACGCAACGTGCCTCAGGAGGGGACCGTGGCTGTTGTCATGTCTACACACCATCTGACAGTTTTCACTGGCTATAGCTCTCATGCCTCTGATAAGATTTCTAAAGAAAGTTTTGAATGAACTGTAAGATTACCTCTCATCACTTGATGGGTTTTTAAAAATTTTATTTTTCTGTGCCCCTGCACGTCCCATTTGTCGCAGGAAAGCATGTACTGATTTTGCATGGCGTTATTCTATAGTTACACATCCGACCATGAATCTGTCAAGTTCCGACGGATTTCTGCACGAGCCGTGACTAATGGGAGAGTCAGGCACATTTTCTAACTACTTCTCGTGGCATATTATGAAAGGTGGCCACGTTTAGGTTGCGAAACATGAAAACCAGGTGGTCTAGTTGGGGGCTCAAACCCATGGTTTTAGAGACAGATATATTGTTCACTTAGTTCTTAGATTAAAAAAAAGTCCTTACTCACACGATGCTTTGCGTGATGAGCTAGGCACCCAGGGCAGGAGGCCGGGTCCCCCCGCCGGACCCGGAGCCCACAACGGGCGTGCCTGAGTACAAAGACTGGAAGTCACTTTGCTAAGTGCCACGAGGAAGTGTCAGGAACGATGGAGACGCAAGGAGACTTTGGCAGCGGCCTGAGTAAGTCAGGCCCGGGGAAGTAAGGCCTAGGCCGAGACGCGAGGGCTCCGGGCGGCTCCGGGCGGCTCCGAGGGGCCTCCGGGCAGAGGAGGTAGGACATGGGGACTTGAGATTGCACAGCGCCTGCTGTGGGCGGGCAAGGGGGCGGGTAAACAGGAGGCAGAGTAAGAGGGGAGGAGCGGACGGTGGAGGGAACTGCCGTCCTTACCCGTAAAAGCCTCCTTCAGAATTGTGTCCACTCTCTCAACATTTTTGGTAGTTTTGGTTAAACAAGGAGGCTTTTTTTTCCCCCTAGAATGCAGACTATATTAAATACAGATATTAAGGGAAAACACATTTGCAGAATTAAAAAAAAAAAAACAATTCTACCGTTCAGAGAAACACTCTTTAGACCTTTTTTTAAAGACCCTAGACTCTCAGCTTGGAGGAAACGGTAGAGATACCTCTAGTCAAACCCTCTTAAAACAAACATGAAGAGACAGAATGCCTGAGGTCAAGGAGCTTGCTGGTCGTCTCCTTCCCCGTTCGCTGCAGTGAGACCAGATGACAGTCACCTAGGAGTGGGGGTTGGATGTCTCTTTGAACGATAGCCACAGCTAACATTTGTACGCGTGCGTACGTGTGTGCACATGTGTGTACATGCCATGTTTCAAAAAACCGATGTGCTTTTCTGCACACTTAAGTCTGAAAATAATGTCTCATTTTGGTCATTCCATTTTTTTTAAATCAACAGTCTAACATTACTTTCTGTTAGTTGTGTTTTGTTAACATTTTTAGATGTCCTTTGCCACTTATTTTCTACTTTAAATCCTTCGGTTCATTTTCTCCCCCTACTCACTCCCCCCACCCCCCTTAGTGAGATTTCAGCCTTCTGGAACTTCTCATAGACTCAGATTTTCAAATATGTTCTAAATGTTATCTTCTACCAGAACTTAAACACACTTGGGGATCAGGAACTGAGCTGGCAGAATTCATTGCTATGTTTCAGCTTGAGAGAATTCTTTTTAAATGCGGAGTTAATAGGCTGTAACTAGCAGTTTGTGTTAAAGCTCTCATCAACCTTCCAAATTCCTTTAAAAATAAACCTCCTTAAATTAATGAAAAATTGTTAATCCTGTTAGGTTTTTTTTAATTATTACTATTAAAAAATAACTCTCCCTGCTTGAGATCTTTTATTATGAGCTTTCTCTGAGAGAAAAGAATGGCGGTCAAGTTTACTAACTCCTGCTAACTTATTAACTTTTATTAATGAGTTTAAAACGCTTTTGCTTTATTACAGAGTTAGAGGCAAATATCATTGAAAAATTATTGCCCGGAACCTTGAGTCAACCCATAT
This sequence comes from Pteropus medius, assembly GCF_902729225.1. Classification (NCBI taxonomy): domain Eukaryota; kingdom Metazoa; phylum Chordata; class Mammalia; order Chiroptera; family Pteropodidae; genus Pteropus; species Pteropus medius. The sequence goes on from NW_024350926.1 coordinate 12,756,956, forward strand.
CCACCCTTCACATTATTTCTGCTTTGTTTTTTTGTGTTTTTTTTAGAGATTAGAATTTTTTTATCTTTTTTTTATCAATTCAAGAACAAGGGACTGGGCTCAGTTCAGGCAGACTCTGTGTGATACACTAGCCCAGTCCTTGGTTTCCAGGGACTTGCTTTTGAAGCTTTAAACATCCTTCCCACAAACCACCTTAGGTTGAAAGGAAACAGAACAGCAAGCGACAGACAGGGCTTGTCACACGTACTCAGCAGGACCGGAGAGGGAGGCCTCAGCGCCGGCTCCACTGGCCGGACGCTGGATTTAATGATGTTCACGCCAGAGGCTGGTTTTTTTCCCTCTCGTGTAATTGTCATATGCCAGAAACTAAAAACGCGTGTTCTCTTGGATTTTAATGGTGTTTACTGTACTCAACGTGACAGCTAAACATTTCACTCCTTTAAGAGAAGAGGAAATGTGGGCGTCTTTTTTCTCAGATTTGTCTGCACCGACGTTCATTTCCTTCGTTTTAGCGTGTAGCCCTGGGAATCTTGGCTGCTGCCAAAAAAGCGAAGCGGTAATGTGTGATTTAGTAATTTTCCAGCTATTCATGGAGAAGACCGTTCACCTGCTGGGAGTTTTCTGTTTTTAGTGGACTTATTCGTTTACTTCATTAATAGGAGAGCCCTTCCATGTTAATTTTAAAATAGATTATTGGGGATAGTTTATTTGTGTTTTGGATCTAAGAGAAATTACTGACATCCGTGAAGGTCTTTAAGTTTGTTATTTGGACGCATCTTGTATTAAGTAGTAATAAGATGATTAGGAAGAAAAAACTTTTTAAATGATAAATTTTCAGTTTTTGGTTTGTCTAGGTCGTCCGATTTATTTTAGTACGTCAGGAGTGAACATCTTATTTTCACAAGTAGCATATACTTTGTGTAATTTTTCCATGTAATCTGTACAGGAAGCCAGATTATAATATACTCTGTACTTATTTTGAGTTTTATATATATAGTTTATACAACTGAGGGTTGTCCAGTCAGCTGGACCACTTGGTATTGAGATTTGGATTTAAATTAAGTTTAATAGAAAATCCATTTCTATTTTTTCCAAGCCTTGTGGGACTTCTTTTTGTGGTACAGTAAATCACTGACTCTTCAGACCCCCTAGCAAGGCAGAGCCCCTTTACAGAGAAAAAAAATAAAATAAATGCCGCCAGCAGTTTCTGTTCTCTTTAAAAATTATTTTTGCATTAGGAAAAACAGGTTTCATTCTAAGTTGGAGTCATTTAGAAAATAGTATGTGGCAACCAAAACAAGTAAATAACTAAATAGATCTGGAATATAGCATCGGCTTCCCGTTTTTCAACCAAATATTGTCTTTTCTATTTTTCAAATAAAAAGACAGATGCTACCTTCATTCAAGTTTATGGCAATTTATTATTATAACAATGTTTTTGAGAGACTTCATTGACTAGACTCTGCGCTAACCATTTGCTGAGAAACAACCAATTAGTCGAAGAAGACCAGAAATGCTGCTTTTGAAAGCGATTAAACCTTAAGAATTTAATAATTTTTAAAAATTACAACGGGCTTCCAATCTACCTAGTAACATAGTTTTATTTTAGTAGGAGCTAAAACACAGGTATCTGGTGTCAATGGGTTAGTTAGCACAAATACGATTAATCATTTTATTATTTAATAAAAGCTCATACACATTCCTGCCTAATTCTAAATGTTATTTGAAATAAGTAAATTAGGATGGAATCTTAGGGTCTGTAAGGGAATGAATAAGGATAAGAAATAGCAACAAGCTTTGTTATTCTTTTAATTTTAAGATTCTCATAATTATTCTTCGCAGGGAGAGGAGATAAATTTAGAAAGATCAGTTATCACAGATGCTTAATATGATTTTATGCAGCTTGCTTTGCCGCTTGGTAGAATTAACAATGTTACAAATGGTTTTTATGATCAGCTACTCAACGATTTTAAAAAGTTATTATAAAGGAATTAGTTTCAATATCAATTTATTTCATAAACGTATATTTTGTTTTAAGGGTATTTCATGAAAAATAAGAATTCTCTCATTTTAAAAAACTTATTTGGGGGAATAAGGCTAATTCTTTCCTTATAGAATTATCAGATTAAAAAAAAAACTTTTACGGTGTTATTTTTAAACTTCAGGAGATATGATTTTATCAGAACACATGCAAATGAATGTTTCTTAACAGATCTATAATGTAACACCATTTATAATTTTTTCCATTTTTTTTTTCTCCTGGCCTGTTGTAAGGCAGAGCGGGCAGCCGGAGGCTCCCCTAAAATGTCTTGCCTGTGGCTTTAGCTTTTCTTTGAGCAGAAGTGTTGCTACCCTTTAAGCATATTTAGATGAAGTCAAGTCAGCAAACTTGGTTGCAGGTACAGACTTTGTCCCGTTGTTTTGCAAAGCCAAAGTAAGTTTGGGCTCATCATTTTCCGGAATTATAAACCAAAGCTAATAAAATACACTTATAGGAATGTGTTTTAATCCTAGGTCTAGAGAAATAAAATTGAAATAGTGGGACTAAACTTGTTTTAAAAGCTTTAAAATATATCGGTTAAATCCCATCCACACGTATAAGTTTTGGGGAGGGCGGGGAAGCAGTGATCTCTATTTTAATCCTCCCTTAAGACACAACTCCTTAATCATCTGCAGACAGACTGTGGTCCCGCGTGGCCATTTCCAGTGCTGACTTTACTGGGACCGGCTCCGTCAATGTCGTGGGGCGGTTTTTGAAGTTAGAATCTTAAGTTCTGGGAGACACTGGAGCCAGCGCTCCGCAGCGCATGCGGTGGGCGATCGGTGAAGTCTGAGGGAGGCCGTGGGCGATCGCACCCATTTTACGGACGAGGGAATCCAGGTCAGAGAGGTTAAAGAGAGCATTTTAAGGGAACCAAGCTGGTTAGCAGCGGCGACCACCCGAATTCCAAAGACTTTGGAAAATCGGATTTGGCACTCTCATGACCAAGGATGCTTCCATTTCGGAAGCTCCAGCGCAGGGCCGGGGGCGCCGCCAAGCCCCCACGTATGCAGGGGTGCGCGCGCAGCACCCTGGCCAGCGCCCGGCACGCCCCGAAGGACAGCGGGCAGGGGAGTGTCACTGTGCTGGGAAGACCCACGGGAAGGCACCTGACACACACGAGGGAAGAAACTGTCGAAACAATGTCGTTCAGCACTGGACCAAACCTGAGTCCGGATTTCATTTCGGGTCGAAAATATTGCTCCAGGCATAACTTTAGTAGGATAAAACCGGATTAAAAATGGTGATATTTAGGAGCGTGTGTGTTTCCTGTGCTCGCAGATGGGTAGGTGTGTGTTTACCTGTGTGCACACATACACGCACGTCTTTTCACCTTTCAGTGCTGACGGGAGGGCCCCTCCAGGGCACTTACAGACTGATTCAGATCCACTTACACTGGGGCTCATCCGACGGGCAAGGTTCCGAGCACACTGTGAATCAAAAGAAATACTCGGCAGAGGTAAGACACGCTCTTTTCTTTCCAAGGGAAAACGTGAAGTGATATTTGGCATTAATTTCAAAAGCTTAATTTTGTAAATTCGACTCACATTAAGGGGACCACTTCTTTTACAAAAGAACTTCACATGGGCTTGTCACCTTTATTCGTGGTATTACAGCTAATTTCTGCAAAACTTTTCCTACCACCTCCAAGGACACTGTTTGCACAAAGTAAATGACCCAATGGGGGATCCTGTTTTATAAATCTAGAAATAGAGTTTGTGCGTTCCCTCAGAATATGCAACTCCTTGTCTTAGAGTTGTTGATGGAATCACTTGCTACTGTGCCAAACAGTGGATAATTAGAATGAAACGTTTATATTTAAAATTATCACATGGAAGCAACCTGAGTGCCTATCAATAGATGACTGGATAAAGAAGTTGAGGTACATATATACAGGGAATATTACTTGGCCATAAAAAATGAAATCTTACCATTTGCAACAACATGGATGGACCTAGAGGGTATTACGCTAAGCAAAATATGTCTGACAAATACCATATGATCTCATTTATATGTGGACTCTAAAGAACAAAATAAATGAACAAACAAAACAGAAACAGACTCACAGATAGAGAAGAAACTCATGGTTGCCAGATGGCTTGGGGAGATGGGTGGAAACGGGCAAGGGATTAGAAGCACAAATTGGTTGTTACAAAGTAGTCATGGGACATCAAGTCCAGCATAGGGAATACAGTCAGTAATATTGTAATGAATATGTATAGTGCCAGGTGGATACTAGAGTAATTGGGGGAAATCACTTTGTATATTATGTAAATGTCTAACCACTGCTCTCTATACCTGAAAATAATAATGTCAACCCAAATTGAAAAATTAAAATAAAAAAAAAAAAGATCCGCTTCCTTCCTGTCTCTAGCTATGCAGCAGAGATCACTGGGGAGGGTCCGCCGGCTTTTGTGGGAAGTCACTGTCTGTGTTTTGTCTCCTGCTGCTGTAGCTCCACTTGGTTCACTGGAACACCAAGTACAAGGACTTTCGAGAAGCCGTGCAGCACCCCGACGGACTGGCTGTTCTGGGCGTTTTTCTGAAGGTTAGTGAATGGCCGGATTCTTTTTTCCCCTGTTTTCAAGAAAAATGAAGCAGACAGAACATTTGTAACAAACAGAACATTCCGCCAAGAGCCTGGGAAACGCCGCTGGCTCTGAAATGATTCCAGGCCGGCCTTTCCCTCCTCACTGCTTTTGAGCATTTTCTCGTCCGGCTTTCCGGACCATAGTGCAGAACCCTGCGACCTGACCAGCGTTCTGTGCTCTGGCAGTTGGGGGTCACCGGCGACACTCAAGAGGGTCGCTCCGGGGGAACTGCAGGGGAGAGGCCGAGGGCGGCTGTCTGCACGGGGGAAGTCACAGTGCCGGTGTAATCCGACCGAGACCCATGGGTGCCAAGTAACCAGTGGGGAGTTTGGTTCACTCTCTGGAGGAATTTTACGTCAAAGCGGGAGGAGTCCCACCTGGCGTACTTGTCCCCTGTCTTCCCATAGATCGGCGATGCTAATCCAGGCCTACAGAAGGTCACCGATGCGCTGGATTCCATTAAAACAAAGGTACGTCGAGTTTGCTGCCGCCTGTGTAGGGCGCCGGTTCCCCACACCCCATTTTTCTGGAAAGTTCTTTTGATCGACTGGAGTAGTCCGGGTTTGACCTGTGGTGTTTGGATGAGCCGTTAATGGAGGTAAAATAAATGTTGCCTACATATTTAACTCTTCGTTATCCAAACGTTGATCCAGATGCCGGTCTAATGTTTAGCCTTCTCTGCTATGTAACCCCGCTTCCGCCCAGTGGCCCGTCCGCATCCACGACTCGGAGACCCTCGTGAGCGCCGCGAGGCTGAGCGGCCATCTGGTCCAGCCACCCCCTCACCGGTGCAGCGGGCATTTGTCCGCACGCGCTGGGTGCGGGGCACGGCAGGACCTGGGAAAGGCCGTGGAGAACAGGGTGGGTGAGACCCCGCTCCTCGGCCGTTTCTGTTCTGTGGCCTCGTGGAGTTCGCCAGGCCCGCGGTTCAGGCCCCTACAGCACAGCCGCGTGCAGGTCGCCTGCTCAAGCGCTGCCATCACGAGTGGCAGCCCTGGCTTTGTGAAGCTGGAGCGGCCTGACTTCCCGAGCGCTCACCTGTCGCTCCTAGCTCGGCCCCCTGGAATCACGTAGAACAAACCCGACCCAAAAACCCCAAGTCGCGAAGATCTCTAGAGGCGCCACGTGCACGGCAGCAGCGTTTACAGCAGCCCGGGCGCGGAAGCAGCTGAGTGTCCCCCAGCGGATGGACGCATAAAGAGGACGCGACATAGACAGCTATAGCGCAGCATTATTCAGCCACAAAAACAGAAGGCAATCTTGCCTCGCGTGACAAGGCGCACGGGCCTCGGCGACACTGGGCTCAGGGGCGGGAGGCAGGTTCGCGCTCACATCCGTTGAGCCATATTTCCAAGTCTCATGTCTCCCGTGAAGCCCTTCTGCTTTGTTTCCTGGTGCAGGTAGAGCTCTCTCAAAGTGCGGGCTCCGAGGGGGAGATGTGGGGCTCTCCTCCCCGTCTTCCTCCGCCTCCGATCGCGGACTCCTTTGACCTGTGCGTTTGCCTCCGCCAGGGTAAGAGCGCCGACTTCCCGAACTTCGACCCTCGCGGCCTCCTTCCCGGCAGCCTGGACTTCTGGACCTACCCGGGCTCGCTGACCACCCCGCCGCTGCTGGAGTGCGTCACCTGGCTTGTGCTCAGGGAGCCCATCGGAGTGAGCAGCGAGCAGGTCGGCTCCCTAACCCGCAGGGGGTGCGGGCGGGACCCCGCAGGAGCTCGGCTTGCCAGTCCCAGGCTCGGGCCACCCTCCCGCGCTGCTTCTGGCCTTGCAGGCCACGCCCGCGGGCCGAGCAGATAAAGAGCCTCGGGCGAACACCTGCTGTCGTTCCCCAGAGCCTCAGGCAGTGTGTGTTTCACGCAGTAAAACTGACATCAGTGGGAGGGCTGAGGCGCTGCCTCCCAGCACGCTGGGCGCCAAGGCCGCCTCCCCAAGGCAGGTCCCAGTGCTGGCACATGTCAGGTCGTGGGGGCAACGAGGGCACAGTCAGGCCTGGGGGCACGAGGGGCACAGTCAGGTCAGTGGGGGGCGCCGAGGGCACAGTCAGGTCAGCGCGAGGGGCACAGTCAGGCCGTGGGGGGCGCGAGGGGCACAGTCAGGCCGTGGGGGGCGCGCCCCCGGGGCCGCAGCGTCCAGACCCGGCGCCTTCCGTTTCCCGCGCCGTGCGCTTTCTGCGCCGCGGTCACGGCGGGCGCGCGGGTCGCAGTCGTGGACTTAGACGGGAGCCGACGTCACGGGGGCGGCTGGGGCAGAAAACAAAACCCAACTCCCATCTAGAGTTGTCACCGTCATGCTACCTCTCAGAGGTGTTTCTTGGGCTTCCGACGTTTGCTTAGGAAAGGGAAACGGGAGGTAACTGAGAAAGTCCAGCCGCATCACAGCAGCGCGTGCGCCCCACGCCAGGGTGCGGTGAAGGCCGCGCGTGTGCGTGCGAGGGCGCGGGACGGGGACTCGGGGCGAACGTGGGGCGCTGGCGCGCGGGCCCGCGGCTGCAGACGAGTGACGCCAGCGCAGAAGCCAGTGCTGCTGTGGAACGTTTATTTTGTATTTTTTAATCTTTTGTCTTTTAGATGCTGAAGTTCCGCAAACTTAACTTCAATGCGGAGGGCGAGGTCGAGGAACTCATGGTGGACAACTGGCGGCCGCCTCAGCCCCTGCACGCCAGGCAGGTCAAGGCGTCCTTCCAGTGAGGGACAGCGGGATGGCCCTTCCGCCCAGCGCCGACCCACCGGGCGCTCTGGACTCTGGTGGCTCCGCGTCTGCGCTTCTTGACCCTTCAGCCCTCCCCCGCCGAGATCGCTAATAAACTGAAGAGCCAGACCCATTGTCATGCTTGGAGAATTGCTGGGACCGGGACTTTGCTCACAGGGTGGCCTTTCACAAAAAGAATGGAAAACGTACCTTGGCTTTGTTCGCAGCCCGTGGGTGGGAAGCACTCGAGCTAAAATGCTATTTTTAATAAACATAGGAAAGTAGGATGATTGAGCACAAATCGGTATCATGAGATAAAGTGAGCCGTGTAACGTAAGCCAGGTAAAATGTATGTACACGACTCCAAGATGTTACATTAAAGAAAAACTTTAAAATTCTTTATCTTTGTAGCAAAGTTATCTTAAATGTGAATTCTGTTATAATTCAGTGACTTGGAATCACAGAGGTATAAATGAGGTCTGATCGGTAAAAGGTGTCATAACGATAGTTGTCATACAGAGTATATTTCCATCCAGATAATATATCGTAAGTTAATAAATGTTGTATTTTAGATATATTCTCTAATAAAATCTGGAATTCTGTTTGGGGCGGTTTTGTCTGATGCTGGGCCGTGGGTGATGGTGGCGGAGCAAACATCTGTTTTCACAGTCCGTGTGGACTCACCATGAAGAACGAGCCATCATCCTTGGCTCACGCACAGTCCCAGGCGTCCCCACAGAAGGAAAACCCTGAAGGCCCTCTGCCGCGCGCGTCCGGGGGAGAAGGCAGAGCGTACCCAGCTAATCTATGCCCCTGGGGAACAAAGTGGCCTCTCCCTCTAGTCTGGTTCAAGCAGTGTTTTAGATTTATTATCTCCGCTCCCGCGTGGCCCCACACAGATGGTGCCGGGTGACCGGGGAGCGGCCTGGATCTGCAAGATGTCCCTGAATCCGTGCCGGCCTCTGCCGCGTGGTGGCTGGCCTGGGCCGGCCAGGGCCTCCGCCTGTGTCTGCAGGCACCTGCTTCACCGGGTCTTTGGGGGGATCACAGCTGAACTTACCCTGCCGGCGCCTCCAGTCACAAAGTCCTGCACTCTCAGATAAGGGACACCCTTGTCACACAGGAAGCACCACACGGCCTACCTCTTCTGACCGGTCACGTGTCCTTTCTTCTCTCACCACCTAGTTCCGATTCAGAAAGAAAGGGTGGGAATGAGGAGCTCAGTGCCGACATCTTCCTCCCGCCCTCCTCCGCCCTCCCACTGGCTCAGAGAGCTGGCTGTCCCTCCCTCCTGGGTGACAGGAGCGTCCCTCACATTCTGCTTCCTTCCAGAGGCATCGTTCACCTGGACCCTTCCTCAGGGTTGCAAGAGCGGATCGAACGCGCAGGAAGAAAACTGGTCCCCCAACGAGGGACGACGGCCCTGGCTCCTCAATGTGAACATGCTTAAGCCGGCCGGCCGGACGCCCAAAATGGTTAAAATGGTTCATTCGATGACAATTTTTTAAAACGTCAAATGAAAATTACTTTTCTATGATCTACTGATTCATGATTCGCTTCTCTCCTGTGAGTTGAGATCAGGCCTATTTTGCACACAGGAAACATATTTATAAACGTCACTTAAGAGATAGGAAGGGCCTTAAACAAGCAGCATGGGTGGGGTTTGCAGGTGACGAAGGCTGCGGTTGGTCATAATGGATTCTGGGATCAGATAGTCTGGGTTCAATGCCTGGCTTTTGTCTTTTGGCCTCATGAACTGGGGCAAGTTCCTTAATCTCTTTAAATCTCCTTTTCCTCATCTGTAAAATGAGGATTATAATACTAGCTATCACATCAGATTCTTGTGAGCTAATCTGTACAAAAGACATACAGGTATGCTTAGGAAGCACTCAGAAATATCAGCTCCCCACAATGAGGAGAATCGTGGACCCCAAAAGCGGCTAAAAATGAAGTCTTTGGTGTTGGTCCAACTCAGGCCGAGCAGGGGCCTGCGGGCAGCCGTGGATGACTCGGATGACTTGGAGTGCCGTCTTCTGCCCGGCTGTCTGCGCTCCCCGTGTGCTGGGCACCCCGAGAAGCCAAGCACGTCCCGATCGTTCCTTTGTAGAAACCAGTAAGTACCAGGTGGGCAAAGAACAGACATTCGTTGCCTTTGTGTCTGTCTGGGAAGCCCTTACGCAACCGGAAAATACAACCCAAATGCCTCCTTACTGCACTGCCTTCTGGAAAATACGGTGGAGGGAGCGTTTCAGAAAACCGTGCTGGTCAAGGGAGACACACTCGAGCCCCTTCCCCGGAGCTGCGGACTGTCCCCCCGGCCCCTGGGCACGGCTGGCTTGGCGACAAGCTCTAAATGCCAGAATTTCCTCCCCGTTTCTCTCGGTTTTGCTTTAATTTTCATTTCTTTGAAAGGGAGACGATAAATCTATTTCCGATTGGCATGTTTGCTTGTTTGATTACCGAGCACCGTGGGGGAGATTAAAGACTCTGGCGATCACTTTCTCAGCTTATCTTAGTCTAGTGTGACACGAACACATGAATGTCGGCTTTGAGGAAAAAGACATTTCATATGCACCCTTGTTATCAACCGGGGTTAATAGGTAAGTTAGGCGTCAAAAGCAAATAAAAACGAGAAGGTTTGAATAAAAGAAGGAAGTTCAGAGCAGGAGGCATAGGCTTTCCAGTCCTACTGAGACGGATATGCCAACTGCGTGACCTCGAACAAGCTGCTTAATGGCTCAGATCTGTGTAAGATGGGGCCATATTACGTGTCAGAGGTCAAAGGGCACAGTGTCGCCTGGCTGGTAGCAGGTGCTCAGTAGATGGCTGCTCTTACCAGCATGCTCAGAATCACCTGCTTTCCCCTCAAACGCGCCAGGCCGTATCCTACCTGAGGAGCGCACCGCCTGGCTGAGTCGGGTGCAGAAGGCAGCGATGTGGCACGAGGTCGGCCAGCCCGCCGGTGCTGGAACCGACTCTGCTGCCATGCTGTGAGCTGAGGGGTAAGGCACGTAGCTGCCCTGGGCTCGGTCTCCTCATCGTCCAGTGGGGACGAGCGGGGCACCTGCTCGCCCGGTTCCTCTGAGGGTGTAAGGAGGTGACCCAGGCAAAATGCTCCACGCCGTCCCCGCTCACGGCAAGGGCTCAGTAAACGTTAGCGAAGTCGGTTAAGACCGCGTTGGCCCAGCGCGCAGCCTCCGTCCGCCACGCGGCACCTGGGGTTTATCGGGGCCCGTGGACAAGCGTGACCAAACATGTGTGCCCGGCTGCCTCCAACGGCCACGCCGAGGCCTTTTGCTTCTGAGCCACCGTCAACTGAGCCGCAGGCCCAGAGGATGCCCGATTCTCCCGAGGGCACGCGGGGAACGGCCGCAGCCACATCTCCAAGGCTGGACGCTGGCCAGCGGACGAACGGCCCGTTAACCGGGAGTGACAGCCGGGAGCGAGCGTGTGGAGACACCAACACAGGCGTCTCCCCAGGTGCAGAGACAGAGCTGTCGGGCTGACAGGTGCCACCATTTATGCTTTCCGCTGACCTCGTGGAGTTCAGGAAGCACTCTGGGGACAGTCCCAAGCAGTCCCCAGCTGCCTCCGCGTGCCAGTGAGCCCGGCTTCCACTTGCCTGCCCCTTGGGTGAACTTGCGGACCCCAAAACGGTCGCTATAGCCACGGGTCACAGCACAGTAAGTTGATTTTAAATGTGCATCAGTAAGATTGCTACCTCTGAATTTGCATGCAAAGCAGGAAACATTTATTTAACGTTTAAATTTTCGACGCTTCGATTTTACCTGACAGAAATAGATCCTCTCTCCAAATGTTTCTTCACATCTGAAAAGTGCCTCCGTTTATTCAAAAAACAAGCCCTGGGCATAACTCACTGTGGTCGCCCATGGGCAGTTCCACAGGCGACGGCTTTGGCGGCCTCTGAGCCGGTGTCTCCTTGTCCCTCCTGTGACCCGTGAGGGGCTGGGACCTCGGTGTTGCAGTCGGGGCTGGGGACCCACGCGCAGCCCCGCCAGCCCCACCAGGCCCTCGGCGGAAGCCGCTAGGCCTGTGACCTCAGTGCAGATGGCCCTCCATGCACGCCGGTCGCGAGGCTCCTGGTTACTTCCTCCCTGTGCGTCAGGCTCGCTCGGGTGCGGTCTGCGCTCCACGGTGCGGGGCACGGTTCTCACACCACGCACACTCGCGTCACCCTCCCTGGGACGCGCCACGGCACCAGGGCGGCGTGGCCCCGGGCCGCGGGCAGCTCGGGCTCCAGACCCGTCCGCCCTGCGAGGCTTCCCCTTTCGTGGTGCGCCCTGGTCTTCATCACACGCCGCCCGGTTCGCGTGGTTCTGCAGACGGGACTTCCCGGCGGTCAGCGAGCCGTGTCTTTCCACGGGCAGATTTCCAGCTGCTACGCGCACACACGCGCTCTGCAGACGCGCGGGGCCCCGGCCGTCCTTCTGGACTCCTGGGGTGACAGGGACCCTCAGTCCACTTGCAGGAGCAGCTGACCGTCTGTGCTGGCTCGCCGGGTTTCTGCGACACAGAGCCACACACTGAGCGACTTGAACATGGCTGCGTCTCACCGTTCTGGAGGCCGCAGGTCCAAGCCCGAGGCCCCGGCCAGGCCGCTGGAGGACGGGGAGCCGTCTCTCGGGCCCCCTCTCGCCTCGGCTGTCTCTGTGACTTGTGGCCCCACGGCTCCGTTCGTCACGGGGCATTCTCCCTCTGTGTTTGCGCCCAAATTCCCCTTTTCCGTAAGGACACCAGTCACACCGGATTACGGTCCAGGCTACGCCATGACGTCCTCATCCTAAGCCGTCGCGTCTGCGATGACCTCGTTTCCAGATGAGGTCGCCTTCTGAGGTCCTGGGGGTTATGACTCCGACGTGCCTTTTTTTGCGGGGGACACGATTCGACCTATAACACCACTTAAACATCCTTTCACATAATATTTGCGTTATATGACAAAGCGAAATGACATTCTTCTGAAATTCCCTATATTGCTTGTTTGGGCCTATGCTTTAATTATCATCACTTTCTTCTAAAAAAATATGGCAAGTTTTCATCACTGTAACAGAAATTCAATCAAAATTTGAAAAGGGGGGCGGGGGAGGAGGGCGATCCGGACTCCCTGGGTGTTTACACGCTGTGTAAATTCACGTCTTCGCGGGAGGCAGACGTTTTTGCAGAACGCTTGTGTCGGTGCCAAACTGAACAAAATAAACACTTACCGAGCTACGCTCACGTCGAGGCCCTAACACGCATTTCCTCAGAAACTCATTTTGGGGGGAGCAGCGAACCTCTCGCTCCCATCCGGTTCCGTCGGCTTTTCTTATTCTACAGACTCAGCGGCCGAGGACGGAGCTCTCTCCTCAGGCCTCAGAGTGCGGTGCTGCTGCCGGGGTCCATCACATTTCTGTCATCTTCAGATAAAATAAAGCTCGAACAGCTTCTCTGTTGACAAAAACACTTTCGGCATAACGTCAGTAGTGCAGGAACTCAGTTTTATGATAACTCCTCAAGTCTCTGAGGAAAAACAATTCACTTTCAAACTCCTTACTTATATGTCTCGTAGTCTGGCACACCTGGTTTCTTTTTAGAAGAATTCAGAATCGATACTTGATACAGTTTTCCTTTGCTTTTCTTTCTTTTCTTTTTTTTTTCAGGAACAGGAAGCAAAGCATTAGACGTGTATTGAAATGACTCGGGGCAGAGTTAGCCAAACGTCATGCCGTTGATGCCAGTTAAATCCAAGCACCGGGGTCGAGGTCACAGGAAATCACTCGGGGGGCGGGCCGTGCCCACATGCCAGGCCCCCTTCCGGCCCACAGTTCTCTGCTCTGAGAAGCAGCACGTGGTTGTTCTCTGGGCACCGCCAACCACTATCAGACTGAAGAGGGGACCCGGCTCAGACGTAGACTAAGAAAGGCCTGGAACAAAGCTTCCTGCCCCAGAGAGATAACGGCGAGTAGCTGAGCCTATCAGGCCAACCTCCTCCGCGAAGGGGCCTGCAGACTGCAAGGAGAATTGTGCAGCAGCCGGGGAGAGAGCGGGCGGCACGCAGAGCCTCTGGCACAAAGCCCCGGGAGCCCAGCAGAGGTGGAGAGGCCGGGCCGTCTGCCCGCTCTGCCTCTGCCCTGTACATGGACGCTCGGCCTCCCTTTCTTGAGGCGGCCTGAGTATTCCTCCCTCCTGACAGTCCGAGGTGCCCCACGCACTCAGAATCAGAGGTCGCCGTGTCTTGTGACTATTCGCTGAGCCCCTCCTCGGAGCTGGGCCCTGAGCCAGACCCCCTGTCTTCCAGGAATGCACAGGAGAAATCGTTTATAAATTTTTTTAAAACAAGTGACCACTTAAATGTGTTTTCCATTAAGACAGTAGCAAGAAGAGTTGAGTTTCTCCTTCTGTATTCCTGAAAGACTTTGTAAACACACCCGTTTTGAACCAGAGGTATGGGATGTCTTCCTTTGTGTGTGCCCACATGGAGGACACACGACCTGCAGTCAACAGCTGAGGGGGAACGGAACGGTGCTCACTAGAATTCCAAGAATTTCTATATAACACCATCATTTTTCTTCCTCAGAATAAATGTAAGCAAAAAGTAAAGCCATCTGTCATAGTTCTGTGACAATATTTTTGCCCGCATTGATGATGATGATATCATTAATGGCAATTAAATTCTATTCAATTGTTAAAGTTGGAACTTAATTAGACCATGCATTGACTCCGGCTACGCTGTATAAGCAAATTAACTTCCCCGAGCTTCAATTTTGCCATCTCGAAAAATGTAGATAATAACCTGACAAGACCTTTTGTGAGAGCCAGAAAAGATAATGCATTTCAAAGTACGGAGCCGAGTGCCTGGCACGTGACTGATCGATAATTGTTGGTTTCTTTCCTCTCCTCCCTCCCTCCCTCTTTTCTTCCTTTCCAGATCTTGGTATCAATACGCTTTCTCATCCCTCACATCGTCTTTATAAAACGTGATGAGGAAGGTATTGTTACCATCCCTGTTTTACAGATGGGTGACCGAGACTCACGGGGACTGAGTCAGCCTCTTACAGTCGCACGAATAGCGTGGAAAACGCCTATACGCAGTGTGGCACACGGTAGGCATTCAGCCAATGCTGACGCCAAACGGGCACAGGCTTTTAAGAAAGACAAACGCTGCTTCTGTTCTACATTCTTAGATCCGACCTTCGTGAGTCAACGTTGTGTGTGTGTGTGTGTGAGGGGGCGTTCCACATAGACATTGTTCATCCATCATTCATTTATCTGATATTTATTGAATATCTGTGATATGCTAGGCACTGTGCTAGGTGTTGGGTGAAAAAAGATTAGTAAAAAGGAAAGCTTGGCCTGAACGCGATTTGCCATTTGCACACCCCAAACTTCAACGTTAGGACATGTAAGCGTTGATGACGCATAGATGTTTTTCCCCATAGATGTTTGCCTAAAAGAATCTCAAACTACTTTGGCTGAAAATAATTTAAAACAATAAAAGAAAGAAATGCGTTGGGCTGATGATACAAAATAATTGGAGAAGATGGACCTCCATCGTGCTGAGAGAGCTAAAAAAAAAAATGGCAGAAAGTTTAACATCCTGTTCTGATAAAATTACTTACAAAAATGAATATGCAAATCAGCCGAATGCTCTCGAAGCCTCGCAGTCACCCGTTTAGTGAGGTAGATCTAAGAGTGTAGAACAGGACCGTGTTTGTCTTAAAAGGCTCCTTTCGAGGTCAGCCAGCATCGACTGAATGCTTGCTGTGCATCACGCTGTGTGCAGGCATTTCCCATGCTATTCGTGTGGCAGTAAGGGACTCACTCGGTCCCCATGAGTCTCGGCTGCCCACCTGTAAAACAGGGATGGTAATAATATCTTCATTATCGCATAGTTACAAAGACCAAATGACATATTAAGAGAAAGCACTTGGCACATTGGTACACATGTAGTAGCTTTTCAATAAATGTTTGTTGAATCTGAATCTGAATCTTGTCATTTTACCTATTATTCTTAGAATCAGACTGGAGAACTTTTATAAGACCTTATGTGTTTTAAAGCTGAAAAGTTCTTCCATGGCCTTATTAAAAATACGTATTGTCAGATGCGATGGCAAACTCTATGGCAGAGAACACAATCAAGAAAATGATAGCAAATATCTAAAAATATAAAATAAATAATTAGAGCTTGAATTATAACATTTTAGACAAATTATTCTTAAACGTATTTGAAAAAAATTGTATATTCCCCAGGAACTTAAAAGGAGCACAATTTTTTATATCTTTTCCCCATCATGCATTATTCAGGACGAAGGTGAAACCTATTTAAATTAAGCAGCCAGTCACATTCCCTATTTAGGTAGTAATGTTTAAACCTCTCATAAATAAAGCAATATATTCATCTTATCAGTAACAACATCGATCAATTTAATCTCACAAGTATAAATAAAAATATCTACATATTATGTGGCATAAGTGTTGACAACTCTATAGTTACATATAGATGAACTTAAACCTTTATTTTGAAGTTACTTTCCATCTGTTTCTGAAAAGATGTGAAGCAGCGTCTAGAATACAAGTGGTTGGAAGTTGCAATAAGACACCGAAACCTAACACAAGTAAATCAATTACCGCCATCAAAAACCTGAGTAGGCTGCGCTTATCAGTTCCTGGGGAAAGTCTGCTTGTCTTCCTGTCCGAAAAAAAAGGGTTCGACTTCCTCTTTCCCATTCTCTTGGTCTCTCCGGTTACCGGGAGCTATTAGGTAGCTGCCAACAAGCGCCTGTGGGTAGCAGGGAGCCCTCCCGCTCAGCTGACAGTGAGAATGTGCCATCGAGACGCCGCCGAGGCCTACCGTTGATGCGGATACGATGTCAATGAACAGCAATGTTTCAGGCAGGGATCACCCATCAGGTGGCGAGGCTGGAAAGGAGCCTCGGCCCGGCACTATGCCTGGAGGGCAGCGAGCGCCAGCGGCTGCTTGTCGACTGACTGAATGAACTGGAAGGTCCCTTTCTGCAGCCTGTGCGGCACGGGCGAGCAGGTCACCAGCGGGAATGCCACGCAGGGCAGAGTCTGAAACACAGGTCACTCCTCCGACCAGCACTCGGCGCCTGAAATCGGGAGCGTGGTTAGCTGGGTGTGAGGATTTTTTGAGAAGCCAACAGGATTTAGTAGAGGCTGAATTTTAAGAGATGTAAAAGTGAAAAGGTTCAAGTAGAAAACCAGTGCTTTTGGTTTAAAAGAATATTTGTGAGACTTCTGAAGACGATGGCGTAGAAGGTAGACGCTGCGCCCGCCTCCTCCCACAGCCTCATCGGAACTACAGAACAGCCGTCACTGGGAGTCACCTGAGGTCCTACAACTGGGGACATAGAGAAGAAGCCACCTGGAGACTGGGAACAGGAATGGAGACGCAAAATGACCCAGTCCCACACCCACATGAGGAGGCTGAGAATCGGGGGGATGACTCAGATACAGAGCTCTCCCCCGTCCCAAGGGGTGAGGGGTCCCGGCCCCACGCTGGGCTCCCCAGACTAGGGTTCCAGTGCCGGGAAGAGAAGTCCACACAACTTCCGGCTGTGAAAGCCAGCAGAGATGGTGGCTGAGTGACATGGAAAACTGAAGGACTGGCAGACATTCCTCTAGAAGGACCCACATGTGGACCACCGCCAATGACGCGCCCGCTCTGAGCTCCAGCACTGCGGCAGCTGCTCGCGGGCCACCAGGGACACACGGGGAGGGACTGAGTCATCTGGCTTCGGGGCGAAGGCTGGAGGCGCAGTTTCCTCCTAGACAGAAGTGCTGGTAGAATCCATTTCCCGACACGGCATGCGAATGCAGGTGGCCACCATGTCTGAGTCTCCATCAATCTGGATAACACCTCTCGCCCCGCCCAGGTGATTCCCCAAGACTCTGCCCCGCCCCAATGTTTGGCCCACCCAACCCGCCTATAGTGGATTTTCCTACAAACGGCCTGCCTTGGCTCATGCTGTGGACTTTCCTAAAATCTCTCAAATGCTTGCAAAACCCAAACAAGCAGCATCTGGCTCTGGTATGCCTTGTACCTTTTGCTGAGCAGCCCTAAGCCTCACACTAGTGGCAGCCAGCCTCGGTTTCTGCCTTGGCCTCTCAAGGCACCCATAAGCCCAGCACAGGTGGCGGCCATCTAGGGTTGCTTGGTAACTTGCCAGGTGGCCCCAGAAATGCACAGGCTGCAGCTGAACTTGGTCAGTAGCTGGGCCTCTCCCAGGAGGCCCTTCGGCCAGCATACCCAGTGGCCAGCTTTGTCTGAAGTTGGAGCCGGAGCACCACCCAGGGCAGCATCTGAGGAGGACACACCTGAAGGGCAGCCTGGGCAGGCACCAGAGCCCTGCCAAAGCGAATCCTTCTCCTCTGTGGTCACCAGCCAGTTCTCACGACGAATCAGCACAAGGGCCAATCCCTCCCATCGACGTGCCAACAGCAACCAAGGCTCAGCTACAACAGCAGGGCACACAGTCCATAAAAGGCACACAACTGGAGCACCCAGCTCAGGTGACCAGGGAGTCCACACCACTGGGCCCCATGGGACACCTACTACATAGGGCCACCCAGCCAAGACCAGGAGACACAGCAGCTCTACCTGACACGTAGAAACACACACAGGGAGGCGGCCAAAATGGGGAGACAGAGAAACACGTCCCAAATGAAAGAGCAGAACAAAGCTCCAGAAAAGGAACTAAACACAATGCAGACGAGCCATACACCAGAGGCAGAGTTCAAAACGCTGGTTATAAGGGTGCTCAGCGAACTTAGGGACGAGTGGATGATCTCTGAGAACTTCAACAAGGAGAACGAGTCCGAGATGAAGCATACGACATCTGAGGTGAAGAGTACGTCAGCGGGAGTCGGCAGAGCGAGGGACGCAGAGGATCGAATCGGCGATTTAGAGGACGGGGTAGCAGAGGACACCCCATCAGACCGGCGACGAGGAAAAGAATCCAAAAAACGAAGATGGCGTAAGGGGCCTCGGGGACCAGCTGAAGAAATGGTGACGGAAGCCTCCCCTAAGCTGGCGCAGGAGACAGGCACGCAGTGGGCCCGCAACGTCCCCTCCAGGATGCTGGGACACTGACACTTCTTTGCACAGTGACAGCCCCGGGGGACGCCACCCTTCTCCCTCGGGGGAGCTGGAGCAGAACTCGAGACCCCGGCGCCGTCCAGCGTCGCTTCTGTCTCGATGCATCAGCCCCGGCGGGGAGCAGCCGCTTCGCCGAGCTTGCGCGAGCATTTCCTGTGGTCACTATTGGAAACTAAGCGCAGACAGACTCGTTTTGGCTGGTTTCCTGTAGCTCGCGAAAAATAAGTGGATGTATTTTGACTCTTCCTTTCCACACTTGTTTCCTATGTTTAAACATATTGGGGGCAAATGATGAAGCGCTGGCATTAGATCCCCCGTAAGGACCCGCTGAGTAGAAGACGTTGCGTCATGAGGTGCGGCTTCCCAGGCGGCCGCCGTGAATCGAGTGACGAATCCAACAGACATGCGTCGCCGCAGAGCCCCCGAGTGCAGCAGCTCGGACGGGGGCCCCGGCAGACCCACGGGCCTCTGACACCTGCGGGGACAGGCTCTCCCGTCCCCTGCCGGCGGCTCGCGGACACCCTCGGCGGCCCTCGGGGGGCGCACACTTCGCCTAATCTCCGCCTCGCGTGGCAGTCTCGCTGGCCACCCTCGCGTCGTGGTTCCTCGGCGCGTGTCTCTGTCTGGGTGCGAACTCCCCCTTTTTGTAAGGGTGCCAGTCCTATTAGATCCGAGCTCACCCCCATGACCTCGTTTTCATCCGATTACTTCTCTAAAGACCCTTTTCCAAATGAAGCCGCAGTCTGAGGTGAGAATGCGTCTTTTTGGGGAGGACCCATTCGCCCCATGATGCGCGTCATCTACACATCTTCGTGAGGCTCAGAGCACACGAGGACTCAGACGGAAGGACGAGAACACTCGGTCTCCAGTTTCAAGATGCTCTGTGCTTGTGGGAGCAGGATGTGGGTCTGAATAACAAAAAGGGACTAGAGCGTGCCCTCCCCAGGGCTCCCCTCGGCCCGCAGCCCCGTGCCCGGGGCAGGCGTGAGGACCGGAGTCACCAGGCCGCTCCCGTCACCGCTTCGCTGTCGGCCTCTCGGGGGCGGGCGGTGGCCTCTTACTCATGCCTCGTGCCCAACAGCGGGCTTGGCACACAGCCGCGCCCTTGAAGAGCGTGCGTGGAATAAACCAATGGGTGAACAAGTGAATGAATGAAACGGAACATGGGGTGAAGCTGGGTGGTGACCCCAGTGGCTAAGGCACCTCCTCCCACCTAGATTTTATAAAACGGGTCAGAAGGGGTCACATTTAAGGATTTTCTTTAGCCCGAACAGGCTCCTGGAATGAGCAGAGGCAGGGCCGGAGCAGGTGCGGGCAGTGGCGGCATCAGAGAGAGGCTGCCCGCACTGCGAACACAGACGTCCCCCTCCCCTCCCAGCATCCTGAGCCAGGGGAGGAGGTCACCTGACCCAGAAAGACGGGACGCGAGCGGCTGAGGGCCACCTGGGGTTTTCCGTGTCTCATGGGGGAAAACTTCATCTCCACACCTTTTCGAAGTGATCAGACAGAGTGGGAATAAAGTGAGCAATGCCGTTTGAGGCCGGAACCGTGGGAGCAGGCGGCACGCCGCCCACGCCGGCCTCTGTCCACGGCTCGGCAGCGCGTCACAGGCCGAGGACCGTGCCACGTGGGCTGGGACCACAGACTGTGCTGCTGGCTCTCGCTGTCCGCTCGCTGTGGGCCGTGCGGCGATCCTGATGACAAAGGCTTTGTCTGCTGAAAAGCGAGGTGGCCCTAAATGTGGGACTCTGCCAACGCCCCGGCTGCTGTGTGTTCTTCACCACTGGGCCAGTGAAGGCAGAACAGCTCTGGACGTGGCGTCGGGACTTGAACCTGAGCTCTGCCTTTGGCCGGCCGGAGTCCTGGAGAGTCATTCAGCTGCCCCGACAGTCCCTACTCGACAAAGCGGCCAGCGATGCCGCCTCATGGCACCGGGCCGTCACCATGAAGCGAACGCATGGACGTTAGAAAGAAAGAGGCTGGTGCCTGAGACTCACCGTCCTCATCATCTCGTGGACGTGAATAGCCCACTCGCTTTGATGCTTAAAAAGCTACAGCGTCTCCCGGAACTGCTTTTGAGTCAATCATCTCAACCGCAGTCTTAATCACTGACAAATTAAGTGCTGGTTCCCTGAACCGTCTCTAATGTGGTATCATTGAAGAAAACCCTCAGTGCTTGTTGGTCTCCAGGGCAGGGTCAGTGCACGGTGACCCTCGGCCACACCTGATTCTCCCTGGCCCTCCCAGGAGATGGGGGAGGGGCGGGGCACGACGGGACGGGGTGCAGAACTCCCTTAAACGAGTGACTCCCCGATTCGAAGCAGAAACGCCAGCGCGACACACCCCCACCGGCCAAGTCCTCATTCCCACCCGGTGCCGGAGGACCCGAGTCTCCAGGAGGGGACCAGGTGCGGGCGGTTTTAACAAGCCGCGGGGCTCCTGCCATCAGCCACCTGGAGGAGCCGCTGTTGGAGGTGACCCCTGAGACTTGCAGGTGGTGTTTCGTGGCTCCGAAGCCCGGGGAGCGGCAGAGACCGCACCGGTCGAAGGCGTGGAGGTCTGCCCACCGCGGCGCCCGGCACGCCGCCATGCCCACCGGTGACGCAGGACCTCGCCCCCTCCGCTCGCCGACATCATCGTCCTGCAGCTCCCAAGCGAGCTCAGAGCCCGAACCTTGAACTTCCCTGCATGTTGCTGTGCTGCCTTCTCCATTCAGGAAACAGGCGGGAGTGGGCGCTGTCGTCACGCTGTGCCCCGACTCCTCACGCGTAAGCCGCCCAGCACTGGGAAGCAGGTCCCGTGACTGTCCCCAAGCGGATGGGCACAGAGGCTCACGATTTGCCCCCGACCCCACAGCAAGCATGGGCGTCAGGGCAAACCCAGGCGGTCTGGCTGTTAAGATTCCTTCCTGTTATTATCGCTGGAAGAGAGATTTTCACTCAAAAATGTTTCCTGCTCACGTGCCATGTGGCGGCCGGTGAGCCGGGCGCTGGGAGCACAGCCATGGCTACAGGAAATTCACGGCCCATGTCGCTCGGGGCCTAGGAGGAGACACGGGGGATCAGACAGGACCCCCGGGCCGTTTTAAAGGTGCCGGATGGGGGAGGCCCCGGGGTCCCTGTGGGAGCACAGGGCGAGGGCCTGCGGCTGGATGGGGCCGGACGGGGAGGGAGGGACGGGGCCGGACGGGCTCCCCGTGAACGGCAACCGCTGGGTCACCCTGCCTCCGTGTCCGCCCCCTCAGATGGGGAGACTCTCACTGCCCAAGTCATAAAGCTGGCATGAGACTCAAACGTGACGGCACCCCTGAGCGGCGAGGCACTTGGTGGGTGCCCAGCCGAGACCTGGGGACTGCGGGCGAGCCCAGGGACAAGGCCTCGCCGTCTCCGTGCCCCCTCAGAAACATGAGCCCCCCCCCCAAACCCACGCAGAACCCAAACCCAGGAAGAAATCAAATTCCGGTCTGTCAGCCCATCCACAGACTATGTGAGAACGAGAAACAATTTTAAGTGTTCGTATAGATTTTCCTTTTATTATTTCATGAGTCGTGCGTTTTTCCCCCTGAGATGAGTTGTGTGAGACCCTGGCTGTACTCATTGATTTGGAGAAACAGAACAATGCGTTCGTTCTGTGTCCTAAACTTTCGGGAACAGCCCCGAGGGGACTTCAGAAGTCGATCCCTCCCAAGGTCTGTCCACTTCTTAGTTAATTTAGTCCAAAGATCAGATCTCTAACTCACTGAGAAAAGCCGCCTCGCGTTTTAATTTCCCTCAGAGGGAGAGCCAGGCCTGCGGTCCCCTGTTCCGTCACGGCCACCCGTTCGAGATTTTGAAGCCGGTCTCTGCTGTGGGGCCCGGATCACCGGGCTGACCTGGGTTCAAAGGGCTGACACCCGAACATTTCAGGACAACGCCGTGGTGCTGCTGACCCTCGCCGCCACTGACCGGAGGGGCAGGCTTTACCCGCCACGTGGAACCAGGAGGAGCCCCAGGCCCCGAGGGCGCTTTGGACTCGGCGGGGCGCCCTTGCCCTGTCTGCCGCGCTGGCGTCTCCTGGAGGGGCCGACACCGTTCTCAGAGCTCGGTCGCCTGATACTGCTGCTTCTCGGGCTTCACCCCGTCCCCACCCCAACACTAGCCTTCCTGAGGGCGGCGGTGACCCCATCTGGTGCACGGGCGACACCACTTTCCCGTGGAGAAAACCTTCTTCGCAGCCCGGACGCCCTTGGAGCCTGCGGGCTCTCCCGCACCCGCTCTCTGCCCCTTAGCGCGTCTCCCCGTCTTTCGGGGAGCAGGGGGAGGCTCACCCCTGCGGAATACAGGTGCCTCTCTGCCCGACCCCTGCTGCGTTGGCTGCGACAGGATGGGGGTGCCCAACGGGGAGCGGAAGCAGCCGTCTCTGCTCCCCGACGCCACACAGCTCATCCGAGGGTCTGCGGTCGCGCTGTTCTCCCCTGCGGCAGGTGGCACCTTCGAAAGACAGCCACGGCCAGTCTCCCGACTCACTGGCTCCTCTCACGACGAGACTCTGAGGTTCCTCTCGCTGAGAGGGCAGCAGGTCCACGTCCCCCCGCCCCGGACCCGGGCAGGAACTGCGACCACTTCAGCCCGTGAGTGTGGGCGAAACGACACCCTGTGACTTCTGAGCTAGGTCGTAAAGATGTCACGCGCTGCCTCGGTCCCCTGGGACAGCCGCCTCGAGAGCCGTGACCTGCCGTGTGCAGACTCTGGAGGCCAGAAACCCAAGACCAAGCATCAGCCGGGTCGTTCCGTCCCGAGGCCTCTCTCCTGTGGAGATGCCGCCTTCTCTCTGCGCCCTCGCACAGTCCTCCCTCTGCGTGTTTGTCCCTGCCCTGACCTCCTGTTCTCGAAGGGACACCAGTCATGGTGGGCCTGAGCCTGCCCCAGTGGCCTCGTGCGCCCTAATCGCTTCTCTGAAGACCCTGTCTCCACATACATGCTGAGATGCGGATCTTAGGATTTCACATGCAAATTTTGAAGGGTTCACCATTCAGCCCCAAACAAGCACTGTCACCTTCCTTTTCTGAGATTTCCGAGATGTTCATTTCACGTGCACGATTTTGTTCTATTACCAGCTTGTAACTGTTGTAGGTTGTTTTGTGAACAGTCAAGCTAATGTCCAATTTCTTCTTCATTTGTCCACTCGTGATGTAAAGACACATGGAAATTCTGAAGTTCGTATTTTCAAGCTTTGAGTTGGTCAAGGTTTCAGGCAGGGACACCTGAGACCTTATTCGTCATCCTCTTTTGAGGCTTTTCGTGGCTTTCCTGCCGATTCCCAAAGACGTAAACATCACCAGTGACTCGTTTTAGTTGATAACAGCTTCCAAAAAGGAGGGGGCATTTCTATTATGTAAGATCTGCTTTCAAGTGGTGATTCATCGTTAATTGTAGTTGCCCAAAACATCTTCTGGTGGCCAACGAAACCTAGTATTTTTCTGTCCTTTCGTAGATCAAAGATAAAGAAATAGAAACTGTCATTTTCATTAGTCTCAACAAAAATTGTATAAAGTGATAAAGTCCACAGGATAATTTCTTAAGAAAAGTTTACCTCTATATTTGTTAGGCTGGTAAACATAGAATATATTTGATATGTATTTTGAGTGTATATATATATATATTATGGACATACTATATCCATCTATTATATGACACATAAGGATATAGATGGATGCTGTATATATGGATGTACGAATACATGTAATTAATTTTCCCATGTCTCACCATCTCTTATACAAATGGAGTCACCCTGACAGAAACAATTCACATTCCACCGGCTTTTCAAAGTTTGCCCCTGATCAAGAAAAAGCTCAGCTTCTTCACTAGGGACTTAGGGAGACGTGAGCCTGGCTGGGGGTTGAGCTCAGAGAGGTGTCATCACACTGAACTGAAAATCGCTCCTTCTTTCCGAAGGCTAACGTGTCCCCAGGGACTCAAGCGCCTTGTGCCCGGACCCTCCCATCACCACGAGTCTCTCTGGGAAGACTCTAAAGCCCTCTTGCAAATAGCTTTTAGTTGCCTCGATGGCAAGTCCCAGCCACCCCCACATCCTCCTGAATCCTGGCGACAAGTCCAGTAGGTCTCCTGGCACCTAACACACACCCTGTGTGGAGAGCTTCTTACAAACAGCGCACGTTCATAACCTCTCTTTCAAATCTCAAAGTGCTCATGCTTGCTAAGTATAATCGTCCTATTTTGGAGGCGAGAAAACGGAACTGTGACAAGGTTAAGTGATTCACCAAGGTCACAGCTCTAGTAAGTGGCCGGCCCCAGGTTAGAGCCCAGGCCTGTCGGAATCGAGTCCGGGGTCGGGGTCCCCATGTGTATCTGGGGCATGGGGTCCGCCACCGCCATCCTCCTCGCTGCCGTCTGCCGGTTGGCTGACTCGACAGCGGCTGTGGAAGATCGAGAGCCCTGTCGACCACTGGGGCCCGGGGGGTGCACGTGCCCGACCACGGGGCCCCTGAAGGAGGTGACCTCGAGGGAGAAGAACCGAGGGGAGCGGGAGATCGGGCACAGTGCGGCTGTTGCTGGGACCCACCGGCAGAGCCGTCGGCCGGAAGGCCCCTCACGCCGCGGGAGGAAGGTGCGCCCGGACGCAGTGAGCGCTCGCAGCTCGGGTCACACACAGCGGCCGGCCGGCCGCGCTGACAGCGCTGGCCAGAGGCGAGGAGGCGGCCACCTCGTTCCTCAGGGCAGGAGGTCCGCGCGCTGACCGGCAAGCGATGTGTGGTGGGCAGCGTCCGGAGCCCGTCGCAAGGGTCAGCCACATCTGCCCGAACCAAGCATGGTGAGCCCCGGGCTGTGGATACCATGGAACTGACGGTCCAGGCTGGCCCAGCGCACACAGACGCGACCCTGGGGCTCTCGCAGTAAGACAGAGGGGGGAGAGGGGCCCTCGGAGCTTGGCTGGGTGGTGTCGCCGACCCGCAGGCTGAACATCTCTACGATCCGCGGCGCCCCCATCTGAACCTGCAGGAAAATGAGGTCGGGGCAGACGCGCTATTTCTGGCATGAGGCATAACCGCTCACTGTCTGTGCCTGTCCGTGAGTCCAAGGAGCAGGGCGGGGTCACTCCTGGTTTTCTGAATACGAGCCGTTTATGCTGGTGTCAGCCCGACCGGCAGGTCTGTAACTGCACATGTGAATTCCCTCTCTATCCCATTTTTCCTGCGGCCTGGGCTGGGCTGGAGGCCTGGGCTGACAGCAATGTCATGTTCTCTCTGCAGACAGCGCCCTACAGCAGAAACACACTTCGGTGAGTTTTTATTTTCAGAAAGATCCCGCCTGTGAATCTGAAATGTCCGTTTGTAAGGGTTATGTTTCAGATATCGTTTGAGAGGTGTTAACATTTGCTTATTAAAGGTTTAGGGACTGAGAACATTAAGATTATGTCCCTTTTATTACTCAGTGTGGACCGGGACCCAAAGAACACTGGGCCCAGCCCCCAGTCTGCACTGCTGTGAGGCGGCAGCCTTGCCTGCGCTGGCTTCACTGGACAGACTTTCTAGGCACCTCGGAGCGCCAGGCCCAGGGAGGTGGGGAAAAACCATCCTTTGAGGGGAAAGAGGCGGAAGCGTCGCTTCTTCCTGTTATCCGCCCCTACAGACACCAGACACTGGAGCAGGTGGTTTCCAAGAGGAATTTTCTTCATAGAAGTTGGTGCTATGAAATATTTCTGTTTCTTATTATCCAAAGGAAAAAATAAAAGTTATTCCCCAACTATGATCTATTCTGTGGATCTCCTTCCCCATCACAAAAACAAATTGTGGGGGCTCTAACTTAACCTGTCCCCCTTCAGGAAAGGGGGCATTTAAGTTCAGAGGCAAACAAGCCCCTCTGCTCCGTTTAATGACAAATAACCGGGACATAATCTATGTGGGCACAGAGCTGTCTTTGAATTCCGAAAAAGGTTTTTGCCACATTTCCAAACGCTTGAAGAAAACCCTCTATGAGGCAAACCCGCTCTGTAGCCAAAACCCACTTTGTAGCCAAAGTAGTGGAGGAAAAAAGGTCGTAGTCTTCAATTTTAGAAACCGAACGGCTGCCGTTTATGAGAACAGCATCTTGGGAGGGACGGGGAGCGGGTACCCACAGAGTCAGGGTTCACTGCACCCGGGGGTGCTCACGGGGAAATACATTTTAGAGTGGAAACTGATCATATACACTTGAAAATGTCATCGTCACCGTGTTCATTTGGAAGAACAAAGAGGAACGTGACACTCAGGTTCCGAGCGAGCCCCAGACGAAGCAGCAAAGAAAGAAACCGTCAGGCTTGTTTCGGGATGACTGAATGTCCGCTGGGACATGTGACGTGAAGTTCTGTGGGTCACGAAGGGACCGTGACACTTCGCCAGGCACCTACGCGTCTCCGTTGTGTGTCCCACACGCAGGACGACGACCGACTCACCCAGCACCCTCAGCGAGGTCGTCATATTGTCACTCGTTCGTTTTAAAAATGAGGACACGAACCACAGCGAGATTAAGCAACCTGTTTAAGGTCGCACAGCTTGTGAGATGGGAGCGAGGGTTTGGGCGGGACCATGGCCGCCGGGCAGCAGCTGGAGACGGCTGTGACACCAGCTCAGCAAAAGCTCCTGTCTTGCGTCGTATTAGTAAATCTCACACAGTTTTCACGGCAAGTGGATTCCGATTCCATTTATTAGTAGGAGAACTGTCTCGAAACTTGTCAAATTAATCATTCGGCGTGCTTGATAATGTATCTGTAACTAATTATAAGTAACCTCATTAACACTCATAATTGCACCAAGTATACTGCTTTACTTATATATCAGAAATCAGGTTTTAATTTCTTCCAAGTACTTAAAACTTATCTTCTATCATTCGGTTACGTATTTAATTTACATATCTATAATTCGAAATTTCCATAAAAAGTCATAGATTAGATTCGAAGAGTCGGGAAGCTAATAAATGCTAAACATGTGTGAAATGATTCGACCTGCCGTAATGATAAGGCTGAGCACGGAACGAGAACAGTATCGGGGCGTGGGAAATTCGCCGGGCAGAGAAGCTGGAACATCCACGGTCGATGTAAATGATTTCTCGGGAACCAGCTGCGTGAGTCACTGTTTCCCTTCTCACGTCTGGGCTCCATGCTCACGGATGCGTTTACGAATGGAGTCTGCTTCCTTTTTTCCTAAGAGACATTTCTCTTTTAAAATGGAAACACACGCGGCTTCAGAATTACGATAATACGAATGAACTGGATCAACAGAGAGGGATTTTTAGAAGAAAGTAGGGAGCTTAATGAGTCAGATCCGAGTCACAGGAGATGCAAATCGTTCGCCTTAGAAAGAGGAATTCCAAGCCAGTGTTATGGCAAAACATTTTCGTCCTTGTAAAGAAACGGGACGGAAAATTAACGGTCACACTCTTGGGGTGCCAGATCTTTGGAGACCCGCAGGGTCCGTCTTTTGTAAGGCAACAGTTAAAAATGAGTCATCGATGCACCAAAGACTGATGGGAAGGAGAAAGAATGGTCTAGAAAAGGGGGCGGGGAGCACGTGGTAGTTATCAGGAAGTATTCTCAGTTACAGTAACAGAAAATACTAGGAAAAATAAGAAATATTGGAATGAAAGAGATGAGTCCTGGCAGTTGGTGGACGAACAAAATAATCAGAATATCCCGCTGAGGACGGGAGGACGAAATGACATGAAAGCCTTAAAAACTATAGAAACAAATTTCTTAGGATGTTAGCAGCAGACTTTTTAAAATTTTTTTAGCACTTGTATTTAGTTCTCTTTCTTAAGAATAAGAGAGGCTAAAAAGTAAACTTATTTGTCAAAGAACTCAAATTCCCAGATCTAATCTATTCTTGTGAAACCGTAAAAGGAAGCGGTTTGGCGTGGGGTGGTCATAACCCGTGCAGCCCAGAGTGCGAATCAGCGACTTAAGTTGAGTCAGGGGACACGCGAACGGACCTCACACCTAACCCCGAGAATACCATGGCTTAGACACAACGCCGCTTCGGTTTCCTTAACAAAGGTAATATTTAAAGTCCCACTGTGTGCCGAGCACTGATGTAGACATGGGAGTATAAAAGAAATGGGAAAAACACAGATTCTGCCTCAAGGAACTTGCCAGTATGGCTGAATTCTCTATGGGTAACTACTTGTGTCTTGCTTCCTCTAATGAACTTTGAAAAAGAAAAAAAATCCAGGCATCACGAATGACAAAAGGAAACAATTGGAAGTCGTTTTAATAATTTGTGCAGAAAATATCTACTAAGAAGTCTGCCTTTCGTTTTGCTAGGGTGCATTTCATCTACACTCGGTTTGGGTTGGGTGAGACCCAGAGACA
Organism: Pteropus medius; assembly: GCF_902729225.1. NCBI lineage: Eukaryota > Metazoa > Chordata > Mammalia > Chiroptera > Pteropodidae > Pteropus > Pteropus medius. The sequence continues at coordinate 12,785,732 of NW_024350926.1, forward strand.
GCGTCCCACACAATCAAGGGACACCGCAATGGGGGGAGGGCTCCCCGAGGAGCCCCGCCTCCTCGCAGTTTGGACCACTTGCGAGTCATCACATGTGGTCTGTGTGGACTGAGCTCAGGCTACTGAACGGCCCTGCTCCAGGCAGGCCTGACTCGTCAGCCTCAGCCGTCCGCTTGGTCTTGGCCTTGGTCTGGATCTTGGCCTTGGCCCCTCAGTCCACTAGCTCTCATGCTTTGATCGCTCCTGAATCAGCTCACCCCTGGACACTGCGTATTTCCTCATAAGAGCTCCTTTACTGTTTAAAAAAACGACATGCCTGAGATCTTGTGTTTCCATCTGATCTCATACCGCTGCCCTCACACCGATACAGTGTTGGTTTCCAGACCTCGCACTCGCCCTGTCGTGGGAGAAAGGGCATTTTTCTCACGGCAGACGACATTACCTCGTCTGTGTGGGCGATGCTGAAGGAAAGCCGAGGCTTGCGTAATTATCCGAATGCACAGTCTATTGAAATAATTCCACCGAAAAGCTTTCTTTTTCTGAATTAGCGGGTTCTCCATATTGGCTCTGCGGCCTACGCATTAAAAAGGCTAGGAAAGAGAATTCTAGTGTCGGGGCGCCTCCCCCACGCGGCTCCCCCCGAGCTAGGCAGTCGCTGAGCGCCGACCGCACCCAAGGAGAATGCGAGGTGTCCGAGCCCCAGATGCGGCGGGTGGAGAGAGGCCAGGCTTGCAAGCAGGAGCGGGGAGCCCCATCCTTCTGCTGTTGCTCTCTCTGTGAAGGACAGATTCCCAGCCGCCCCCTCTCCCCGGTGGAGGCCATGCCGCCCGCGGGGTGACACGTCTCTGTCCCCTGAGATCATCACTCCTCACAGCTACCGCCTGGAGCCACCCAGGCGGGTGGCAGCTCAGGCACAGTTACTAGGACTTGCCGGACCCCCACCTGCCTTCTTCCTGCACACTGGGCCCACCACCGACGCACACACGGATCCTGTCCGTGATGAATGACTTGTCCTGCAGTGAGGTTTACCGCCGGAAACGGCCCTCGGGGACGGGGGTCCTGCGGCCAGTGCGGCGCTCTGCCCTGTCCACACTGCCCGCTGCCGCACCTCCCCGCGCGGGCCCTGACGCTCTGCACCCCATCACCCCTGACTCCCCCCACGGACCGGCTCGCCCACCGGCCTGTTCCAGACTTTTCTGTCCCGGCTTCTCTGAGCCCGGGGCTGCCTCTGCTCGCTCCGTCCACTCCCGGCCACACAGGCCCGGTCCGAGCGCCGGTCATTGCCGGTCACATTCCTACCGCGTTTTCGGAGCCGGGATTCGTACAAGTCCGCGAGGACGCAGCCACGCACTCGGCGGAGCCAAGACCCTCGCAGCCCGCGCGTCGCACCTGCGCGCCCAGGGGAGTCGCTCCGCGCTCTCCACGGAGCAGCGCCGTGCGCTTGGCCGTGCGCTTGGCGTTCATTTGCGCGTTTCGTTTGCGCGTTTCGTTTGCGCGTTTCGTTTCATTGCCAACAGAACGCCCTTGGAGTTAGTTATTCGCTGGCAGAAAATCTCTAAGATATAATAGATTTTTTTTTATGCTTTAGGAAACAAAATGTAACAGATGGGTCGACTCCTAGTCTGGGGATTTGGGTTCTGGCCGAGCTTCCAGGCGCTGGATCATCAAGGTCAACCGCAGCCATTCTCAGCGCTCCGCGCGCACCAGCGCCTTCACCACGGACACTGTCCCAAGCCTCAGAGCCCCGCGCGGAGGCCCGCGTACCCCGTGCAGGTGAGGCCCGCGTCGGGCGGAGGCTGACCCGCGGGGTTTCCAGGTGCGCGGATGACTCCGGAGGTTGCAGGGTGTCAGGGAGGTTGCGGGGTGCTGGGGAGGTTGCAGGGTGCAGGAAGCGCGTCCACCGTGCAGTGCAGTCGCTGACCGCTCCAGGACCTCCTTCCTGCCCCGAAACCAGGGGCGTCTCGCTCTCGCGCGCTTCCTGCAGTGCGGGGTCCCCGTGCTGGAGCCACACGGAGGAACGGGGCGAGGAGCAGTGGGGGCGGCGGGGCAGGCCAGGGGGACGCTGTGCCACGTGCCAGAGACACCGCGCGTGCTGTCCCTGGAGCAGAGACCCACGGGACAGGGAGTGAGGGGAGGGAAGGTGTCGGTGAGCAGGGGAGAGCAGCTGGGACGCTTCCCGGCCATGCAGGCCTGTGATGGCGCCTGAAGGGCAGGAGGCCGTGGGCTGAGGGGCCCACCTGGCCGCTGGAGGGGAGGAGACCAGAGCCTGGCGCAGGCAGGGCCCCCCACCCTGCCTTCTCCACGCCGCACTCTCCCGCTTTGTCCTCTTGGAATCTGTCGCTCTCTAAGAAGGGGAAAGGAGTAGGGGTTAATGAAGAGCTCTGGCGGGCTGCACCCCGCTTCCGGCAGTGGAGCTCGACCGTGCTGTTCTGCATTTAATTGCTAAGTCATTACATGTGGGTCTTTTTCTCTCCCAAAGTAGATAATACATAGTCGAAATCACAAATAGTCCTTTTTTCTTTCTCCCTTTCCCGCCGGGAGCCCCTGGATCGGAGAAGGCCTCAAAGCCTTGAGCTGAGAAGATGAGTCCGCCTTTGCCAGTGCGTTTTGTCGTGGACCATGACCACCCCGAGGTCCCTCTTCTGCCTGGCAGGGAGCCTCACCCCTCATTTCCAGGGCCAGCCCTTTCGTGGGGCGGGCCGGCCTGGGCCTGCAGTGAGATGGTGGCTGGCCACGTGGCCTAAGGGACACAGAGAAATCTGGAGATGTGGAAAAAATTAACGTTTTCTTCTCTCAAGATCATATATGTGTTGCAAATATTTTTTTAAGCTTGTTTTATATCATTTCATATTATGCCTTTACTTCTACCTTTTTTTTGGCAATGGAGGCATTTTTAATTTTTTGTGTATTGAAACTTACGATTCTATTACTTGATGAATTCTGAGTTTGGGTCATACACGGAAATGCATCCTTTAAAGCTAGAAAACGAATTTTTTTCATACTTTGGTAAATTTACTTATTTGCATTAAACTATTAGAACCATTCGAAATCTTGTCTGGATGCAAGAAACAAAATACGAATTTCATTTTATTTTTTCCAGAGGCCTTCCCTGTATCAAAACCCTTAGCCGATTCCTTCTCCTCTGAATAAACAGCTGCTGCCTCCTTAGCAGATTCCCAGAAGGTGAAAGTGCCGAGCAGTTCAGTGAAGCTGACTTAGTCATTTTCCCCTTTATTTACCCAGATTGAAAGCGTCTTTGGCTTTTTAAAAAACGTTTTCTTTTCTCCCTCGGAAGCGATCCGCCCCCGTCGTGCTGGCAATGAACTGAATCAGAGGCTCCTGAGAATGGCAGTTTCTTCTCCAGTCTGGTGGCTGTTGTTTACAGCTAGGCCGACACCAGCCTCAGAGTCTTCCAGTGCATCTGGCTCCATTTCAAACGTGCTCTGTTTTATTGTTCTGTCGAACGTTATTTTTCTTTTTTCCTGTAGAGAAAATTTGGCAAGCAGAATACTTACGTGCCTTTCAAACCGGAACACGGCCTAAAACCAGTAAGGTCTTTAATGACGCGGTCAGAGGGTGCTTGTAAATGTCTGTGTTTCATCCTTCTCTCCCGAGCCCCAGAGCGTCGGGGAGAGCTATTGTGCAAGGCCACTTCTGAAATGACTCAGCGGCCCTCCCTGCCAGAGTTTGCTGCCTCGTTACTCCCGCTCCTTCTGTGTGGGCTGGACCGAGTCACTTGTTTCCAAAGAATAGCATGTGGCAGCAGCGATGAGATGTTACTTCTGAGATTAAAGTACAGAAACTGAGAAAGCGAGACGCCTGGCTCCCTGGCACCCTCCTCCTGCTGCCGCCTGGTCTTGCCTGCCTCGATGAAGCAGGGTGCCCCGCCGCCGAAAGCCATGTGACGAGGACTCAGGGCCGCCCTCGGCCTTGGCTCACGAGGAACCGGATCCCGCCGACAACCACACGACTGGGCTTGGGAGCGGCTCTTCGCCCACTGAACCGGGAGATGACGGTAGCCCTGGCCAAGACCTTGATTTTGGCCTTGGGAGAAACCCCGAAGCAAAGCGAAGCCGTGCCGGTGCCCTCGCCCACGGAGCTGGCTGAGATGACACATGTCACTGTTTTCAAACCGCTGGGCTTTTCGGTCATTTGTTATACACCGACGAATAACCAATAGGACAAATAAGAAGTTGGGTAATAGTATTAAGTGATATTATCATTAACGTGTTGTGAATAACGTTGGTAAAGGGTTAAAATGACACCAACGACGCCACTGAGGACACGAGGCTCACAGCTAACGTCCCTGCTGAGTTTCATGGGTGGACGTCGCTCGTCTGAGACTCCGGCGACTCTGCGTGATCTTCGGCGCAACCCTTGAGGAAGTTAGCGCCTTTATTTGCGTTTACGGAGGAGGAAAAGGAAGGACTGAGGTAGACAGGAGCAGGATTCGCATGCGAAGCCTGAGCTCTGAACTGTGCCGTGAGGTTCCGGGGACCCAGGACACAGCCTCCGCCTGCGGGGACCGCTGGGCTTCCAGGATCGGAAACGTCTTCCCCCCCATGGCAGGGTCCTGCGTCCATCACCCAGGCTGAGGTTTGACGTGACTCTGGCCTTGGTCTGAAGCCCGACGGTGTGGCTCGCCAGGTGCACGGCAGGTACAGACATCTCGCGGATCTCAGAAACGGGGGGGAGGGCTCGAGGAGAAGCCGAAAAGGTATGGGTGCACTCTGGTGGCAGGCACGCCGGCGACCCCCGGACAGACTCCACCAAGGCCAGCGCAGCGCCTGGCCCTGTCCGCCGTGGCCGGGCTTACCGCACAGCCTGCTGAGCTCGGGGACTTGCTCGCTGAGACACAGAGATGGTCCGAGGCCGTCCTGGGGGCGTCGGAGAGCAGAGCGCTCCCACGCGCCCTGCTGCTGGCCTCAGCGGCTGTTCGGCTCTGCTTGTTTTGCGGGGGGAGAGGGGGTGGCACTTTGGCAGTTTCCAGCAAAATTTGAATCCGTAATGTACAACGGCGAAACCCTTTGGCCCAGAAATTCCACCTTTAGGAATCTACTGTAGAAATATTAGCACAGCTGGTAAAGGGTGCGTGAAAAAGATGTTCACTGAAACAGTTTTGGATTAGCCATCAATAAAGGAATGTTGAAAAAGGTCATAAACCGCCCACCGTGACGTGCACCGCAGACAAGAGATGAACAACAGTCTGTAGATGGAAGGGTGCCCGTGACATATTACTGAAAAAGATCAAATTGCAAAACGCGGCGCCATTTTGGCGACAATATACAAAAGTCGGATAAGTGTCCACACACGGTACACGTTGAAAACGGGTCTGCAGGAACAGAGTTGAGGGGGGCGGAGAGGCTTAATATTCTCCTTTATGGATTTCTGTGTTGCTTGTTTTCAACTTGGATGCATTACTTTGTTAATTTTTAAAAACAATTTGCAAAAGGAGATGGTTCTGTCTGCTGACTCACGCTGCTTCCTTAGAAGAAAATCTTAGGCAAAGCAGAAGGGCAGAAACCGGGCGGAGCCTGCGGGGTTCGGCTCGGCTCCCCCTCGGACACGCTCCGTGATCGGGGTCTAGTGCCCACCTCTGGCTTTGTGTTTTCACCTGAAAAATGGGATGAGCACTCCACGGCCACTAACATCCCTTCATTTTTAACAACTTACGAATACAGATGTGTGTTTTCCAGGTTGCATGATATGCACGAACACGATTTCTGAGTTAGAATGACATTTGGAAGATATACATTAAACGAGATGCTTAAGAATTAAACATGTCTTAATTATAGCACAGTGACCTATATTTTAAACCCAAAAGACTGATTTATCTCTTTCCTCTAAATGAAGGTTGTTTCTAGTGAAATGATTACGCCATTAACTTTTCTGTAAAATGAGACGAAGCCCTGGGGTCCCCCTGCAGGGGTGAAAGTTCTGGAAAAGGAGGGGTTGTAAGTGGTCAAGCCCCAGCTGGGGCAGGGAAGGGCAGGGCAGCTTCTGCCACCAGCGCAAGGCTCCCCAGAGAGGCCACCGTGGGCCAAGCCCAGCTTTGCGACACCGAGTCCTTGCAGTCAGAGCTAAGGAGCTGAGTCAGGAAGCTGCCTTTTCTTCTGCACCCGTTGGCCCCCGGCGGGCATGCGAACCCCCAGACAGGGCGTGCCCTCTCCTGTCAACTCAGCCGCCACCTCCCACCTCCCACGGTACCCTGTCTGCCAGGCCGTCCAAGTGCTACGGATTTTGTAACCCCTCATTGAGTGTTAGAACCGCCTGCAGGGTGACAGAGCAGTCGGGGAAGCAGAGGGACAGATGGGGACAGCCGTCCCAAGCCGAGTCGCAAGGACGAAGAGACGCAGTGACCTTGGTCTTGTGCACACAGTCCCTCTGAAAGAGACGCAACCGCCTCGGACCGCGGTGAGCGGCCTGCGGATCCACTCCCCTCCCACTCACTTCTCCTCGTCTACACTGGCCTTGCCTTTGTGAACTCAGCTGCTGGAACACCAGCTAATTTTACCAGATAAATAAGTCTTTCTTGGGAATCACTTACTAGCTCATCTTAATAAGCATCTATTCGGGAGTCGGTGTCACCCACTGGGCAGTGACGGTCCTGCGGTCTGAGTCTCGCCATCACACCTCGTTCAAGGCCAGGCATCTGGAAGCTTCCAAACAGCCCCGTTCAGTGACTGAATGAGGAAGTCGTGACTGGCACACAAGTTAAACTATTCATTTTTGTTTACGACTGCAAGGCGATTGAAATTTCTGGAACGCCAGCTCCACAGACGCAGGGATTTCTGTGGTTTCGTCGGCCGCCGGCTTCCACGTGCATGGCCCCTTGTGACTCCCGAGCAGACAGACTGTCCTGTCCCGCTGACTGCGTTAACAACACGTCCCCACCGCAGCAGGCTCTCGCCTGCCTCCAAATCCTCGCCTCTCCACCCAGTCTGCACCGTACATCGTGGTTCTTACCCAGTCCTGTTCGGACCTCCCCTCCCAGAGAAATTCCAGCCTTAAACAAGCTACCAGTCCCCAGGACGTCCCGACCCTGCCTTCCTCCCCGGGGACGCTGTGGCAGCTGGCTGAGCTGCCGACGGCCCTCCCCAATAAACGCGATGCTCGGCCCGGTCTTGTCAACCGGTTGTGTTGGTGGTGTTTGGAGGTGAGCCCTCGACACCCCGAGAACAGCTCCAGGCGTTTGCGGCATGAATGAGTGGGTACTGCAGAAGCAGACGGGAAGGGATTTTAAAAGCCCCGTTAAGCCTGCAGCGGAATGAAGTCAGGCCCTGCAAGTCCCCACCGCCAGCAGGACGGAACCCGGATGCAGACACGTCATACCATAAGCACCGACACGTTCCCGGGTGGCACCTCAGCCAGAGTTGGCATACCTACCGTGTCTTTTTGATCTTAAATTACTTTTCTAGAGTTCGAGCCAAATGGTACGAGGCGAGGGTTCACGAAAGAGCGGAGGATTTCTGGCCCACCCTGGCCTAGAAACGGCCAGGCAGCATGAAGGGGCCTCGCTTATTCGGCACTGGAAAAGGTCTGCATGTTGATTTACTTCAGATTTCCGCGTTTTGAGTCCCTTTACTATTCTTTTCCAGGAAAAACAAGTTCTCCTGCAGGGTTTTCTAAGCTCACAGAAGGCCCTCCTTGTTTTATCTTCAAGGCACCCAGCTGACAGCGAGAAGCCAACTTATCTGGTTTCACACAGCGGTAGCTCCCAATTGTAATTCAAACCGTGGCTGCCGGCAGCCTAGCCAGAAGTCCCAACGGTATGCATTATTTAATAGAGGGGAGAAAAAGTGAGGCTAAAGCCACTTTACGATGAAAAATTTAAATTCCACTGCCCGCTCGGCTGGGATATAGACACAGAGCAGTACGCCAGGGTCATCTCAGAAAGGCGGCGTCTACGCACTAAATCCGAACTATAGCATTAAGTCTCTTTTTCCTCTCCCCAAGACAGGCAGGCAGATGTGTTTTATTATTGTTGTTTTTTTTGTTGGCTTTGCTTTTTTGTTTTACATTCTAATTGCAGAACACATACAGCCCCAGGAGTTTAATCCAAATATAATACGAACTTCTGTACTGCTTTCTCTCTCCTAAGCTACTCGAGACTGAAATACGGAATAATACACAAGAACTACAGAACTACTCCCCGCCCCCCGCCGCCCCAACCCCCCACCCCGCTTTCTTCAAAGGAACCATGAGCGCCCTGGCATTTCTCGGGCCTCTGAAAAGCACCCTGACTGTTACATCCTTGTCCGGGGAGGCAGGATGGAGGAGCAGGGCTTGGATGAAGGCCGTAGGCTGGAGGTGACGTTACTTCCTCCTCCAAGCGAGTCAGGGAGGGTCTGTCTGTCTGTCACGGCCTCCTGGCCATGATTGTTAAACAGCTTCTGTGTCTCTGACCGAGTCTAGGGGTGGGACAGCTCCCAGCCAGACACACAGGTTCCCCAGAGCCAAGCCCCAGGAAGATTACAGAAACTGTTGACGTTTCCAGGCCTTATAGAAAAATGTAGATCTAAATGATTTCATCTGCAGTTGCTCAAACAGTGCCGTTTTGGCAAGGAGTCTCTGTCTTGGCCTCTGAACCCAATACACGTTTTGTCCATGAATTTGTCTTTCGCGTTAATTTTTTTTCCACTCAGCTGTCACAGAAAAATGTCCCTTTTTTCTATTCCTGTATTTATCAAACTCTCTCTTTTAAAAAAAGAAACTTTTGTTTTCCCTCTTGTCATGTTAAACCTTCTCTTTTTTTCCTCTTCGGCCTTGTCTTACCCTCTCTCTGCCCTCGGCCCCCACGTCCTGTGAAATAATGAAAATGGCAGGACGTACATCATGCTAATTAGGTGTTGAAGACGGTCCTGGGGGTTGCACAACCCGGCCTTGTTTAATCTGCAGAGCGGAACCTGTAGGAAGGATTTACAGGCGCGATTTATAGTTTGTGATTTCAGGGCAATGGAGCGGGAGGCTGCACAGGGCGTGGGGGACTGTGCTGAGGCAGGCCTGTCCCAGCACAGATCCCGTCCCCCGGCCGACCTGTGGCTTCCCAGGACTGGCTGGCTGGATGCGCCACCTCTAAATATGCATCTATGGCAAAGGGGTTATTTTGAGCGGATTATTTTTAAGACACTGCAGACACAGGAGAAGCACTGAAAACAGCCTAAAACTTTCCCTTTGGTGAGGGGCATCTACGTTTACCAAGGGAATGGATGTGAGAAAGAGGCCTGTGCTGGAAGTGAGCTGCTGTCAGAGATAACTTGCACCTGAGAGGAGTACTTGTCCCCAAACATTTCCTCTTCTCGCCTTCCAAGTGAATTGTCCCCCTTCCCCTCGGCACCCCCAGACCCCAGCCCTGTCTGTGGCTCAGGAGGGCACAGAAGCCTCAGTTGCCTGGCTGCCTTTTGAGTCTGGTGTCTTTGTGGGGCTCTTATATTTAATTAAAATTGTTTTTTTTTTCTCCTATTAATCTGTCTTTTATCACGAGGTGGGGGGCGGGGGGGTGCTCAGCCCAGAACCCAGAAGAGGAGAAGGAAAATTACTTTCCCCGCTGACGACAGGTACCCGCGTCTCTGAGACTTTCTGCAAAAAGCGTGGCAGATGGAACCTGCCTCTCGAAAAATGTTTTCTATAAATCATTGCAACAATTACAACGTGGAGGAAAATGACAGAGGATGAGCGTGCCAGCGAGTTAAGCCTACAGACCGTTTCTGCAAGAAGAAACAACATTATCAGATTCTGAGCTGCTCTGGGACTGCCCGTACCAGGCGAAGGATTAAGCTGTCTCGGAATTCCCTGGGGCGATCTGACAGCGGCTGTTTCACTATCCTTAGACTTCACAGGGGCCAGACAGGGAGAGAGAACTCGGTTTCTACCACTTTAAAGAAAAACTACCCAAATAAGCAAAATATTCCACCCCCATCCACCACCAGCCTGAAGTAAAGCACGGTCTCATGACCATGGAACGTTGATTTCAAATAGAATGGAGGGGCTGGCGCCCAGCATACATTTTTAAACGTCCAGAGTCAGCGCGAAGACTCCTTTGCTGTTCATTCTAGCTAGTCGATGGCTGTGGTCGATGTCGATTATTCGAGAAGAGACAAAGGAGGGGACAAATATGCCATTGCTGCCACGGGATGTGTTTACCAATCTCTCTCAAAGAGAAGGGGGTGGGGCGGATATCACTCGACGTCATGAAAGGAAGTCACCTGAAATGGAACCGGACGGGAGGGCATCTCGGAGACTCACACGCGCCCTCGGGAAAAGCAAACTTAAGAACGAAGCGGCCGAATCTGCCGGCGCCTGGCGTCCAGCGCAGTGAGCGGGGCCCCTCCCGGTCCTCGGGCCAGGGGACCTCCTGCCCGGCCTCACCGGACTCTCCCTCCGCCCTCCCTGTCCATCAGTGCAGCGCCCCCAAACGCTCCACGACTCGCCTGCACTTCCTCTGCTGTTTGCGGGTTCTGGTCGGTGGAGCCCGCCTCAGGTCAGCTCTTTGCTCAGTTTGATGATGGACGGAATCGAGCAGCGTGACATTTGTAGCAGACGTTTTGAGAGGAAGTTCCGGAGGCCGGGTGTGCCAGCCTCTTCAGACACAGCCCGAGACAATGGCGGCAGTTTGCCAGGGGAAGGAGCTGGGCACGAACACACGCAGAGCATCGGCAGGTGCCGGAAGAGGTGTGAAGCGAGCCGTGGCAAGAGCGAGGTGACAGCGGCTGGTGTGATGTGCCGTCTTAATGAAGCGTGTCTTCTTCCGTTATGAAGCGACAGCCAGGCTCGGTGTTATCGTCACAGCGGAATCATCTTCCAGGAAGCCCAGAACAGACGAAACGCATCTCAGTCATTTTGGACCTAAGCAAAGCCGCCCCGTTGTCTTCTCTGGCAGGATGTCCCCTTCTTCGTCAGCCTTCGTTATTCCAATCAGGCGATTAAGTGACTATAGTAAAGCGAGTGAATGCATTTCGTCGACTCCGTTCGGCGGTCATTTCTTTAACGTCCACACAGCGGGTCTGTGTCGGCCCCCACCGCGCAGGGGGTTAAGTTCACGGGCATTGGCCGGTGGATGCTGCAGGTGTCTGCTGCATCCCTCCCCCTCCTTCTGGGCTAAGAACTCCTGGAGGTGCTTCTTCCTAATAAGAAGCTCCGATACTTATTGAGTGTTCAATTATGGGCCAGATCCTGCTCTCACTGTAAGATCTGTTATTTAATTTAAACCTCATAAAGACTTATAACGTGGGCCCTATTAATATTCTCATTTTAGCCACAGGGAAATTTAAGTCAGTGAAGAAATTTGCTTGAGTTCACCAAGGAAGCTTGGGAGCGGCAGCCCTGAGGTGTGCAGGCCCCCGACCCCACCAGCCTTGGGGACAAATCAGAGCTGGGTGACAATTCAGCGGCATCTGAGGCACCGCTCTCAGCTGGTTTTATCCTTCACTCCAGGGCTTCTTGGCCCCCTCTCTTCGTGGACCCCGGGCCGCTCAAATGCCTTGTCATCTCCTGCCAGTCTTCTTCCAAAGTCATTTCGTGGTCCTACTCATAGTTGTCATTCTCCCATTCAGTAATTATTAGCGGAATATCTGCCACATACCAGGAAACGTGCCGGGTGCTGGGGATAAAAAAAAAAGTGAACCTCCTGCCTTCTTGGAATTTATCTCTTGACAATGGCCAATAATTGGGCACAAGGACCTTTGAGTGACATTGTCCCGTCTCACCTTCGTCCGAGTTTTACTTGCATTTGGTGCTCAAATCCAAGCGTGGCTCATCCACATCTCAACAATAGAAGCACGAGAACACTGTCTGCTCCCCGCATCCAGCACGGCGCCCGGCGCGGCAGGTACTCGGTTCACGTTTGCTGAGGAGGACCGGTGGCCGCGAGGACAGAGCTCCGAAGGGAGGTGGGAGGGAGGGAGGAAATAAGGCAGCAGGCCAGCAAGGACCGGGGCCTGGGGGGCAGGCGGAAGGCCGAGGGGAACACTCTCCCGGTTTGCCTCGCGTGTAAAGCCATCTCGAGGAAGGTGGAAAGCAGGAGGAAGACGTGGAGACTCGAGCCAGCTCGTGGACTGTCTTAACGGAAGACCGAGGAGTTCGTTTTTAACTTTTTCCATTGTCTCGGGAACCACCGACAGTTTCTAAACAAGAGTTATCGAATGACTGGAATTCTGCTTGGGGAAAACGAATCTTAAACTCCACAAGGAGAGAGATCTGTTTTGCCAGTGATGCGTGCCAAGCACCTAAACCAACGGCCAGCACACGGTAGGCACTGCCTAGATTTGCTGTTGAACGAACAGAAGCTGCTCTGGAAAGAAGCCATAGAGGGAGAGGCGTCGGCAGTTTCTCCCGATACTAAATTTGACCACATTCTTGCCTAGACTTGGGACTCATTGTCTTTCCATTTGGACAGAGAGAATCATCATGGTTTTCCCTTATTTCAAGGAAGGATCCAGAAACATGTGTAGGGTAGTCAGGAGCAAAGCAAAGGGCACGCCGGTTTAAGAGATGTAGCTCTGGTTCATTGAATTTGCTTCATGACGTTTTCAGAAAGAGTCACATAAAACGGAAAAGCGTTTCTCTGAACTTAAAGGGCAGAGTTTATTTTTATAAAGAATTTTTCACAGGTCTGGGCCTGGGATCTAATGGGCTCCCCCACAGGCCAGCAGACCTCGACTCTGGGTTCTCATTAATCCTTGGATCGTGTTCTGTGATCATCGTTCTGTGATTTTATTCCAAGTAATTTTGTTTTGACAACTTTTTTTATTTTCTGACAGAGGGACTTAATTAGCTGGGCGAATTTGATGATTCTTAACTTTTTTTTCCCTCTATCTCAACAGGTGTGACAAGGGGTGTTCAAATCTGGGACACGTCCGCCTGGAGACATCTACAGTTAGGTACAATTCTCAAAGCAAAGCCAAAGATAACGCCTTTCTTCTCTTTCGGGGAAGCCGGTACACTGTGGGCTGAATGTTGGTGTCCCCTAAAACACATATGCTGAAGCCCAAAACCCCAAACTAGGAGGAGTAACAGACGGGCCTTGGGGAGATAGTCGGGTCGTGAGGGCGGGTGGCGACTAGGATTGGGGCGGTGGGAGAGCGGACCTGCCACAGCCATCTCGCTGTCGGCCCTGCGAGGGGTCAGCTGGAGGGCGGCGTGGACGAGCCAGGACGTGGGCCTCCGCCAGCACCGCGTCTGCGGGCTCCTAGAGCGTGGACGCCCAGGTCCCAGAACCTAAGAACTAAGTGTCTGTTGATCGAGGCCCCCGTGTTTGTTACAGCAGCCGGAGCCGACTAAGACATGTGCACCACTGGACGTTAGCGGGAACGACATTATGGGAACAAACTCGAATCATTTCTAATTTATAAACAAAGACCCTCTGAGTTTTTGGTTCTTTATGATGGTCACGCATCACTTAGTGACGTCGTTGAGCGGTTCCGCCATCGTGCGGACCTCACGGGGGTCCCGAGGTGGCACAGTCCGCTGACGTGGGCCTGTGTGGCGGAGCCTCGCACACCGGGCTCTGAGCCGGTGCAGCGTGTTAGGGCGCTGACCACGGCAGGCCGCAGGGACACGGTGGTCCCCACTCGTGCGTCTGAACGTACCTAAACATAGACAAGGCACAGCGAAACTACCGTGCCGGCTTTTACTCCCTATTTTGTCGGGGACATAAATGTTGGCTTTGCTGGTACTGTGGTAGGAAGGACCTTCTGGATAGAACCGCCGGCCGTGGTGCATCCACAGAGTGAGAACCACGCCGGCTCCCCGCGGGTGGACCTCACGCTGTGTCCGCCACGCGCCTCGCCCCGCCCCTTCGCCGTGTGGCATGGAGGCCACTCCTCAGAGCGAGCTTCTGGGTACCGGCTGACATCCGGGCGGTTACTCGTTTGATCTCTACAAAGCAGGAGAGGGCCAGTACTTTTAGCATCTTCGAAACTGCTGTAAATTTCCAGCAAAGCGGGCTCTGTGACTCATTTTGTAGAGAGATGTCTAATGCAATGTATCTATTAAGGAAGGGGGACTTCAGAATAACTCAATTATACCAAAATATTCGGCAACCTTGTATTCAACAGAGATGCTGAACCCCCTCTTAATGTGCTCCCCCTCTGATTGCTCCTACACTCATTCCGAATATCGCCATGGAAACCATGCAAACTGCCCTTAGTGAAGCATCACGGGCTTTTAAAAATCCATTCTGAAATCACCTGCCAGCGACAGCCTCCAAACCCAAAGCTCTAGAAACAATCTTTCTCCCTTTTTGAGCCCCAAATATAATTAATATAATTCAGTTACCTAATAAATGGCAGTGAGATGCTTTTGAATAAAGAAATTGACCTTCGCTATTTCTCGAGATTGGAACAAATGTGAGTGACTATGCTGCCTCGTTTCTGTTTGTCCTTCAGATTATTCTGACCCAAGACAAAATGATAACACACTGGGGTACAAGGAGCATCTGAGTTCAAGTTATTTCCAACTTAGATGAAACAGGCGCTCGCATGAGAAATTAGTTATATCTGTCTGAAGGAAAAGCATTTGGGAATAAAGTCCGCGTGGACTGATTTTTTCATAGCGTTGCACGCGGTGCTGAGGGGGCCGGTTCCGTCCGCTGGGGCAGGCGAGCGGGCTCCGAGCAGCACTGGTGGTGGATCCAAGGGCTCTGCTCCGATCCTGCGGGATGAGGCACCGCGTTCTGGCTGTCACTGTGCCCGAAGCGCCTAGCTGGGCTCTGTAGGAGACGTGTTTGTAACGTTTATCCAATGTCAAACAGAGTCAAGGACTCCGAACGCATGAAGAAGGGAGCTCGGTGCCCAGCCCCTGCTCCCTGCCCAGGCCAGCAGTACCACCAGCCCCTGAGGAGTCGAGGGTTGCGGAGAATGGCAGGGAATGACAGGATGTGACGTGTCCTCTGTCTGATGAACCAGCCCGGCTGGCTAACAGCCTTGGCCACACCAGGGCCCGTGGAAGAGAGAGGCTTGACCCACACCTCCCTGTCACTTGTCCAAAGGCTCCAGCCCACGGCCCGGGTGCCTCTTTGAGCGACCCGTTGGCGAACGCCCCCTTCCAAAGTGCTTTCTTCGACCACAGAGTCCGAGCCAGCGTCTCAAAGAACAGGACACAGGAGAGTATGGCCCGTGCCCCAGCCGAGGTCCGCCTGCAGCGCCGCAGTGGCTTCTCGGGGTGCACGGACCCTCTGCCCCGACGCCAAAGCGGGTTAAACTCCCAAGCGGGGTCCTCTCGGAGCTCAGCTCTTGTGTTCCACACGCAGCCATTTCCCTGAAGTGCAGCCGCCCTCCCTGGATAGTCCTCTGCGGCCCCAAGGCCTTGACTTTGAACTCAGGTCGACCCAGGCCAGACCCTTTCTGCTGCCGAGTTCCTTCTTGGGGCTCCCGCTACCCTGTCAGGGACACGGCAATCCATCGAATATTCTCAGGCCCCCCGAACCTTCAAGGAAAGGCTTGGAGACCAACGCCTCTCCCTATGAAATGGCTCTTTCTCCCCAAAGCTTCGAATAGATGTTTGTGGAATGTACCTAATTCCATCCACCATCAATATTCGTATCCCAGATCTTTGCAAAGCGAAAACGTGCCCTATTGTCTCTTACCCTTAGGGTATTTGCCTTTCTTATTTCTTTTAATTAAAAGGACCATTTGTTGAGCTGTCACTGAACAAAATCTATGAAGAAGCGATTCAATTTCTACATGTCTCAAAATAGAGACTGTTAGCGGCAGCCTTTAAACGGTAATTCTTTTACATAAAAATTACCGAAATAAAACCAGTCCAGAAAACCACAAATTTTGAAATGTTCTCTGCTGTGGTTTGGCATTAATATCACCAATCTGTGAACCACTGAAGCCTTTATGCAGAGTAATTCCATTCCGCAAAACAGTGGTGTTCTCAAATTTGTTTTAATTTGGGAGAAAATTTTACCGTTCTAGAGAGAGGCATGTAACTGTCAACAAAGCATTTCCGAGACAGTCGCGTCCCTGTCACAGCAGCTTATGACAACAGCGGCAGAAAACTCGAGACTGGATTTGCGTTTTTCCTTTCACTTTTCAGTGATTTTCTGTATGCATCACGGTGTCAGTAAGGTGCTTAACACTATACTTGGTCCCTCTTCATAATGGAATTTTATGTGTTTGAATTAACTGGCTGAAGTAAAAACAGTACCAAATTAGCAACTGGGTTTGGCCCTTGAAGTCTTGCACTGAGTTGAGTAGCTATTATGTCAACTCAACGATAAATAACTAGGGAGCACATAATCCTTCTATTTAAAAATTTTTTTAATCGGTGGGGGACAGAAAACTACCAGTCTGGCTTTTAAAGGCATCAATAGCTTATGTGTTGCCTCTCAGCGTACCTTCCTTTTAAATTGTTGTTTTGATCAACTTTTGGCAGAAGTGTCTGGGACTAAAGGGGCAGGAGAGAGATTTTGATTTTAAGCGGATAGGTGTGTCCTTTTAGGCGGGCGGGACCGGGGGAAGGGGCGGAGAGAGACGTGGACACAGAGGTGCTGCAAATGACCGTTTCAGACCATGGCAGCTCTGAGTTTCCATGACAATGATTTGCAGTGTCTCGTTCACCCTTGGCCGGGTGATCCGGTCAGTGTCCTCGCTCCTTGGGCCTGTTAACCCGTCTGTACCAGCCCAGGGCAAAGGCGATGGTATTTTCACTAGCTATCACCCAGGGCATTTGACGACAATGGATGTAATAAAAATAGAAAGCAAGAGCTGGCTGGCCCTTCTTCAGAAAGCGCTTAAATCTTACTCAGGCAGCAATACAATTCTGCAGTCACCAAAAAGCTTTTCAGGAGCACTTAGGCAGTTACACATCCTCTGCTCCAAGCACTCGGGAAAAAAAAAAAGACTTTGCTGATGAGTCAATATAGGTTTTCTGCATTTTTCAATAACCACATTTATGTAGCTCCATAGATTTTAGGTGGGGAGGGAAGGGAGGAAGGAAAAGCAAGATGAAAGGTAAGTTAGAAGGCTACCGACTGAGACAGTTACGCCACTTGCTAAAACAGCGCTGTCCTACTGAACTACAACCGGAGCTGCAAATGTGGGACACGTGTGATTTTAAAGGCCATCGCCCCGCGACACTCAGCCTCGACGAGGCTCTGATTTTCAGGCCAAATAGAATACTTTATTAGATCTCAAAAATCACTTAAGATGGTCTTCACTAGAGCTGGAGATTTTATGGAGGAAACAACAACAGAAAAGTCTTTCTAAGCAGCACAGGTCTGTCTGCAAAGGAGGCTGGCTCCCCATGGTCAGGACCACGCGGCCACACCGAATTCGGAAAGGCGAAATACGCCGGCGCACGATTTTGGATCCACGAGGAACTGGTTTTTTGCCTATCTTCGTCTAATACAGCACTCTGCCCAGCGGGGGCCACTCGCTGAGGTGTCCCAGCTCCTCCTCAGCCTCCCCTTCTCGATTTCTCAGAATTGGAAGAGAACGTTTTCGCGATTCCAAAATGAACAGAGCTCCAGCTCAGAGAGTTAATTATAGCTCTGGATTTCACGCTGACCTCCTCGTCGGACGGCAGAGCTGTCTCCCCACAAAGGGCCTGCTGCTCCGGTGTGCGCACGGCGTTCCGGCGGCTGACTCGTGGCACACGTAAAGTCGCCCGACCGTCCGCTGCCTCGGGCCTCTCATTCGTAAGGTGGTCTGGCTGCTACGAACAGCTTTGAGGCATTTTCGTGACAAGCAGTGGAAAACGACAGCCAGCTAAATGGTAGTTTTCTTGTGCTCAAAGGTAAGCCTGTTCTCGAAGGCCCCATGGACTCCTCGGTGCAGCAAAATCAATAGCTCGTTGGACTCAATATTTCTTGCGTTTCTGTTTTATAAGTCCACCATGCAATCTTTCCTGAGAGCGAGTTAACCCGTGACTTCTCGAAAGACATGTAGAAAAAAACGTAATTCCTTCTGCTGAGTCCTGACCTGCAGAGGGTCCCACTAGGTAAAAGCGGACGAGAAAAACGATCAGGAGCCTCACATGGTGCAGCGTCCCCAGCGTCTGTGGGCACAGACGCCTGGGCGGTGGCGGTGACAGAAGCTCTCTCTTCGTACCTTCTGCTTTTCTCCCGCACGCGTCTTTGGCCGCCGAGCTTATTTTTCGACCCCAGGCAGGAAAACCGTTATGCTCTGGTGGCGGAATGTGCAGAGGGCGCGACGGGTCGATTCGAAAGGCCCGACGGATGCCTCACGACGCCTTTGCCGAATCGTCCCGACAGGAGTCACTCCGTTTTGTGTTCAGCACGTTCGTCCAAGGAGCTCTCATGGGCCACGTCCCCCGCGTCTGCCCCCGGGCCGCCTTCGTGGCTCTGTCCCTGGGTGTGCCCGGCCTTCGTGGCGCTGGGCTGCGGGCGTCCCTCACAGGGCCGGATTCGGTGCCATCGACTGTGCTGTCCGCCTATCACAGCCGCTGTAAGGTGGAAGCTCCGAACGGGCTCAGCGACCGAATTCACGCGGTGGTGAGTGAGGTGGATGGATGGTGCCAGAAAGAGGGAGCTGACGACGAGAGGCCAGCGGGCAGGTGGAAACTGGAGGTGCTTCTGGTGTAGCCAGGACGGAAGTGGCCGGGGAGGCCGCTGTGGGCATGACGGCTGACAGCGGTGACTCCCAGCCCCCCGTGCGCCGAGAACCCCGCGGGACCTGCTTTAAATGCAGACTCAGCACGGTGCTGGGGTGGGCCTGGGCATAGGCACCCCTAACACCGCTCCAGGCCACGCTGACGCTGTCCACGTCCACGGTCCGAGAAGCGAGACCTGCAGGACCCTTAGAAGGGCAGTTGGCAACACGAAGGGACAGCCTCGAGAGGGGCCGGAGGTGGGCACAGCGAGCGGGCCCTGCGTGTGTCCCCGGGATGTGTGGCCGTTTGCTGTGTAAAGACTCTGAATCAGCAAACACTGCCGTCGCTCCCGGGGACACACTGGGCCCCTTGGAGCCTCCGGCAGGCACGGCTGCCAGCCAGTCGATACGCAGCCGTGGTTTGTGTGAGCTTCTGTTTAAAGACACTGCGTTTAACACGCGCTGCTGATTCACCGACATTAAGCTCATGGCCTTCGGCACGGCGCCTCAGGCCTGAGCCAGCTCATCCGACACGGGACGGTCTCCGCCAGGCACAGCGCGGCCTTCTCTCGCCCAGGACACCAGACAGCACCCCAGCATGCGCTTGGGGGCGTCATAAACAGCAACACCACTGCCAAATGCAAAAAACGAGAAGAATGAGGCACTGAACACACTGCAAAAAAAGACCAGGAAGGCGAGCGTCCCGGCGTCCGCGTTCGGCTGGGGACATGCAAAGCGGCCACACGGCATCACCTCCCCCCACGCGTCTGCCGCCCACGTGGCCGCTGGCGGTGCCAGTGTCTCCCCTCGGCGTTTCTCGGAGCTTCCCCCCGAGGATCCCCAACAGCAGAGGAAGGTGGAACGCGCTCCCCAGATCCTCACCAAGGGCCACCACCCTGCGCTGTCCCATAAACTGTCTGGGTTTGTGCTTCGGTAGAAAACTGTTTCACCTCCAGAGAAACCGCCCTGTCCAGAGGGACCCGCGGCCTTGTCATCCTCCCGGCACACGTGGCGGCCTCGGGGGCCCTTCGGTCAGCCTGCGGGCTGGTCATACAGACTGGTGGCTGGCGAACTACTCCCCAGGGCCACGGCGCCCACCACCTGTTTCTGTAAATAGCCGCGTTACCGGAGCTCGGCCAGGCCCAGTTAACACTGCTGCATTCGCCCGCAAAGGCAGAGCCGAGTGTTTGCGACAGAGACTGTGAGGCCCCCGGAGCCAGAAACACTTGCTCTCTGGCTCACCGCAGAAAAAGTTTGCCCACCTCTGGTCTAAGTCATTCTGTCGCTGTTTCTTAATAAAGGATGTTCCCCGATTTTGTATGTAATAAAGGATGTTCCCCGACTTTGTACGTGAAGAGACCCTTCTGACGGTAACACCAGGCGAGGCTGACGCTGTCGGCGCCCGCGATGCCACATATATCGACTGCTGAGGAGCCAGCCGATCTTCAGCTGGACACACTCCCTGCAGCGGAAGCAAACAGGGACCCCGCTCCCAGCGAGCTGTCCCTCCCCCTGGGACAGCCACAGTGTTTTAGGTCACGGAAACGCAAATGCTGCCTGTGCGGCGACTCTGTGATGGGCGGGCACAGGGGGAATTAGGGTTTGGACCGCCCTGTCTCACAGACATGGATCAAAGGAAGGAATTCAAACCTAGAGGGAGGGAGAGGCCAGGCGAGGCCCCGGGCCATCGAAACAGAACCAGCTGGGGCAGAGTTCAGGCAGAGCTTCGAGAAAATGCTGAGCGCTTAATCTGGGATAAATGTGGCTGACAAATGGAAAGGACAGGCATTGGGCTAAAAATAGCAGATAAGCCGAGGGAAAGGAAACAGATTTGAAACAGAGGGAGAAGCAGGGGAGCAGCACAGCTAAGACACGTCCAGAAGCTCACGTCATGGAGGAAGACTAGCTCCCTCTTACTGGTTTCCGGGGTTGGTGTTTGCAGTTTGAGCCCCTGGAATCGGTCAGAGGAAACCGAAGCCGTTTAGGGGGAAACATCCAGTCGATAAACAGAGTTTTCTCAGTGCTTCTGAAATTGTATGTTTTCTCCCCTGGGACTGAGGGCAAGAGCTAGAGAATCACACAGAAAAAACGTGGATCCCAGGGACGGGCGGCGGACGGTCCGGGAACCGGGGGGTGGAAAGGCGGGCTGGGTTTGCGAGATAAAGTGCCGTTCTGGGAGCAAAGGTTGAAAACTTGCCCCTGGAAAGGCGTGGCTGGCTCAAAGGAATGTGGAGAGGGATGCGCACCGGGGAAATTTAAAGATTTTTTTTTTTCTTAAACCGAGTAAGTGTGGTATCCGTGATTATAGTACACATGTGAAATCTGGTTGGCTTTATATATATTATCGATCCTGAGAACTTGTCCATCTGGGCCAAGCACTCCAAAGGGGTGTGATTTCATCCTGCCCTCAGCAAACATGACTGGCCCCATGCCTGAAGTGGATTATCTACCCTCAGCTAGGGGTATGGGAATGTGACAGGACGGGGCTTCTTCCTGAGCGAGGGACCTCGCAGGCACCTTGCTTCCTGCTGGCAGCCCAGCTGGTGAAGGGACCCAGTGACCCAGGGCTTAACTAGGCAGAGACTCTGGAAGAACCTTGGTCCTCGCTGGAACACGGAGCCGCTGGTGTCCTGTGGGCTGGACTTCCAGTTATATGGCACCTGATCTTCTTTTTTATTTTTGAGGCCATTTTGATTTGGAATTTCTATTATTTCTAGCCGAAGTCATGCTCACATGTGCCAGGTTCTCCTGCCGAACCAGAATATTCAGGCGGTGAATATGAATGAGACCAGGGCCGACTGGGAGGGCGAAGAAGCCGGAGGGTGTCGGTGGACTGGTCCCCGCCGGCCGCGCGCTCCTCTGGGTCCGCTGACGCTGCTCTCCACAGCGCGATCCGCGTGCGGGGGACAGGATGGGCCCCGGGCGAGCAGCCAGACCCAGAGCAGGAGTTCGGGGCTCCGAGGTGAAGGGGACACGCGTGGGACATTGTGACAGGGGGACGTCGTGGCAGGGGGCACAGGAGGGGGAAGGAGGGCTGCTGCCACTAGGGAGGAGGGCTGCATCCTTTGATGGAAACTCAGAAGGGACACCCAAGAATGTGGCTGAAAACCAGAAGAACGATGGAACCAAGGACGCCGAGAAGAGAGCGTTTAAAAGAAGCGAGAGCCGATTGCGTCCGAAGCAGCTAAAAGGTCAAGAAAACTGTCAAT